>NW_025813469.1:4166887-4224941 GCF_021976095.1 Xenia sp. Carnegie-2017 | reverse complement strand
TGAGAAATTTTTTCAAGTATATTATTAATCATGAAATAATGTCTGCTTTCTTAGTTCTCTGAAACTATTGAAAGTTTTTGTGCTATGTGAATAAAATAACCTATGGTCAGTTGTTTACATATCTTAAAAATATGTTGCATTTGGTAGTTACGTATTTGTTTTATGAAAAATTTTTGATTGTTATGGTAAGTAACTTTCTAAGATAAAAAATAAATTTTGTTGGCAATAATAAATGCAAGCAAGGAAAATGTGAAAAAACTCACAAATCTTCTAATATCACAAAAACGTCCAATGTCAAATAAAAAGTTCATCATAATTATAGGGGATCTTTTATGTAAGAGAATAAATTTTCGTGTCTTAGTCGGACATGGACAAAGACTTGCAACATGTTCGTCAATTAGGTTTAAAAAGTCTGTTGTGGTAAACCCGTAAATGTAATTCTTTAATGATGGAATACTTCTTAATTAAATAATGGAATAATTCTTGTATGACTGGATGTTGCAATCATCTCTGGATGGTACATGAATACCCTGTTCCATCCAGAGATGAGTGTTCTTTGGATGGTACATGTGTACCTCGTATTTCATAAATACAACCCCGTGTGTATTTCTTTTGTTAACTTTCAAGTGGGGGTTATTTGTAGGAGGAAGATAGAGAGGGAAGAAAATGAGGGGATTACACAATGTCCTAATATAAAAAAATCGTTGACATGAGAGGCTCGAGTAAAAAATAGAAAATACTACTTTAAAATTTCTTTTGAAATTGATTGTGTCATTACGGATTTATGAATGTCAGCTATCCCCCTCCTCGAATTACCAATTTTCTGCAATCACAAGCTTAAAGCTGAATGAATGGTGTTTCGAGATTCAAGTTCTAATCGTTGTACAACACCAAACACATCGAGAACAAGACGTGGAAATTTTCGAAGAAAGATGCTGTTGTCCAGCACTTGTTGAAACCAAATTGATCTTTCTTGTTTGTGCGCGTAAGCATTACGAATGAATCTTACCAGATCGATCACATTATTTGTTCTGTAGTTTTCTGTTTCCATGCAGTAATTATTTCCTGATGCAGCATTGGTATTTCTTTACTCCATGGTTTCAGTTGAAAGGATTGACCGGTTCGTGTTTTTTGTAGACACTGTTCAATTTCCGAAAGCAAAAAGTTACCCGGTTTTATAGCTTCTGGTTGATCGCCAACTGCTCTGAGAAATTCCATCTTCTTGTGGTCACTCCAGAGGAAAGGATGTTGATTGAGATACGCTGCTGGTGTTCTTCTCGATGGCTGTACATTCAACAATGCCCCAAGAAAACTTTTCGCTTCGGGATGAAGATCATTTTTAAGGTTGCCGTTCATCTCTTCGATGTTCCTTTCAACAACGTGAGGACGTTCGTCGCCTGGAGTAGCAAAGGATGTTTCCCAAATGACATCAAATAATGAAGAATCAAACCCAAAGAAAGATATCTGACTGTTTGGTGTGCTTCAATGACTTCATGCTGACTAATTCTGGTGCCATCCAGCATCGACTACCAGCTACCATTAAAACCGCATTTCCACGTGTCGAGGTCATGGTCGATAAAGCCGAGATATCTTTAGCAAGTCCAAAGTCTGCAATTTTGAAATGCAGATGATGCTCCGTTGAATACAGGATGTTTCCAGGTTTGAGATCGCGATGGATGAAACCATTGTGATGCAGGAACGCCAATCCATTGATGATCTGTTTTGTTACTTCTACACATTGACTTGGATCGTTCCTTAGAACCGAGTTGGCTTCCATGTTGCCAACGAATTCATTAAGATCACCATCCATTAAATCAAGGACAAGATACTGAAAGAATGTATCTTCCAGAGAATCGTGATACTTGATGATATTCTCACATTTGCCAGACAAAGAAAGCAATGCAGTCGTTTCGCGTTTGATTTCTTCAGGAGTAATCCTTGCTTTATCGATTCGTTTCAAAGCATATGCCCGACACTGAATGGTACCAGATATGTTGTCGACGTTTTCATCTTTGATTGCGACAAATATGTTACTGAACGCTCCGGATCCAATAGACTCTTGATGAAGATAACGATACTTGTCGACAACTGTTATCGCACCATTTCTATGAGCTAAACGATTGGCGTCTTCTAAGTGACGCTTGGGGCATGACCGCAACTTTCGCGTCATGTTTCCGGAAGAAGAAGAAAAGGGCAAGACATGGTTAATCTCATTGACTAATGACCCATTTATCAAAAGTAAGTCGGCGCACTTGTTGAAAAACTTGGGGACTTATCGTAGACTTTGCAAATCATGTTCATTGCACAACGCCCTGAACGTCAACGGCATTTACATCAACATTGTGTTGTAGGAGGATTTCAACGGCTTGGAGTACATACGCTTCCTTGACGACAGCTTGTTTGATGTCCAACAGCTGATGAAGGAATGTTCTACCTCGCTTGTTTTTCCGTCTTACGTCTTCCGGATTTGCAAGAGAAAGCATTTTATCCAACAGTGTCACCATCGACGAACGAAGTTCCGCCATTTGACAGCTTGTGTTGTTCAAATCATAAGATCCAATCCGAATGGCGATCAGGACGACATCAATGGCAGTATTACCATCTTGGTCGGCAATCCAAACACTTTTGAAGATTTTTCGTTGGGGCATGAACTTTTAGGAGATTTGGATCAAATCAATGGCTTTGGTCAGGCCAGGACTATCCACTAAGTCGTTGTATCCAACATCACCTTCTTCGGAGTTCGTTTAATACAAGCGTTCGACCAAACGCAAATAAAACGGATTTTTCAAGATGCACAATAATGGTGTTTCATCTCGATCGTTTCTACACGACAACATGCCGGCTGCGATTCAACGAGTATGTTAAAGATCGCAGGATCGCAAGGACAATGAAGAGGAACATTACCTTTATGGTTGGGAATTCTTAAACTTTGCCCATGGTCGATTTCGAGTAACTTCCTGCAAACCTCTTGTCCTTCAACAAGTTCACCCTGCAAGATGGCGGATGAGGCAAACTCGTGCATCAAGGTATTGCCTTCATTATCTTGCGCTTTTGTCAATAAGGAGACTTGAGAAGGCGGTATGTGATCAAGAATTTGAAGAACGGCTGTGTTGTCTTGTTTAAACCACTCCGTAGTTGGCAGTCTCTTATAAGGGTAAAATCATCGTAATTGCTTACTGTTTTATATCTTCCCAATAGGATATGCAAGAAAGTTTGGCCTTCGTTATTCGCGGCAAACGGGTCTACTCCAGACTGTAGTAAATACTTGAGTAGGTTGGCATTAAAACTGATTGCTGGAAGAGACGCCAACAAATGTAATGGCGTATTTCCGGTCTGTTTGTCACGACAGCTGGTCAAGTCAGAAAAGTTACGATTGTTTTCTTTATAATTTCACTACATGCCCTAAATACTGTCTCACGATATTGCGATACAGTGAGTTTTAGAAACCGATTTTTTATTAAGTATGTCTCATTCATAAGCTGCAGAACGCTGTTTGTATTAATTTCAAGTAAGACAATGGCACCGAGAACAACTTCTATGTCTGGAATAGCACGCAACAAACTAGATACCTCAGACCAACGTATAATCTTCAAAAGATGTGCGTCGTCTAAACCTGTTCTTCCTTTCAATTCTTCATAGAGTTCGCCTTCTTCTATAATTTTCTTTTCAAACACGATATTGTAGATGAGTTCGACTCTGATGTGTTTGTAGAATTGCACAACCGCCTCCACTTTATTCATTTTCAACAAAGTTCTCAGGGTATATTGCAAACGGAAACATAAACTTACGAATAGTAATCCTCCATTTGCTCATGAGCAATCAAAGTAGCAATTTTTAACGAAAGCAATTTTGTGCTACTATATTTCCTTTGTAATTCATTAGTGCATTGTAAGTGGGTGTTCACAGGAATCTAGAATGACTTTCAATCTTGATCGAAACGTGATGTCAATCCGTGTTTACATTGGAAGTCAACACACAGAATGACCTTTCGCAGAAATTTTGAAATTTGAAGATGGCAAACATAAACATTATAGCAACCCTTTTTTTCTGTTGTTCCTGCGTTTATTAATTTTTGTTTTTCTTTGCACTCATTTAAGCCCATTTAGCCGCCTTGTTTGCTTACGATCTTTAATTTCCCAGAAGACAATACCCATGGCGAATGCGTGTTTCGTCATTAATCACAATCTCATTCCAGAATGAAACTCAATTCGCGAAACGTAATGTCAATCCGTGTTTAATCACAAATATAATTACATTCTTCAATGTAAGCCTTTATTTTTTGTTAGCTATAAAGATGAATTGTAGTTCTGCAACTGTGATAAGTGATCGAGCTGTTGTGTCTATGTCTACTCGGCTGTATTCAGACGTTGTGATTTAGCTTACTCAAATAAGAGTTATATGATCTGAACTTTGCCAAAGTTGATCGCTCAGAATTGGCGTTTGAATTTAATTTTCCCACTTATTGAGCATGCAAATAAGCAAAACAACTAAAAGTATTAAGTATTTGTAGTCGACTCTTCACTTTCCGCTTCATTAGATTTTAGAAGGCTTATAGAAGATTATAGAAGATTATAGAAGATTATAGAAAACTTAATTTGGATCCGGAATGAAAATAGGAGTGAACTCGATCCGGATCGAAAATTATTCCGGACTCATGTAAACACCCCTAAATAAACAAATGTTAATTTTTAAATGCATTCCTATATACGGTATAAAGTTCACCGAACACTAAAATGTAATTCAGTGACATTCAAAACAGATGCAGATGTTGAATGCAATTTGCAACCGATAATGTTGCGAAGCAGAAGAACATTGGGCATATTCGAGCAAATTTGGTAGAGCTAGGCCGTTGAGTGCTCACCCAGCTCATTTTCTCATTGCTTTTATTTTGCATGTTGCTGCAGATTTTTCGTGTATTTGATGTACACAGTGTTTACTTTTAGCTGACGAGGTTCTCCAATACCCATTTATCCGAGTCCTTACACAACCAAACAAGCATAAGTCATTGATTTCTATAACGTTAGCCTTTTCAGTTTTACTGTAGTGGCAATTTATAGTACTTTGTGATAGAAATGTCTGGCCTTCTATAATCGAATGAAGCGGAAAGTGAAGAGTCGACTACAAATACTTAATACTTTTTAGTTGTTTTGCTTATTTGCATGCTCAATAAGTGGGAAAATTAAATTCAAACGCCAATTCTGAGCGATCGACTTTGGCAAAGTTCAGATCATATAACTCTTAGTTGAGTAAGCTAAATTACAATGTCTGAATACACCCGAGTAGACATAGTCACAACAGCTCGATCACTTATCACAGTTGCAGAACTACAATTCATCTTTATAGGTAACAAAAAATCAAGGCTTACATTGAAGAATGTAATTATATTAGTTGTGAACTTGTGCATATATATTTACATAAAATAGCATAATGTACGTCAATGTTCGGCAGTATTGCAGATGATATTTCTATTACGTCTTGCAACTAAACACAATTGTTAAAAATAGTTGTTGACAACTTGTGCATATATATTTACAAAAAATAGCATAATGTACGTCAATGTTCGGCAGTATTGCAGATGATAGTTCTATTTCGTCTTGCAACTATACACAATTGTTAAAATATTTGTTGTGAACTTGTGCATATATATTTACATAAAATAGCATAAGGTACGTCAATGTTCGGCAGTATTGCAGATGATATTTCTATTTCGTCTTGCAACTTAACACTATTGTTAAAAATATTTGTTGTGAATTTGTGCATATATATAAAATACATAAAATAGCATAAGGTACGTCAATGTTCGGCAGTATTGCAGATGATATATCTACTTCGTCTTGCAACTAAACACCATTGCTAAAATTGTTCGTAGCTGACGGTTATCCATCCATTGAAGTTATGATCGCGTTGTTTGAAAGCGTTGGTCAAAGTCTAGAGGTAAAAACACAATTTATAAGATATTTTACTTGTCAAGCTACTACTATGCAGCTCATGGTGTGACATTTTTGTGCAGGAATGGAGTGCCGGCCCAACAATTCATGAGACATTAATGCCTTTTTTAATGCCATCAAAATTGATCGGAATAAGGCTTTCGTGAACCTTTTTTCTTAATTCTTTAGCCATCATAATTAGAGATTGTGCTAATCAGATTGTGTAATTAATTCAAGTTGAAAGCAAATTATTAAAACCGATATCTTTATCTGGGAATGACAGCCAACTTTCAGACAGGGGCGGATCTAGACCGATGCAACCGATGCGAATGCATCGGTCAAAATATTTAGATATTAAAATCTGCGAGTTTGCATTTTAATGAAATAAATAGCAAATATTATTTTCGAATTATTTAAAACGCACATTTGACAGTGATATATTGTTTAGTTAACTTATAGATTTAGCAGTTTTAAGCTAAAATTTGTTCTAGAAATAACATTTGTGTTCTCCGATAATTTTGTCGTATTCCATGACACAAATAGCGAAAGAAAAGTCGATAAAATTTAGCGAAATTTTGTCGTGAATACATAATTAGTAAGTAATTTAATAGTATTCTGCCAGCACGTCACGGTAGATGGAAGAGGCATCGCTACGTCACAGTAGATTTGCGATGCATCGGTCGATGCATCGGTCCCGAGTCCTTTTCCGCGTGAAATCTACTGTGACATCAGCAAAACCATTGTTTTAGGGCCTCACGTCACGGTAGATTTTGCCGCTGAGCGATGCATTTTCATAACTTTGTGATTGTGGGCATGGCACCGATGCATTCAACTTTGAACTTCAAAGTTGAATGCATTGTTATTTGATCACTTGATATAACTCGCAATCATCGATCGAAGTCATGGCTGTCGAGAATATCAAACACGATCTGTGTACTCTGCTTCGAGAAGAGAAGTCATTTGATATTAATGGAGTGCGTCGAACCTATGAAACGAGAGCTGCTACTTTTATTTCAAAATCCTCTCCTTGGAATCCCTTTCAAAGGGTAAAAATGGGAGAGATATGTCAAGTGAAATGTTAATACCTAAGCACTTGACAATTCATTGGCAAAGTGGAGAACTAAGAGCTTTAAAGTAAGTAAATTTACCTTTATGCTTGCATGTTTTGGAGCGATTATAGAATACCCGTCCATTTTTAAAGGCACCCATACAGGCTTAAGCCTTCAACAAGGCATATTATATAAGTAGATAGTGAGTGGACGGGTATTCTATAATCTAGCACATGTTTTAAATGTAAATAGTGTACTCATTTCAGAACGACGAACAATCATCATAAAATATACGCGATGTCATATTACTTATGCAGCACTTATACTTGTATTCATATGTAATATAATACAATCGCTGGAAAATGCTTCTCGGATAGTGAAAATTCAAAAATTTTATGGGGGAGCATGCCCCCAGACCCCCCTAGCGGTGGCTCGCGCCTTCGGCGCTCGCAATGCATCGGTCAGCTAAGGAGCTGGATCGCGCCTGCTTTCAGATAGTAAGATAGTTAACAATTTACGTGAAGCAACACTTTGATCATCTTGTGATTGATGTTTTTTACCTGAAGAACAACACAACACTGAATGAAATCATCAAAGCGAATATCTCCACTGCCAGTTCTATCGAACTTTCTGATAAGTATTCCGTAAAATCTCTCCGATAGATTGTATCCTACAAGTCAGATAAATTCAAAAAATAGACCAGTCGTATACAAGATCCATTTCAATATCACTAAACACTGAATATTAAATACTCAAAAGAAAATCTTACCGAAACTTCGAAGAGCTGAAAAAATCAAAAAAATTATATTATTTTTTACCAACATAACATGCGTGGGCTTCTATCATGAACCTAACTTACTGCAAGCAAAGATTTGACATGTATATGCTTCGTAGTAAGTAAAAATACATGTATAATGAAGATTTTAAACTCTTTTCAAAACGTAAAATGTCATTGCTTAACGCAATCATGAGACAAGTTGTAAAATTGTAACTCAACTGCGATTTTATAATATGTAAAGACTGATATTTCTGTAATAAGAACTCTTCTTATTCACCATTAACAATTTATAACATGTAGAAATATATGTGTGTGTACATATGTATACACCAGACCTGCTTTTAACTCATTTCTGTCAATTGTTCCAGAGCTATCAGTGTCAAAGCTGCGAAATGATTCCTGCCAGTCACAGACATACTGCCAAAGACCAGCAAATTCATTGAAATCAATCACACCATTGCCATCTGTATCAAACATCCCTGAAAATGGAGAACTTTATAGATATCTTGTCTGGTTGGTAGTAATCGCACACAAATGTTTTAGAACTTTATTGTAGTAGGTAATGTCTAGAACAATTCATTCTCTTACAGTTCTTTTCATGACCAAGGTTTGAGAGAACCTGTGTGAAACACTACTTGACTCTTTTGAACTTAAATTTGTGGCTACACATACAATGACACAGGTATACAAATACAACAATTTAAGCATGTAAACAAGAGAAATAGAACAATAAAAAGAGAAACATTACCCATCATAAGTCGTATGGTCTCAGGATTAAAAGGAGTCCAAGTACCTTAAAACGGTTCAATGAAAACTTTACAGATCTTAAGATCATGGATGTTGATCAAAGAATGAGTGATGAATTGTTGAAAAAAGAAATGACCACCATCAAACTGCTGAACAATATAACCATGGGCTTGGGAAACTATGGGTGTCTGGTTGTCACTTTACAGTTTATGGAGTGTGAGTATACCTTACATAGGAAGGACACCCACAAATTTTGCTCTTGTTTGAAAATTTATCACATGAATGTTCAGTTTTTACAATGATGCAGTTAAAAGAGGAGAACCAAATAAAAATAATTAATATAAAGCAGTTTCATTACTAATTTATCTATTGCGTGTGATCACATAGTGAGCATGGCACACCTGCACCTTTCAAAGGATTCCACAGCCCCTGAATAAAACTCAGAGTAGATATTTGAATATAATGCAGGTTTCTCAGTGCAAATAAGGTTTCACTTGTCGTAAATGAAACCAGGAAGTAGTTACGATTGTATTTATGAAATTGTCAATCAGTTTGATGTAAAGATACCCACCATTTGCCAAGGCCCTTTGAAGTTCATCACCATTAATAGAGCCGTTTCTATCCGTGTCGATCCTACATTTTTGATAGTAGAGAATGAATTCCTTTATGTAAACCTATCTCTTTGCAACAGGCTATGAATATAAATATTCTTAGAACATTTATATTGGATATGGAACTTAAGACTTAAAAATGTGACGGACGAAAGAAATGGGACCTATGAAATCTGATAAAATTACCTTTGAAAAATGTTCCATAAAAATGATCTGCTGATTGGTGGCATTTTTGATTTAGGTCTTATAAATACGTCTTGAGCTACCGCACATACTTGGGTATAATTTCCTTGTTATTTTTTTCGAGAGGTTTCGAATACTTATTATTCATTACTTCCGCTGAAGCCAGAGGCTTTAAGTTGGCATGATAACTGATGAAACAAACGTATTTTACTTCTCGTTCGCTTCTTTTAACTTTTAGGGATAATAGAAATGAGTGATAACATAAAATATAGCGAGAAAAATGCTTTTGTCAAGAAATATTCCATATTTTATCAAGGCCAATATTGTAAACAATGATTGGATTAACCTTTGCCATGTTAATTCTAGTTATGCATTCGAAATACCAAGAACAGAAAATTCCTTGAACTATTCTTATTAAAAACCCTCATTTTGGACTCAATTTTATGCTCCAACTATCAACACTGCCTTAAAATCTCTTTTTCAAAATCGTCTTTCGCAATTACTTTTAAAGAGAAGCGAAGTATCGATCCACACGTTAGAAAATAACTTATTAATTGTGTAGGATAAGCTATATTTCCTCGGAAGCTATATATATATTTCCTTCACTACACTCAGCACTAAACTTCAAAATGGCGTACTACAGGCAGCCTGCAGGTGTGGATCAAAATTTTCTTTTGGGAGTTTTTCAGAGGTGAGGAAAAATCTGAAAGGGGAAGAAGTTACATTTCCGTTATATTTCTTTCATTTGTTGTATTTTTCAGCGTGGATCGTGACAGGAGCGGCTCAATATCCGCAGTTGAACTTCAACAAGCTTTGTCAAATGGTAAGACCGTCAGAGATAATCGCTGGTTTGCCTTTGAAATTGAATACAAGATGTATTATGAGAGGAAATAACCACAAGACATACCACTTGTAATTTCCAAATCATGCTTTTAATGAAATATCCTGTTCTTGACTTCTCATCTCAACTGTCAACAAATTTTCCATGTTACGTATAAATGCTTCATTGTCATGACCATAATTGTTTGTAAGGCAACGACACAGTTTAACGAAACTTTGTTTTCATATAGAGGAAATTTCGACCCTGTTTACGTTATAATATTATTTTTTACAATTTCTTCATATATCTCAATTGTCCAGGTTAGTAGAGTCCCGAGAAGGACTGTTGGTTTTTGTGTTGACTGACATTTCGACAACCTCTGTGGTAGTCATCTCCAGAGTCATCTTTGGTAGTTGTTTTCAAAATCAACTAACCTACTGCTAAGGTTATCGAAAAGTCAGTCAACATTAACACCAACAGTCCTTGGGACTCCACCAACCTGTACAATCAACATCTACAAACATGTAACAAATTCTTTCATTTGTTACAGTTGCTAACTTGTTATTGCAATGTAGTGTTAGCATTGATGTAGTGATAGCTATAGTACTGTTCAACACTGTACCCTGCTTGGATAGAGATAATGATGTCCAACTAAAGTTTTCAATATAAAAATACATTCAACCCAATGAAGGTCGTGTTTTGTGAAATCTCATACTTTCCACTTGGTCTAGTTTACAGACTTTGATACTCTTTGAGGTTATAAATTATTAACTAATTAATTATTGCCTGCCTAATTTTTAGGTTCATGGACTGCTTTTAACCCAGAAACAGTGAGGCTCATGATTGGTGAGTTTTTACTGCATCCCTATGAAACTTATGTTTCAGTATGGTTGTGATACTTCTTTTAGTGAGCTCCCCTCACGAATTTTGTTTTTACATTATAATATATTATGAAGTAAACACAATGAAAAGCATGCGCTGATTGGTCTAGAGCCGTGTTTGCATTAGCCTGGCAAAACACATCAGAGCTCAACTAATCAAATCAATCAAAACAATCAATCAGTCAAAGGGAATTTTCAAATCGATCCTGAATAAATTTTTGAGGAAAAATCAAAACATTTGCTTAAAATTTGTCTGTTTTGCATTGTTATTTTATAAACGAAATAAAAGATGTTTTTTGTGTTTGCACTGGGTTATGCAAATCTCGGAGACGTTTGTGAGAACCTTGCGCAGGTGCAACCCTTGACCTTTGTTCTCTGGCTTGCACTGATCTGCTCTCAAGTTCTCCCAACAGTCTCCTCGGTTTGCATAAGCCTTGCAAACAGTAAACATCTTTATTTCTTAAATGAATATTATAATGCTCAATGTCTATAATTCTTTGAGTTTAGGATGCTGCCTTAGGTTAATTTAGTGTAACTATCAAAATGTGTGGGACATGTGTGTATGTTGACCGCTGACCAGTATGTTAAAGTGCTTCTATTTGCCATATTTCACAGTGTTTCTAATTTCTGACTTGCCTCAATAGGAATGTTTGATCGAGATAACAATGGCACGATAAATTTCCAAGAATTTGGAAGTCTTTGGACTTACATATCTGATTGGCAGAAGACTTTTCGAACCTACGATCGCGACAACTCCGGCAGCATTGATAGGAATGAACTGCAAAGCGGTGAGACTTTTTGAAACAAGTGTAAACAAGTTTTTGATCCTTGAATCTTTTCTTTGTATTTTTCTTTGTTTCCTTCATCTGAAAACGATAAACTTAAATTTCCTTCATCTGAAAACGATAAACTTAAATTTCCTTCATCTGAAAACGATAAACTTAAATTTCCTTCATCTGAAAACGATAAACTTAAATTTCCTTCATCTGAAAACGATAAACTTAAATTTCCTTCATCTGAAAACGATAAACTTAAATTTCCTTCATCTGATAACGATAAACTTAAATTTCCTTCATCTGACAACGATAAACTTAAATTTCCTTCATCTGATAACGATAAACTTAAATTTCCTTCATCTGATAACGATAAACTTAAATTTCCTTCATCTGAAAACGATAAACTTAAATTTCCTTCATCTGATAACGATAAACTTAAATTTCCTTCATCTGATAACGATAAACTTAAATTTCCTTCATCTGATAACGATAAACTTAAATTTCCTTCATCTGATAACGATAAACTTAAATTTCCTTCATCTGAAAACGATAAACTTAAATTTCCTTCATCTGAAAACGATAAACTTAAATTTCCTTCATCTGATAACGATAAACTTAAATTTCCTTCATCTGATAACGATAAACTTAAATTTCCTTCATCTGAAAACGATAAACTTAAATAGATCATCCAAATAACTTGGTAAAGTTTAACATTTGACTAAAGATTTATCTTGAATGAAGAACGTTGTAAATACTTACTGACGCTATGAATAACATTGTTTTTCTTTTTTTAGCTTTGACAAGTTTTGGTAAGTAACAATGTTATCATATTTTCTTGATTACGAAAAACAATGTTTTCTTGATGTGCTGTTTTCGTTCAACACTGTCCAGTTAATGTGCAAACTTACTCCTTTAGGATATCGTCTATCTGACAGATTTTACAGTATTTTGTTGAGAAAGTTTGATCGTAGCGGTCAAGGCGTCATCAAATTCGACGATTTTATTCAGTGTTGTGTTGTTATCCAGGTTAGTCAAACTTGCTCTTGTTGAGTACTTGTTGAACCCATAGTTTGAAACTCTCAAGCTATTTGCATACATTAAAAGCGTCAGAGATAAAGCTGCTATTATTTGGTTGTGTATAAAGCAAAAATACACAAAGTTTTGCAAAATAACCCTTCAATTACATACGGAGCTAGCCAGTACTGTACACTTCGGCTATCAAGTGAATTTGCAACCAAGCATACGTATATCATGTTTTAGCACTGATACTTTGATCTCCTCGTAATGGATCATCGGGGATAAAGAAAATCCAGGGCTGACTTATACTTTTGTGTCATTCATACATCACTTACTTGTTTGATTTTACGTTTCAAATCCTAGTAAATGCCTGTGAAAATTTTACTCTGGAAGTGAAAGTATTCATGCAACAAGTCAGGTGTAGTTTCTGAGTATATTTCAAATTTTAACTCCCAACCGTCAATTGACGTCATTGACGGCCAGTTAAGTCGCCAAATAAGGCAAATACATGCGAATCCGCCCCATTTGAAGAAATGCATAGTGTTGTTGGATTCCGGATTCCCTACAGGACCATACGCGTGGATTTCAGATTTCATACTCGTCGATTCCGGATTCGATACTCGTGGATTTCGGATTCGAATGAATTTCCTTGAGCTCTGGATTCCGGATTATCTTATACAAGGCAATCATACGATTTATATGTACTTTTTTTAGAACCTCACGCAAGCGTTTCAGAACTATGACACGAACAGAAATGGATGGATTCAAATCAACTACGAACAATTCTTGAGTCTCGTGTTCACGATGAGGGTATAATCAAGTTAACGATATCCTTTATTAGATTTTCCAACATAATCATCGATCTTAATAATTTATCAATTTTTGTCCGTCTTCACGTGACGTCACCAATTTTCGTGGATTTTCAATAGCTTTTTTTCCAACGATTGTTTCCAACGTGATTTCACACGTTATAGCTACATAGAAAAGTTTCATTCTGCATGGGGAATCCAGCTTTGTATACTTAAATTAATCTACCGCTACAATTAACGAAGTGCAAACGTCAATGTTAACAATTTTTTTTGATCACGCGAGCAAAAAATATAAAATGGACGACAAAGTATTTGCATTCCAAATTATATCCGTTTATAATTGTTGTATTTCAATGCTTCTAATGATTTGCACTAGAAATTTCATGACAGTTGGCGTGGTCACCCGGCAAGTTTGGCCGTTGTCCACTCACTGTATAAAGTTAACTATAGAAATAAGTAATGCCGACGATATCAAATTTACATGGCATGATCAAACTTGTTTAAGAGTACCGAGTATACATTAAAATAACAGTAACGGCAACAGTAACAATCAATTACGTTTTAAAAATGGTGCGAAAAATGTATTATCAAGCTGCTTTTTCAAGGGGCAAATTTAAAATGGCTATTTATGTATTCAACTAATAACGGGACGTTATAATCTGAAAAAAGCTGAACTAATATAATTTTCAACGACTTCACACGTATAGCGGTATACAATAACCAGCATTACATGAAGCATAATAATTATAGAAGAGGAAACCACTGACCACATTTTGTTCGAAGGCGCAGTGCGCAGAAGGCGCCAAGTTTGTTTCGGTTTCAGCCAGCGGTCTCTTTTTGCAAATAATTGTTTGTATTTATGCAATATTTTAATGTTTTGCGGATTATTGAATATAAGAGTAGCTGATGGTACATGTGAAACGTTTCTATGTGAATATTGGTAGAGAGTATTGAATTTTCAACAATACGTTGGCGTTGCTTGATATATTTTTGCATAACAGCAGCAGGAAGTTCAAAATGTCAACAATGCGTATAATTTATTCGATGGCCCTACAAAGAAACAATTATGTCACGAGAAGTTGCAATTTATAGAAATGGAAAGAAATCTCAGGCTATTATTTACCGAAAATCATAATAATAAAGGGTGCGAAAATCAATCGGGAAAATGGATAATTATGCGGTGTCTTTTGTCAGCTCGGAATCGCTGATCATGTCTTTATTAGAGCAGATGAGATGTTTAGAAAATGAGAGGGACAATGCTCGAGTTCTTGCCGCTAAAATGCGGGAAAGGCTGAAGAAATATCAAAACAATGAGAACGACATGTCTGGTAATTGTGACAATTCCAGGCAAGACTTGAACAACAATCGCCGTATCTCCAAACTCGTTAAAAACGTAAGCTCCGTCGTGTTGAATGACCTACAGCAGGTTATCCACAACGAAGAGGAAAGGTATCGCAAGTTGAAAGAAATATGCGATAGAAGGGAAACGGAAAGGGATGCCATCCTTCGTGGGCAAGTCACGGTGTGCAAAAACCACTATGAAAGGATTTTGAACGACTCAGAACGGGAGAAGAACGAACTTCGTCGTAAAATGAAGGAACAACAAGATATGTTATTGGACAAGGACATCAAAATAAAAGAATTAGAGAGCAAATTACACGGAATGAGTCGTAAAGATACCGAAGCATTTACAGAAATATAAGAGCCTTTGTAAGGTCTCCTTACTGCTGTGAATTCAAACAAACACAGTGTATACGTACGTGCACAATTGAAGGGATTACATGGCGTCATATTTTGATGTTTAAATAAGGTTCACACCAATTAGATGATTCCAGAAAAGATCTACGTGACGTAAATAGTTCCTCAATTATTAACATACTTGGATCATTTTAGGTCATTATTGACAGTAAATCACTGCTTATCATCGTATACACGTACATTTGTATATTAATGTCTCATTGATAATGTCTTGAAAGCCTAAAAGATCCATAGGACTGACTGAAATGACTTCATTCAGCTTAAGTTCCTCTTCCTTATTTATATTCTGAGACAAAATCTGTGCTCTTCCTTTTCAAAGCTTCCATGTTTACTGTTTAGGTGGAGATATTGATTTTATCTAAAACATTTAAGAATCGGCCTTGTGTTAAACTAGGGTAGCACTGCCAGACTGCAAGTTTTGATCATACTAAGTAAATTTATTGTTTCCACACTAATTTAACTTGGAAAAATTTGCATGGCAGCTAATGTTGAGCTATAAGATTTGCTTCAAAGCTGCTGAATAATTTTTCAGCGATTCAAGTAATTAATGTAATAGAAGTGGTAACTAGCATTCCAATGGTTCATGTAGTTCTTCCTGAACTTTTTTCATTTTTAATGTTCCTGTCTTTCTCACAATACTTACCATACATCATCGGATTGTCCATGACTATCATTCATTGTCCACCATCCACTTGTGCTATGCCAAAATAATCATGGCCTTCAGAATTGAAGCACTTGTACGAACACAGCTGGCCTCTGATGGGTACGATTCGGTGAGTTCCTTGTCCCCAGACCCTGTTGAGTTGATCACACTTGAGTAAGCCCCAGAAATAGCATATACTAAAATTGAGGTTCTCATTGTCAAAATAAAGTTGCACATGCGCAAACGTTAAATGCAACTACTGCAAGGCCGAGGCGTGGTCCATAAATCAACTATGTCATTTCAACTCCGATATAGATTATTTTGCTCATTCCTCTGGGTTCAACATGAAGTGGATGTATTGGTGTACCAAACCAAAGAACTTCATTAAAATTCTTTATAATTGGTGCACGAACATGGCGGCCATAAAGTCAGGTGACTTTTTGAAAATGATCTATACTTGGTGTTATGAACAATGAACATTAGTGAATGAATACCTTTTTACAATCAATAAAACTGACGCATTCCAACCATGTGTTAAGAAACGATTCACCACACAAGGCACAATCCCCGGCAAAGGAAAGCATATCTTTTATTTCGGGACATTCGCGAAGTTGCACACGAATATGGGATCGTCTACGATAGGTAAGACAAAATGTGAACAACAAAATTATCTGTACTTTGCCCCGTAAAAGTTTAAAAATTGCTTGTTAGCGGCATGGCGAATATCACTGGCATAGCGACCTTGCTTAGCCTGCTATGCAATTTTTTTGTATTCACTTACATAGCAAGACTAAAACATGCGGGCTGGCTACGTCACTGCGGGCTGAGAGAAGTAAAATTTGATCGAAACAATTGGCTACAAAGAAATTCGCCTTAAAGAGGTGTATCTACTTTGTCTGCATTACCAAATTTATTACTTTACCCAACACCTTATCTCTGTACGCTCCGAAGGAATATTTCGAGCTTACTTATCTCTGTTCTTCTTCATTACAAAACGCGCCGTCAACTCTTTGAGCGACAAGACCTCTTCAACTTGTTCAGAATGAAGGGGAAGATGCTTCAATAGATTATTTCCTTCGCAATAAAGCTCTCGTAAAGGCAAAGCATAAAACTAGAAGAAAGAAGAAAGTTTTCAATCTTTCTTCAACCATGGATTCTCTTCTTATGGTTGATGATGGAACATGGGTTGGTTACGTAGAACGTAGAACATATGGTTGACGTAGGTTGAATGTTGAACATATGATGACGTAGGTTGAACGTAGAACATATACTGACGTAGGTTGAACGTAGAACATATGGTGACGCAGGCAACCAGCAAGTTTGTTCATCATGCTATGTAATCTTACTTAAAAAAAGTAAATTAAAATAGATTATAAAAAATAAATCATATTGTTCTGAAATTTACATAGCACGAACAAACGTACGGGCTGGTTGGCTATACGGCACAGCCAACAACCGTCGACGCTCATCAAAACGTCAGTTTAATTTATTGAACTAAAATACATGGAAAGCTACCTCTTATATAAAATCCTAATAATTTTTTGAAGCCGTGATTTTACCCCAGACACGCGTGTGAAGTCAATCAAACACTAAACACGCGTGTCTGGGGTAAAATCTCGCATGTCTGGCGTAAGATATGGCTTCAATTATTTGCTTGAGGTTGCGTTCCATGTATTTGAGTTCAATGCTTCAATCAAATAGCTACTTGTAAACTTTGCTACGACGCATGCGTATTACTGCACTCTCTCGTCACTCACGTTGACCGGAAAGTATTTGATGAAATTGCAAGAGACATCGAGGTATTCTAATTTACAACATTTTGACAAGCCCTGCAAGGAAATAAAATACGGTCCTTAGGGTTATAAAATGGATAGTTTAAAAAAAACGGAATGAAAAAACGTCCATGAAATACATCATCTTGAATAGAGTATCTTGTTGCGTGCTTAAATAAATAACCGCGTTTACCTGTGGTAGCTCAGTTAGTCGATTCTTGTACAAAATCAAACGTGTCAGGTTTTCAGAAATCCGATATTTTCTGGTAAACTGAAAAGCAGATATGTATTCGAGTGAGCTGTTAGAAATTCACAATGCCCATTTATCTTTAAACTTTTAACGATTTTATCCTGTTTTGCCACTCTACGCCTTCTGCTTTTGACGGAGACAATACCTTTCAAGGAAGTTATCTGCCAGGTGAAGCTCGGTCAAGTGGGTTAGATGACAAATCTCATCCGGGATACTTTGCAGTCTATTCTTGTTCGCGCTCAAAAATTGCAGGGATACCAGCCTGAAAAGAAGACAAGATGTTGACAAGTTTTGCTCTCTGGACATTGATCTGCAAATCTCGCTAGTACCTTTCGATTTCCGGAGGCAAACTTGTCAATTTGTTGTCGTTGAGGTTTAGAAATGTCAGATGCTGCAAGGCGGCTATCAATATATGAAAATCTAACTTCAATTAAAGTGTCTAACACATTATCTAAACCACAAGAACTATATGTTTTTTTGACATAGTTGAAGCAGTGAAAATGATGTTAATAAGTTGGAGTAAATTAGTCTCGATACGGATACACTTACACAGTACGAAGGAAGAGAGGATGATGATGTGATTTGCGAACAAATGGAGTTTTTTTAGATTGACCAAATGGCCCAATTCTGCCGGCAGCTCTTCCAAAATGTTGTTGCCAAGATTCAAGTTCTCCAGCTGGAAGGTACGAAGATTAGATCACGTGATGTCGATCAATGCGTCAGTCACTAGTATTTCAACTTTCTCAATTATGTTCTTTTTTAAGAGGCGGTATGTCGACTGACATCAGCATTTTAGCTTGTTTGTAAACATTGCTTTCAAATAATCAAATCTACCTTTTCAAGGGCTTGTTTACAATGGAGTTTGGGTGACATAAGCGTGTAGGAGAATCCCAGCAAGGGAATGAGCAAAGAAACATTTTATAATGTTTTCATATGCACTTAGTCATCCTTGTGGTATAGTCATATTATGCACCCAATTCTGCAGACATTTCCATTTTTTTTCCGTAAGAAAAACGTCAGACTCACTATTTATGAAAGCACTCAAATAAATTTTCTTTCCTGACTGAAATATTGTCATATGTATACAATGCGAAGATACAGGATTTAATACAATCAAACACTGATTAAAGCATGCATTTAAGAGCAAGCTTCTTTCTTCGCCTGCTCCGTTTAGATGATAGAAAGCAATTTTTTCCAAAAATGAATACTTTTTCCAGAGATTTATCTCAATCATTAACAGCCATAAAATTAGCCTCTCTTCAAAGTTCTTCTTGTCTGTCATGATCCACAAACATTTAATAAGACTACAAAAAAATCCGCATGACATTTAAAACATATACTTATTCTGCAAGTTGCAGTGGATATTTTGAATCTTTCTTTTATCAATAATGCCCTACGTGTAGATAATTGGTTCTTCCTTGACTGCAGTCAATTCCTCCATAAATATTTTGAAAAGTATTCCATTTTTTATACCTAAGCGTCTGATGTAACTTAGCAACAAAGTTTAATAAATTACCTGCGTAATCACGCTAAAATCTTTGGGCAAAGAACAAATCTTGTTGTTTTTTAGGTCAATACTTTTACTTTCGAAAGTTTACCTATAAGATTTGGCACACTTGGTAGATTTCTGTTGCTTAAGTTTACAGACTTTGCCTGACCCTTATAAGCACGAAGAAGAATCTTGTCAGCCATTTGTTTGTGAGCCCACGCTAATCTTAATCAGCGGTTTGCTCAATGCTTGTATGGTGGATGACAATACCAGCGATTGATTTTGACCAAATTTGACTAGTGATTTTGACATTAAAGCAGATAAATGCTGCTCTTCTACTTCAAAATGATCCCAAGGAACGAATGAAATCAACGAATAATCATTATGAGCTTCAAAAAGACAAATAATTCAAAAATTAAGTCGTTTGTTACCGAGGAGGAAGCCCAGGACGCCAAGGAGAAACGTCAAAAGGAATGGGAAAGAGTCAGAAAGCCCGATGACCCTTTAGGTACATGTTTATATTCTGCTTCTTGTATGTACTAAGGTCTACAGGAACTGAATAAACCTCAAATATTTAACGGTGGATAATCATACGTAATTTTCTCAAGATCCTCGAATTTATCAACATTTGTTTTCAACTTTTACTGTTTACTTCATCCAGAATGTCCAGATGTGCAACCAAAAAGTTTATTTGAACAGCTTCAGGCCCAGAAAGAAAAGGCACAACAAGAGCATGACGAGAAATATGACATCAGTAAGAAACAACTTTTTGATTCAGTTTTCAAAAGCATTTTCATTGCCTACCAGCCAGTTATTTACTTGGTCAATCCTATCCCTGCTTGTTGATGGTTGTCGAAATCTGAATAGATTTATACATTGAATAGCTTGGAGAGGTGAATTTCATCCAGGGAGGGTTGTGTTTTTTAAATGTCATTATACCATAAGACTTTCATTTATGAGCTATCAAAATATGAGTCAACTTATGCAAGCTTTAGGTGTGTACCCCCTCCCCCCTGCACCCTCCTGTCAATTTTTCCCGGACTTGGCACTATTTCAAAATATTCAAAGATTAGTTTATTTCACCCCATGGAGGTTGATAATTTTTTTGGTGTTTTTTTACTGACAATAGAGGTCCATTTGAGTTCATTAAAGTTACATAACTCCAACTAGTAGACAGCTGTATAAGTGGGTTCAGTGCCAATGCTCAAATTTGCATTTCTCTGATATTGTTCAGTTTTGTATCAAGCAATCTGTACCTAGTTGATCATATGATTTCCGGATGATTGAAATTCCTGACTAAAGAAAGCGCAGACTTAAAGTACTTTTTTCTTGTAAAATTGTTAAGAAAAAATGTTCCGCGGGATCGATAATGACGGCTGTCTTCTCGAGTTTGCTTCCAAGCAACAGGCAGAAGTTGACCGCAGACGTTTTGCTCTCACTCCAGAGATTAAAGACTACAGAGTATCCTTTGAAGAAACTATGCATGCACTTTATTGATTATTGCAGTGCAAAGATACTTTAACCTGTGAACTTTAGTTCAACTAGGTAGCCACTTAACTTATAATACACTAAATTTCAAAAATCCACAAGGAAAAATGCTTTTTCCCATTAAGAATTTATTTTACTTTAAAAAAATCATTATGAATTGACTACACATACATTGTTTAATCGGCCTTGGATTTTAGTATAACATTTGGTGTATTCACTTTATTGGAACAGTTTGTTAAAGCTACGCAGTCTTTTTATTCTCGATCAGTCAGTTTATCCATTCTTTAATTGCCAACAACCAGGATGAAGTTGCAAAGTTTAATATGACTGTAGCCGTCTCAACCCCAGCTGCTGTGGGAAAAGAAAAAAAGAAAGCCTCCAATGCTTTATTGGGAAAGAAGAAATCACAGTTGGAACTATTGGCTGGCTGCATTAAACGACGGCGGTAAGATCACGTGTTTAGAAAGTCATGTTGATACCTTGCGATACTTTGAATTGGCCACCCCCCTGGTTTCCAGCAAATACCCTAGATGTGCAGGGGGGACATGTTATCATTTATGGGAGCCGAATGCCTCCAGGTGAGGGATTAAGATTTATCATTTGTCTAGGTTCAATTTTCTCTATTCATGTTTCATAAGTGAGATGTACCTCCGGAAATGAAGGCAATCTTAATGAAATCAGGGGGGTTGGTTCCTCGCATGAGCAAACTTACCGGAAACATGGTGAACGGACAAACGCTCTTACTTTATGCAGGAGTGATGTGGAGACGAGCGAGGACGAAAAATCTGACGATCAAAACTTCTCCAAAAAAGGTATTTGATACTGTTTCATATGTATTTTACGGTTTTCTAGTGAATAAAATAATACATTTTCATGACACGAGTGTACACGAAATGAGGCCGAATTCGCCATTGGAGATGAGTTATTTGTTGCCCTCTCTGCTTGCAACCTTTCCGACGAAAAGTTCTTTTTCATATATTTGCCTACATAGTTAAGGTTTGTAATCTTCGTTTTGTATTCACATCGCTTTGACGTTTTTATTTTGCGTTTATTTTGTGCAAGTTTTTCACGTTAAGAACAACTGTTATTTTCAAAAAATATCCACATTCACGTGAGTTCGAATGAAAAGAACATGTTAAGTATTTTCTTTTCCCGAACTTAATTTTCTTTCGACTCTTCTCATATTTTTTTTTTTATTTCACATTTCAATATCAAAGAGTCAGCTGTCGAAAAATCGTCACAAAACGAGGAAAATTTTGAAAAGACCTCGGAATGCAAAAACTCTGAT
This sequence comes from Xenia sp. Carnegie-2017, assembly GCF_021976095.1. Classification (NCBI taxonomy): domain Eukaryota; kingdom Metazoa; phylum Cnidaria; class Anthozoa; order Malacalcyonacea; family Xeniidae; genus Xenia; species Xenia sp. Carnegie-2017. The sequence continues at coordinate 4,202,655 of NW_025813469.1, read as the reverse complement.
ACAGAGACTAAACACTTTCCACAAACTGCGAAAAAGGCGCAAGAAAAAGACGAAAATGGTTCGGTTGCCTACAACCTTGGCTTCATAGCGAGTCTTGGTGACTACTCAGACTCTAGCGATTCGGAATCCTCATCAAGCGACTCGGATATTTTACCATCGCTTTTAAGTAACATCGAATCAAAACCGACGAAGTAAGTCCTGAATAAGCTGTAGAAGTTGACGAAATCTCGTAGTATAATTTCAAAATACTTCTTCGAACCTATTGTAGCTGAAACTTCAAAAATCAAATTCGGAATTACAAGAAGGGCATTCGCCATCATTTGGATTTGACGTTAAGCTTTGGGAAAATCGAATGCTTTTAAGATTGAACAAAATGACATTAGTAAATATGGCATCAAGTCAACAGATTGCAAATTCCATCAATTGTAAGTTGTAAGTCATGATAAATTTTAAAATTGGATCACGTATTGTTTCAGCTGTGAAATGAAAACTTGACATTCGCGATAGCTCAAATATTTCTTTGAATAAAGGCACGTTTCGAAACAAACTAAACGATCCTTTTACAAAACATCACCTTGTAGAAACATTAATGACACGTAATGGAAAATTGCAACAATTCCTTAAATAAAATCAATAATTACAATATTTGGGTAAAGTATACACATAATACCATAAAAGCTCCCTTTAACCTTATCTAAATAAAACCCATACGTATAGCTAAAAACATGAGAGTTGTTCAAAATCGTGATTTCGAAACACGTTTCAGCAACTTAGCGTGATGCACGTAAAGCTCGATCCACAAGTTCTAAAGCGAAAGTCAAAATAAATTGCAAATGGTTCTATTCGCAAGATCGTTCAATCTCACAACTGACTTATATGTATTTCAATTCGACCGATCTAAGATGGTAGCAGATAAGTTTTGAGTAAATCTTCTGCAAACGACCGTACAAACGGCTGAAAGCATGACCAGAAAGTCGGAAAGAAATTTGACGTCCACATACACATGTCATTCGAAACATCAAATTTTTGGCAGGTAAGTTGATAGTTGATTCCAACCGCCATGTATTCTTGTTATCTAGTAAAGCATCTTATTTTTTAATACTCAAACGTCAATGGACGACCCGACCGGTGCTACAAGCGCGAAAATAATCAGACAGAAAAGGACAACAACCGCTAGGACTCTCAAATGTGTTGTCTTTCTTTTCAAAACAACTTCGTTCTTCTCTTTGTTTTGGTGCGCTTCCTTTTCTTCTCGATGGATAAATTTCGATTCCTTGTGCCTCGACATTTCAGCTACAAAATGAAGTAATGACACAGTTTTATTAATAGTAATTGTAAAGTAACAAAAAGACAGAACAAGGCAAGACGGCCATCAAACGCAAACTACCTGAATTTTCTGATGACGGTGGTGGATGGACTCGATGCAATATCTGATATTCTTCTGCACCTTTCGACGTTGAATCAGATGATTTTGACGGGCTTTCTTCTTCGGTATAAAAACCATTAGCGCGACCTCTCTAAGGGAAGACAGACCGTTTTTCATCGCAAGTAAATGAAGAGATTTATCGGGCTTTTCCGCCCATCATACAACCATATCAGTTGAAAGCATTCTCCCACTGAATAAGCAAAGAAATATCAAGTAGCTACCGTGAGTGAGACTAAGGTCGTAAGAGTCACCTCTACGCTGTCGTTCTTGACAGTCATCCAGATTGGCAGTCATGGGGGCTTCCCTCACCCACCCCATTTATTATTTCATAGATTCATATGGCTTCTTAATTGTAGGTGCCTCTTTCTACCATTCCTATCAAAAAGTAGCAACAACTCCCATATCGTGATAGTCATCTAGCTTTGTGGATGTTGGTGCCTCCCTCTCCCATCCCTACTTTCATCTCTTATCACTGGTACAGTTATTCATGTGTCTCCCTCTGCCATCCTGTCTCTACCTCTCATCCCTTATACAGTCATGTCGCCTCACAGTTGTATGTGTCTCAATGTCCCATCCATGCCACCTCCTCTTATCCCTGCCACCTCCTCTTATCCATGCCACCTCTTCTTATCCCTGACACAGCCATCGGGAGACTATATTTTGTATATTTGGAGTGAAGAACAAACAATACTTTGAATTAAAAAAAAATTTAAATTTTACTGTACTCGACTTCTTGCCTTCATGCGATTCATTTCTTTTTCCCTTTTTTGAAATTGTCTAACAAGTTCTTGGCATTCATTCATGTTTTCCTCTGGTTCCCATGAATTTTCTTCTGATGAAAAACCCTTCCATTTTATCAGGTATTCAACCTTTCTCTCTCTCTTCCGTCTTGCTAGGATCTTCTCAACCTAGCATTCATGAAATATACAGCAAGAAGTGGATACATTCTCAAGCATATTTTTGTAGAAAAATATCTTGAAAAATTATGCATTGAAAACAGTGGTGCATGTAGCCAGCCTGCAAATTTGGTCCCGCCATGTAAATTTCTCATTAGAAAAATTCATCTCTTTAGAAATCTCTTGTTTTAACAGTTCACATGAGTGAACATCAAAACATTTACATTGCATCAACAAACTTGTGAGCTGGCTATGCGACTGATTGAAAAAAATATTTCATGTCAGAAGAGTAGCCTGCAAGTAAAACTATCAAAATTGAACTCTAGATTTACTGTATTTCATTCATAAATCTATGTGGGGGAAGAGGACAGCGATTCGAGAATATTTCTTTCATAATAACGACCTATAAAGTTATGCTATGCTCCAACAGTCTTGTTGCATATAAGTGCATTTGAATCTATCTAAAAAAATTGAATCAAATATCTTTGTACATGTTCTAGAGTTTGAGCTCACGATTGAGCTATGGATCAGAACCGCTTTTATGAAGTTTGTTTTTTAGTCATAAATAAACAGAACAAAATCGATTGTTATGAATTCTGAATCCCTCATCAACGACTACAAATGCCAACACAACACACAATCTAGAAGTAAAACGACATTGTATTTCTGCCACTCGAAATATTCCATAAAAGGTCGATGAAATACCTCAAAATTTTGATCGTCATATGCGTTGATCGATTTTTCTGCCATGTACAAAATTTAATGCAAGACACTGAAATTAAACAAAGTTTGATGATAAAAAAGTACACAATTTCGAAAGCTCCCTCCAGACGTATTATTTAACCTTCCCCCCCCGCTAAAGCTGCATCCTCCATGTTGCACCCCCGTGACATTTACACCTCGTGTTGCTTTAATGCTTTTGAACTTTTAATAAACAAACATGATCATGCATTAACACTATTTCTGTGGAGGAAATGAGAAAACAAAAAGCGAAGTCTTGCTCTCCGAAACCTTTTAGAGCTTGGACTCCTATGAGCACGACAAAAGGTTTGTTTGCCCCAAGACGTCGAGGAGGGTATACGAGTGATGTTCTGTTGCTTCCCAGATTAAAAGAGGTATTTTGTTTACAGTTTGTTCGGTTTTGTACGCGCTATGATTTATTTGACTGAGACAGAGGAATAGTGGCTGACCTGCTTCATAATGCCTTATTTATTCTGTGACCGAAACCGTCGCCTATCAACAAGCTACCTGTGTTGTTTATCTATTGAGAGAATTAATGTGTGCATCGCTGATGAATAGTCAAACCAAGAGGGAAATTTACTTCCTACATTCTGAGAAATTCTTGAAGCACCAAGTACAGTCATGAGTTGATATTGAGATAATGTTGGCCACTTTAAGAAGAACAGTGTCCTATCTCTTGTCTTGCCCACCTGTTGTATCAAAATTTAATGCCACTAATAACGAAATAGCGTGTTCATACTATAGATGTATTGTATTACATCCTCTCTTGCACCCCACTCAACACTTAGAAATAGTTTGTTGATGAATTGTTATGATGATTTGCAGTTTTTACATGGCTTTCTGTGGGAAAGAAAGCCATCAGTCGACGATGCTGTCGATTACTTACAAAAAACATACAGGTGCGTAAGGCTGATTTCTGCAAAAAGTTTTCAATTAATTTAGATGTCATTAGAATAATCATGGCTCTCTACATTAGCATGCGTAAGAGAAGTTTTCATTTCTCTCCCACGCCCTCCTCTTCTAAATGCCTACAGTCACATGTTGCTGTGTAAAATGTGCAAATTTATCACACTTGTCCTGGTGTAGGCAAGATCTTCAGAAGAAAGTTGACCTTTAACTCGTTCTCTTTTGTAGAGATTATTCAAGGAAAAAGAAAGCTCCTTTCAGGACAAGTGTTCAAATGAGTTAGTTGTACAGTTTATTTGGCTTAATACACGAAGGCTATTTGTCACAATACACTATACTGTGTTATAAAAGTTGTGAGAAAAATTTTAAAACTAGTGAAAATAAGATTGGCTTTGCCCTTATAAAAACTTTGACACAGTATAATGGAGAAATACCATCTCACTTTGTGCTGTATGTTTAACTAAATTAGTGGTTGCAGTAAGCCATCTCAGTGTTTCTATTGGTTGCAATATGCAATTACTGGCTGTTGTTATGGCAATCATATACAAAAATTCAATGGACTGGTCATACTGTTTGCTCCATATACTGTCGTAGGCCAATCTATTGAAATAAGGATTTTATGGTTGTTCGGCTAGTACAGCTATCGATGGTGTAGAGTGAAGTTTAAACTTTGTCCACAAAAATTCATTTCAACTGTACTATTGATTTTTTTTGCTTAAAATGGGGGGGGGGGGTCAAAATATTTCGTAGAGTGGTGAAATCTGATATTGAGGGTGAAAATTTGTAGGGAAAGACATTTCTTTTGTGTCGAACGAGACATTTATTAAGGATATTTGCCATTTTTCCTTGCTTTTAGTTTACGATGAATTGAAATGCAACGAGATGAAACTGAAAGCAGAGAAAAGAAAACGGTATGATGAAGACGATGCCTTGTAAGTGATATTTAGTCAAATTCTTTCCGCCCACATCGTTTTTAATTTTTGCAGAAAGGCTATTTTTATCTGCTCACTTTCTCTTTTTTTCTCTGTATTCTTTGCTTCTACCCGCTTTCCAAACGACTCTTTTTAATGGCCACCGCTCCCTTGCCCGATTGCGGATTCTTCGCATTTCGTCATTTGTTTTTTTCATTTTGTTTTTTTTTCATTGTGGTTTTTTCATTTTGGTTTTTTCATTTGGTTTTTTCATTGTGTTACAACCAAGGATAGCTTGCTCATTTTATGAATGATTTTACAATGTTTTGTTAATATAAAAGATAGCATCTTGTATTTCAAGCAAGTGTAATTCGTTAATGTTTTAATTAATATTAAAGATAGCATCTTGTATTACAGCAAGTGGTGACTCGTTCTTATCATGGTTAAGTTTTAAGATGGCAACTGAAATTGGAACGAATATAATTTTTTTGTTTTTTTTTCCGTATTTTTGTCAAATTTCATTTTGTTGACTTATGGGATGAATACTTTTCAGGTCAGACAAATGTAGTGCTGCAGAAGATACCGTGTCCTTTTCATCTGATTCTGAGTTATCTGAAGATGAGGAAGGAGATAGTCTTTGCGTAAGTAAGAAAATTTCGGAAGCTCTTGCACCTTTGCAGTTCTTTTCTTGACAAGTGTTAACGTTTAGTATAAGGTAGGTTACTGGTGTTTTTGAATAAATATGGTCAAGTATTACTTTTTCTTCCTTTATTTTTCATCAACCCTTTCTATGCCTTCTCTTATCTCCAAGTTGTCATAATTTTTGATGTATTATGTTAGACGGAAAATTTGGTGAACTGCTCCATGCACGAGATGTACCAAACATCAAACGCGAGAATTTCCGATGGCAAAACACCATCGACGATGGTTGAAGTGGAGACGAGTTCTCCAATGGAAAAAGGTTATTCCATTCACGACCATCTCCGAATGTCCGAAAACACGCCCGAGCTAGTTATTAAGAATGACGAGGAAAAGGAAGAAAAGGTTGAGAAGTATGGATCGAGTAAAGACAGAAGACGAAAAACACGTCGGACGTCGACGCTTTCAGATGAAACGAAGAAGAAGTCCAGTGTGAACAACAATCTTGTTGAAAGCAACGGTAGTGTACACGGCTTGAATTTGGATGTTTTCACGAAATTCCTTGCTACAAAAATATTCTTGTATCTCGAAGGAAATTTTCTCCAGAATTTATTTCATCATTTGCATTTGTCGTACGCGCTTGCTTCTATTTGATATCGAGTAAAAATTTTCACTGGAAAGTTTAGTTAATTTAGCAGGAACATTTGCATTTGTCGTACGTGCTTGTTTCCATTGGAAATTGATGAAAAATTTTCACTGGAAAGTTTAGTTAATTTAGCAGGAACATTTGCATTTGTCGTACGTGCTTGTTTCCATTGGAAATTGATGAAAAATTTTCACTGGAAAGTTTAGTTAGTTTAGCAGGAGCATTTGCATTTGTCGTACGTGCTTGTTTCCATTGGAAATTGATGAAAAATTTTCACTGGAAAGTTTAGTTGGTTTAGCAGGAACATTTGCATTTGTCGTACGTGCTTGTTTCCATTGGAAAATGATGAAAAATTTTCACTGGAAAGTTTAGTTAGTTTAGCAGAAACTTTCCCGTTGTTTGAAACTTACTGCCATGTAGTGACATTCTTCATCCATGTCTATTTTCTTCTTTGAATTATTCGCAGATGATTACCATTATAAATAATTGTGAACAAGTATGTTTGATTTATAACGTTTTAGTTAAATCCCGTGCACACGATCCGATTTGTCGGATCCGATTTTGTCGGATCCTAAAAAACGGATCCTGTGAACACATATAAAGCGAGCCTCCGACAGTCAGATCTGTCAATCTCAAATTCGGATGGATATAGAACTTGCTCTATTTTCATCCGACAAGATCGAAAGAAGCCGACTAGCCAAATTACATAGATTTGAAAAACTTGGAATCAAGATTCAAGATACGAAAAATATATTGATTGATATCCTGGACAACACAAATGGCTGTTCAAAGGACTGTAAATATCAAAACGAATGTAAATACAAAACTATTGGACCGTCTGAGCCCGCAACCAAAAAAACGGACCCGAAACAATCGGATCCGACAAATCGAATCGTGTGAACGGTCCTTTAGAATAATTCAATTTTACACGAGGCTTCAAACGTGAGAACATAATTAGATATTTATTGGGCATTGAATTCTGTGTAAAGAGAGTTTGAAGTTTCGATGATGACACGAAAAATTTGATAGTATCATGGCCATGCTTTTGTACTTCATACCATTTAATCACAATCGTTCTTGTTTGTATAGAAATCGAAATACCGCGCGTTCCTCTGATGAAATTTTCAGATCTCGGAGGCTGTAAAAATACGATCCAGGTGATTTGGTCTTTCTGAAATTATCCATTGTAGATCGAGCAATTGTTGTAAGGGCATTTACAGCAACTTTATCGAAACGTAATAGTGTTAGATACGAGGGACTCGTTTCTCGTCTCCATCCCACAAGGTATGACGGGAAACGGGGCTATATGATTGTGTCATTCAAGCTGAATTTTCTCTAAATTTTCCACTTATGATTTAAGAAGTTGCGTAAGCTCTTTTGTAAGTTGTGACAGTAACCATTATAACATGTGTTAAACGTTTATTTTTTTATTTTGACGACGACGACGTACGACGAGCAAAGAGTGCCATCTTTTACGAAGAGTTTCTCTCTTTAACTGTTAACATAAAAGTGCGCATGCGTCATGAATACATGTCGTTTCACATTAGGATGTTTGTAAGCTGTTGGTCCACATCAAACATCCGGAAGTATTTGACACCCTGGGGATCACTCCTCCGAGGGATTTTGCTCCACGGCCCACCAGGATGTGGAAAATCGTTGTTTGCTCACGCCATCGCTGGCGAACTCGACGTGCCGATTTTCAACGTCGCTTCGACCCAATTGATTTCTGGTATATCAGGCGAATCCGAGGGCAAGATTCGTGACGTGTTTCGACGCGCGTGGGATCATTCACCGTGTGTGTTGTTCATTGATGAAATCGATGCGATAACACCTAAACGTGAGAACGCATCGAAGGAAATGGAGCGACGTATTGTTGCACAATTGCTTTCTTGTTTGGGTTAGTTATGGCGAGGTTTTTCATTTCTTGTTTTTTTGTGATTGTCATTTGATTCATTTCATGATCAATCGAAAACCCAATTTCTTTCAATTTTTGCGTTTTGAACTTGAGGTTTTGCACCAGTGAAATGGTGAATCGTTTTTAAACTTAATGGCTGTAAATGAACACACCATAAAGTAAAATTATTGACAGAGGCGGACACTAGCAAACTTGGCAAAGATTTAAAATCTTGCGCCAAATCCCTCAAATCTCACGTACACAGTAACTGTGATGTTAAATAATAACTATTTGATACACTTCTGTACTGTACACGTACCAACAGACGCATTAAACCTTGTGTGTGTAGGATGATGTGTATGTACGTAGGAAACCTTATTTATAAAATTATACCAATAGGCATTTCCTGGAATCTTCCTTAAAATCTCATGCCTTGAGGACGAGCCCGCCCCCTAATATTTCATAAAGTGTCCGCGACTGTTTATTGACATGTGGTGTTTCATCGTAGATGAAATGAACAGAAACAAGGACGTTCGTGTGCTTGTGATTGGTGCAACAAACAGGCCTGACTCCCTTGATCCAGCTTTAAGACGCGCAGGAAGGTTTGATCGTGAGATACGAATGGGCATTCCTGATGAACGAGCAAGAGAAGAGTAAGTCGACAACACTTTAAAGTATGTTGGTTTTGCAATAACTACCTACATAATATGGATTGATTTCCTGATTGAGGGAATCAGACAATAGCGATGAACTATTTCTATTTGTTCTTTAGATTTTCTCATTTCTTTATTGTATTGTACTTTACATGTTTGTGGATGTTGATCGTCCAGGTTAGTAGAGTCCTGAGAAGGAATGTTGATGTTGATGTTGACTGACTTGTAGACAACATTAGCGGTAGTCATCTTCAGAGTCAATGAGAGAGTAAACGTCAGGTTTGCCGTATTTGTTGTCTGGTTCTTACGTCATTGTATTGTTTGTACAGAAAATGTGTCACTTGACTTTAAAGATGACTACCGCTAAGGTTGTCGAAACGTCAGTCAACATCAACAATCTTTCTCAGGAGTCTACCAACCTGGACGATCTACATCTACAAACATGTAACGATACTCCCGGGTTCAAACCATTCACTGTATTGTACTTTATTATTCTTTCAAGTTCCAACCAAACATAAATCTTAATCATACAGGTAATAGGTAGATATCGTTCTTGGTTCATAGTTGACATCCCTTAGAATATGGGACTTCGAAGAAGATGGTGGCTTTCTCATTTAATAACTGCCGTTGTGAAGGATTGATGTTTAAGAAAGGCACATTTGAATCATAGAAAAATTTGAACCATAGAAAAATTTGAATCATAGAAAAAATAATCTTTGAAGGAGTTGGCATTGCAAAGGAAACACTATGAGGTTTTGGTGTCGTCAAAACGAGTGATGCACGAAGCATTGCGATGTACAAAGAAGCATTTTTCCCCTTAGTTTCTAATCCTGCATTTGTGACTGCCAGGAGAACGTCAAATTTGAAAGTCTCGTTTGGAATCGCGTCTAGTCCATAAACACTTTTGCTTAAAGATTTCACCTGCGTTAAGATACTTTCAAGTATCAAACCTTTACGTTCGTGATGGTGTTGTTGTTGCTGTTGTATCAGCCGCTCATTTCTTTCTATTTTCATCTTTCTTTTTATAGAATTCTTTGTGTGCAGTGCAAAGGTCTAAAATTGCAAGAAGAGTTCGATTACAAGTCTTTGGCAAGTCAGACGCCCGGATTTGTTGGTGCTGACCTAACCGCTCTTGTACGAGAAGCGGCAATGTGTGCTGTAACCAGGTTAGTTTGCTGAATTCTTTCAGTGTGTGAGCTTATATGACTGTTGTTACTCTCAAGTCGTTATATAATTTGGGAATAAACAATTTAATAAAATAAACCGAATTACAATTTACTACTTTCAAATTACATTAAGGACCGTTTGGTCCCACGTACAAGATTCAACAACAATTTGTCTTTTACTCTAACAACAACACCCTTTTTTTAAACGTCACTTCCTGCTCCTCATTCCGTCCAAAGCGGCAATTCATACGGTAGCCACAACTGGTGCTCATGTTTCCAGTCCGCTGGAAAGCAAAATGCGCGATTTGATGTGCTCGCTCACATCATTCTTTCATTTCTAGGATATTTAACGAAAGTGAAACAGGATGCTCTGAAAACCATTCAATGGTACTACGAAACTCGACGGTAAACAATCGCGTTATTTTCATCAACACTAACTAGCTTTCGATGCATTATTTAGAATGTTCTTAGTTCATTTAACTTGGAAACGATCCCCTCAATTTGAATGTTTTTCTGAAATTGAAAGATAAGGCATTTTGACTTTTGTTTTCTTTTTCGGCCTAGAATTTGACGGACCCTAATAAACAGAAAAGTGGTAAGTGCTTACAATCACACTGATGGGCTATTCTTCCTCCTCTCGTGTGTGACATTCACATGGTAATGCTGTTGTTCGCTGGCTTCGAGCATAGACAAATAATTACGATATTGCAAAGTGTATGATTTTTATTTATTGAATCATAGGTTGACTTTTTCTGAAAACCTATGTCGTAATAGATTTCACTATCATTCTCTGGGATGCAAAGGGAAATGTGCTACGTCACGTGGGAAATGTGCTGCGTCACGTGGGAAATATGCTACGTCACGTGTGTCACTGAAATGGACATGTTAAATTGTATAACACCCTTACCATGCAGGCTCTCTTTGAGAGAATTGTCCCTGATCCATATTCACAAGCCTTGAGAAACGTCAAGCAAGACTTGTTTTACTTTGGTTTAATTTTGCATCACGTGTAACACTATAATCGTCCTCGTTCGTGCGGTTGCACCTTTGATAGTTATCAATGTCACATAATGATAGAAAAGCATTTTAAATCGATCAATTTTTTGCTTCGTTCTCTTTGTGAATTTTTTTACGACCATTTGTAGTTTTTCACGTTTTGTTTGTTGATTTTACACAAAAATTGTATTTGCAGTCATGGATTTGTTCAAAAGCAGTGAAGCTATTTTTACCGAAAACCAACTTAAAGACTTATGTATTACAATGGACGACTTTAAGGTATATACACACATGTCCTTGACTTAAAGAAAAACAATTTATGTTTGAGAGCAACTGCACGAAAAAGAATTCGAATGAACGCTTTGTTTTTCCTTGTCGAACTTCTGTGCTAAAGAAACCAAATCAAAGGGAAATTAATATATTATTTAATACGAAGCTCTAGCCTAGTATTGATTATGATTCTTTGAACATTGTTATATTGAAATTTGTCGCTAAATATTTGATGAAATGTAATAGTACGATATCTAGCTTTGTTGTGCTTGTATTATTTTGTTTAAATGAGCAGACTTCTTTTAATTGAGATACATACTTTATTGAGCTTTCAAAATGTAGCTACGAGTTTTCAGAACGAACGTTATTGAAATTGTATTAGTGAGATCTAAGATATCATTTTGTGTAATGTGTATTATTCATATCGTCACTATATGTGTACTTTTACGTATACCTAAGTCATTTTTTGGGAGTTTTGACAAAACGAGAAAAGAATTGATATAATTGTTTTAAACTTTTAATTGAACATCATATATTGAACATTGTTGAGTCCTTTTGAAGGTCAATTGACTTCTTCAATAAATACAGAGCCCAATCCCTCAGTTGGCAAAATAATAGTTTATGGCGAAAATACTAAATTGATAGAACATGACTTTGGCAAAAAAAAAGTTGATTTTACAAATTGCTGAACGGTTTTACACTATTGCCTACTAATAGATGTTGTGTGTGTTTACGTTTTTGTTGGAGTAGCTGTATTGAATATGTTTATGAATAATCCTTGTTTTTCCACTAGCAAGCATTACGTGATGTTCAACCCTCAGCTAAGCGTGAAGGTTTTGCTACAATCCCAGACGTCACGTGGGAAGATGTCGGCGCATTAGAAGATGTCAGGGAAGAGTTGACGATGGCTATAATAGTATGTTATTGATTTTACATAGAAATTGATGTCGGCAGTCGTTGCGTTGCGTTAAAATGTAATCTATGATGGATTTGAAAGTTCGCTGTGTTAACTAGTGGATCTTTCTCCCTAGAGACTACCAAATGTTCTGAAAAGAAATGTTTTAGAAGTGCTGTGCATTTTGCATTTCGGCAGACAACTCGTCAGGTGTCAACGTCTGCTATCTGTTAAGGGTGAATCAACTTTTATTTATATCAGTCATCAAAATAAAGCCAACTTCAAATGAACTGCGTCTGTCGACAAACGACCGGATCATTAAGCTTCCATTGATTAGCGCCTCCATTGTTTTCAGAAAAAAGCCGACCTGCATTTGTTTAGCATACGAAATTTATCTTCTGCAAGAGCGTAGGAAGATTGATAATTGGGGGGGGAGGTCATATTCATATATTCATGTCATAATCCTTCGAAAACAATGGATTCAAAAGAACTTAACTCTGTATATCATACATATATGAATATTAGCCCCCAATTATCGATCTTCCTACGCCATGATCATCTGTGTGTGCGTCAGCACAGGATTTATTTGAAAGAAGGTGTGTGCCTATTGCTGCAGTCACACTCTATGTCGTGATGTTGTCGACGCTTCCCAACTGTTTTTTTACGCGTTGGCAAAGTCTTGTTGGGTGTAGTCCTAGGAACATAGAGTCATGCTTTCACTCTTTTGAATGTTGCGAATAATGCTAGGGTGAATCAACTTTTGAATGTTGCGAATAGTGCTAGGGTGAATCAACTTTTGAATGTTGCGAATAGTGCTAGGTGAATCAACTTTGAATGTTGCGAATAGTGCTAGGTGAATCAACTTTGAATGTTGCGAATAATGCTAGGTGAATCAACTTTGAATGTTGCAATAGTTAGTGAATCAACTTTTCTTTCATCATCAAAACAACTGATGAAAATATAAGTTGATTCACCTTTAACAGATGGCAGACGTTGCCACCTGACGAAATGCATGGTGTATTCGATCTTCTCCCTTTAAACTACATACTGCCAAAACTAGTCTTTTTCAGTTGAGCTATCCATTCGCAAAAACCTGTTGATGAACGATGTAACAGATGCTTCCCTTTAAATAAGTGTTTGCACATGCGCACTTGCAGTATGTCTACGTTTACGAGAATAAAAATGTAACTGAGAAGTAATCCTGTGTTTGCTCTAGGCTCCCGTACGTCACCGCGAGGCTTTCAATGAACTTGGTCTGACCAATCCCCCCGGAATATTACTGGCCGGACCACCTGGATGTGGGAAAACGTTACTTGCTAAGGTATTGTCCCATTAGAATGCTTCTTAGCTTTATAGACGGGGAGGGCAGCAGTCCCACGTTATGGACTCACTTACCTGGGAAATTCTTTAGTTGTACGTGGTCTAGTTATGTGAAGTTATTGCCTTGTTGCAGACAAATTCCTCAAATTACCGTCCCTTCAAGTACATTTAAACAAATTTTTATCATATCCGAAGTGTATTTTTGTGTGTTTGTAGGCCATCGCCAACGAATCTGGGATCAACTTTATTTCCGTGAAAGGACCAGAACTTTTGAACATGGTACGTCTCGCTTAATGTGCTCATCTTCCTTTCATTTTTCTCACACGGAATGTAGCGATCTTTTTATCGGTATTTTGTCGTTATTTTGTCGGTATTTTTGACAGTATGTCGGTGAAAGCGAAAGAGCCGTACGTCAAGTGTTTCAACGTGCCCGCAACTCAGCACCATGTGTGATCTTCTTTGACGAACTGGATGCGCTGTGTCCACGACGATCGCTTAGCAACGAGGTATTTGAAACATAAATTATTGTAAGAGGTATTTGGAATAAAATGTTTGAATGATTCATGTTTTAAATATTATTACATGAAGTTTCATGTTGATAGATGTTGATCATCCAGGTTAGGGAAGTCCTAAGAAGGACTGTGGGTGTTGGTGTTGACTAACGTTTTGATGTTTTGACTCTTGACTTTGAAGTGATAACCGGCAACGGAGTTAGAGCTTTTACGGGAGGGAGTGCTGGACACTGCCTATTTTTCTACGAAATGTCAATATACCAAACAATAAGTAAAAGTCGTTTGTGTTAATGAAGCACGCTTCCAAAAATATCTCTCGACCATGGTGTAAAAGTAAGATAATTTAACAAAAAAAGTGTGATATGGCATGATGACAACCACAAAGTCACAACCGAAATCCAATTCAAAGTGTGGAAAAACTCTTCCCCGAAAAAAATCCTACTAGATCCATCCCTGATCTAAAGGTCAGTCCATACTAATACCAACCATCAAAATCATCCAGAATCAAATCTGGTCTAATGATCAGTCTATACTAATACAACCATCAAATTCATCCTAAGTCAATCCCTGATCTAAAGGTCAGTCCATGCTAATATGAACCATTATTCTCAGGACTGCACCAACTTGGACGATGAACATCTTCAAACATGTGACCATAATCCTGGGTTGAAACCATTTTATTTAAAGAAAGGTTTTCTTAGCAGAGATTTAAAGCTCAATGATGTGATACCGTCATTTAATGGCACTGTATATTTGATCAAAATATCTTTCAGTCGACGGCTAGCGCACGTGTTGTTAATCAGTTGTTGACGGAAATGGATGGTCTGGAGACAAGGAAACAGGTTTTCATCATGGCAGCAACCAACAGACCTGGTAATTTTCCTTCTTAGTTTATGATAGAATGAAGTTTTTTGTGCTGAGGCTTTACGTAAAAAAGGGTAAACCTCTACTACTATGTACACATGCTTGTTCCACATAGTAATGTCTTTTGTAAATCATTTTCCTAGAAGCTTAAACATTTTCAATCACGACCTCAAATAATTATCGGCATGTTGATAAATCGTATGATTTTTTTTTTGATAAATCCCATCTAGAATATCGTCTAGCGTTTTGAAGCCAATGTAATAAAATGCGGACTTGATTATTCAGACATCTTCTTGAACCTTTGACTACGCTTTGATGTTTGAACAATTCCATATATCTTGAGTGGTTTTAAAGCCAAAGTACCAAATGGACTGTTTGCCTCCATCTTAGAGATTTTAGTGTTTTCATCTTCCTCCGCATTTTCCTTCAAATTTAAACAATTCCAGACATCATGAGTGGTTTTGAAAATAAAGTTCTTCTTTAAAAGATTGTCGGTGATTTGATATCGCTCAGATCTATTTCCTTCAAATTTAAACTTTTCCAGATATCATTGATCCAGCTATATTGCGACCTGGGCGCCTTGATAAAACACTTTACGTTGGTTTACCGCAAGAGAAAGATAGATTAGCGATCTTGAACACTTTAACGAAGGTATGCATACTGCCGAATATTTTATTGAATATGTCTGAAAACTCTCAAAGACGATTTAAGTCGCATATGCTGAGGGATATTAATGTGATCAAGGGAAATTTCTTCTTAGCTAAGTTGGAAATGATATCAAGATTTTGATGGATCCTGTAGGACTTATAGGAACTTATAATGATCTTATAAGTTTTATAAAACTAAATTTTACATCAAAGTTTTCTGTTTGTACTGTATTGAGCATTTTAAATGTCTTGGTGATTTTGTCTGTTAAACTCCATTAACATCATTGATTCTCAGCGTTTTCTAAAATATCATATTCGTTAGTACAACGATTTGCTATATACATGTGAAGATGAATATATGTGTAGGTATCAAAGATACATATTCTACAACACACTCTTGACAAAAACTACTATTACCAAGAGTTAATTATGTTTATGTAATGTGATATCATAGTGATGTTACTTGCATAATGACAAGGCTAAATATCTCTAGGTAAAATTGAATTTCTCTAGGTAAAATTGAATTTCTCTAGGTAAAATGAAATACCTTTAGGTAAAGTTAAGCATCTCTAGATAAAGTTAAACATCTCTTGCTAAAGTTAAATATCTCTAGGTAAAGTTAAACATCTCTTGCTAAAGTTAAATATCTTTAGTTAAAGTTAAACATCTCTAGGTAAAGTTAAACATCTCTTGCTAAAGTTAAATATCTCTAGGTAAAGTTAAACATCTCTAGGTAAAGTTAAACATCCCTAGGTAAAGTTAAATATCTTTAGTTAAAGTTAAACATCTCTAGGTAAAGTTAAACATCTCTTGCTAAAGTTAAATATCCCTAGGTAAAGTTAAACATCCTAGGTAAAGTTAAATATCTTTAGTTAAAGTTAAGCATCTCTAGATAAAGTTAAACATCTCTTGCTAAAGTTAAATATCTTTAGTTAAAGTTAAACATCTCTAGGTAAAGTTAAACATCTCTAGGTAAAGATAAATATCCCTAGGTAAAGTTAAACATCTCTAGGTAAAGTTAAACATCTCTAGGTAAAGTTAAACATCCCTAGGTAAAGTTAAACATCTCTAGGTAAAGTTAAACATCTCTTGGTAAAGTTAAACATCTCTAGGTAAATTTAAACATCTCTAGGTAAAGATAAATATCTCTAGGTAAAGTTAAACATCTCTAGGTAAAATTAAACATCTCTAGGTAAAGATAAATATCTCTAGGTAAAGCTAAATACGTTGATCAATGTTGAATATCATAATTTTACTGAAGTTTCATTGCCATTATGAAACTATGCTGTAAATTTTGCTTTCGTAAGTATTTTAATATTGATCCATATTGGCTGTCGTCACTTTAACTGTACATTTTGTTTCAAATTATTCCGCCCTCCGTTTGTACTACTTGCTTTTGTCACACCCTCCTGTAGGGTGGATCGAAGCCAAGACTTGGCAACGATGTGGATTTGAAGGCAATCGCTTCGGATGGTCGCTGTGAAGGATTTTCGTAAGTTTCGAATGCTCATGTTTGATTCTCAGAAATTGACGGGTGTGTTTTCGGTTAGGAATCACCACAAAATGTTTAAAGATAAAAATTTTCCTTAGGTAAAGTATAAGCGTTTTGAATTAGGAATCACTACAAAATGTTTAAAGATAGAAATATTCCTTAGGTAAAGTATAAGCGTTTTGAATTAGGAATCACCGCAAATGTGTAAAGATAAAAATATTCCTTAGGTAAAGTATAAGCGTTTTGAATTAAGAATCACTACAAAATGTTTAAAGATAGAAATATTTCTTAGGTAAAGTATAAGCGTTTTGAATTAGGAATCACCACAAAATGTTTAAAGATAAAAATATTCCTTACGTAAAGTATAAGCGTTTTGAATTTCTAGTAATCTTTGTAGCAATGCATTCTGACACACCCTAACTCTGCTACTGGTTTTTACCGAATCGATAAACAAAGAAAAAAACTTTCGAGGCAGGGCTAGTCATATATAAGTTGCTGCAAACTGTACACTAATTCACTGACGATTGCATGCTCACGACGAACGAGTTCTTTCTATTTTCATTCAGAGGTGCTGATCTTTCTGCTTTGATTCGAGAAGCGTGCGTTAACGCATTGCGCGACTGTATTAAAGGTAGTCAATCTGACGAGAATCAAAACGGCGTTTCCGCTGTCGTATTCGAGAAACATTTTGAAGGAGCTTTTGAAAAGATCAAGGCTTCCGTCTCACAGAAAGTATGTTCATTGTACGCGTTTAGTTTTAGATGTTGCGTATCCAACTTGTCCTGTATCTGACGTCGTTTCTGTTTATTCTAGGAAAAACACGTGTACGAAAACATGCTTGAAAGAACAGGAAAATAAGAAGGCAGTTTTCGTATGTAAGAGAAGTGATACTTTTCATATTCATTTCAAAATTCATCATTTTCATCAAACGTTCCATTTTATTGGTCGTTCTATATGATTATAGATGGCGTAATGTACAAGAAGATCAACACAGTGGCGAATTCAGGGCAGGTCAAAATTCATTAAAGCATTTAATTTTGTATTCTTAATACATTAAGAACAACTTTGTTGGTAGGAAATTTCTCAAGAATATATAATTATTTAAATTATTACCAATAACGTTTGCGATAATGTAGCTAGTTTTAATTGGAAATGTATTTGTGGCGAAGTATTCTGGCGAACCCTCGATCCGCTACTAAGTCAGGGTGATGGACTTTGCGGTGCGTGAGAAAGATAAGTTCTTTCTGTATGAGTTGAAAGTTTGAAAAGTGTGACAGCTTCTTGGTGGTGATTGTTCAGTTCAAAAGGTGACAGCTTCTTGTTAGTCATTGATTAGTTCAAAAACTGACAGCTTCTTGTTGGTCATTGACTAGTTCGAAAAGTGACAGCTTCTTGTTGGTCATTGATTAGTTCGAAAAGTGACAGCTTCTTGTTGGTCATTGTTTAGTTCAAAAACTGACAGCTTCTTGTTGGTCATTGTTTAGTTCAAAAACTGACAGCTTCTTGTTGGTCATTGATTAGTTCAAAAACTGACAGCTTCTTGTTGGTCATTGATTAGTTCAAAAACTTACAGTTTCTTGTTGGTCATTGATTTGAAATATGCCCAAAAATCTGTAATATTCGTTGTCGAGCTTCCAATGCACGAGGTCCTTGGTTCGTCCCGTTGATGGTGTTGGTATGGATTGTAGCTTCAGGATTGAGTACAAGGTTTGAGGTTAGAGAGAGTTTAAGGGCGCTCTGTTTACCCTGAGGTTCTTGACTATTAAAATGACTCCTCCGGGTGTCATAGAAAAATTTGAGCAAAAGACTTAGTTCATTAAAGCGCAAAATTTTTTGTAGCTCCTTTGCTTGCTTGATTTTTTTCTGAAATTATACTGAAATTATTTCTGAATAATATTTCTGAAATTATAAAGTGTCGCATTCCGTTCTCAAATATTCAGCGAGAGAATTGCTGATGTCACATTTTGTGGACAGCATTACCTAGGAAATGACGACTTTATTAAATGTTGTCCCGTATAAAATAAGGCCTTTTCCAAATGAAATAATGACTTTTTAAATACATGTGATTACATTTGATTTCATTAACTTCATTGAAAACATTCGACTATGAAATGACAGCTTTATTTAATGTTGTCTTCTATGGAAGGACGACTTCTTGAAGTGTGACTGGGTGTGTTCACAGAAACTAGGGAAAATTACAGGGTAAAAAATAAGAACCGGCAATGTGAAATTTTGAGAAAAGCTTGTGTTTTGTTGATGCCTTTCCAGTAAGTGGTTATCTTGTATGGTGGTGAAATATATTTTAGTTAAATTGTAAAGTT
This sequence comes from Xenia sp. Carnegie-2017, assembly GCF_021976095.1. Taxonomy (NCBI): domain Eukaryota; kingdom Metazoa; phylum Cnidaria; class Anthozoa; order Malacalcyonacea; family Xeniidae; genus Xenia; species Xenia sp. Carnegie-2017. The sequence continues at coordinate 4,183,460 of NW_025813469.1, read as the reverse complement.
AAATAAGCCGTACGCGGTTAGGAAATATCTGGTTTGGTTACGAAAATGTCAGGTTTGGTTACGAAAGTGCCCTATGATCAGTACACAAATGCCCCCTGACAGTACAGAAATGCCTTTGCATGAAAGTTTGAAAAAATGCATAAATTATTTTTTGTGTGAAAATACATGAACTTCTTTTGCATGAAAATGTGTGAACTATAGTCATTTGCATAAAATGCATGAAATATGTTCTTTTAAATGAAAATGTGTGAAAATGCATTATATTATTGCATTTTGATTATATTTTTATAATTTATGCCTTTTTTCAAATTTTAATAAAAAGACTATAATTCATGCATTTTCACAAATTTTCATGCAAAAAATATAATTTATGATTTTTTCATATTTTCATAAAAGACAATAATCCACGCATTTTTACACATTTTCACAGAAAAAATTAAATTTTAACATCTTTTTATACTTTCACACAGACTATAATTCATGCATTTTCACAAATTTTCACATTTTTAACACAAAAAGTGTAATTCATGCATTTTCACAAATTTCACATTTTTAACACAAAGACTATAATTTATGTGTTTTCACAAATTTCACATTTTTAACACAAAGACTATAATTTATGCATTTTCACAAATTTTCACATTTTATAACGCAATAACTATAATTCATGCATTTTTACAAACTTTCACATTTTTTCACGCAAAGACTATCATTTATGCATTTTCAAAAATTTTCACATTTTTTAACAAAAAGACTATAATTCATGCATTTTTACAAATTTTCACATTTTTTCACGCAAAGACTATAATTTATGTGTTTTCACAAATTTTCACATTTTTTCACGCAAAGACTATAATTCATGCATTTTCACAAATTTTCACATTTTTTAACACAAAGACTATAATTTATGTGTTTTCACAAATTTTCACATTTTTTCACGCAGACTATAAAATTAAAGTTACAACACTTGCTAAATGGTGAGAAGACAGGAAGAAACGAGTATTTTGGGCAAAAATGAGGCTCATTTTTAAACAATTTTTTTTCTTCCTACAATTCCCCTACATTTTACAGTTGATACAACGTTAACTGCAACGCACTACGTAAACATGAAACAACATGAATTGACGTTAATCGTAACGTTTAACCAACGTTCATACAACGTTAGACATTAAAAACGCCGACGACCATAAAATCACCTTAATCTAACGTTCATCTTTACGTTTAGACAACGTTCATACAACGTTAGACATTAAAAACGCCGACGACCATAAAATCACCTTAATCTAACGTTCATCTTTACGTTTAGACAACGTTCATACAACGTTAGACATTAAAAACGCCGACGACCATAAAATCACCTTAATCTAACGTTCATCTTTACGTTTAGACAACGTTCATACAACGTTAGACATTAAAAACGCCGACGACCATAAAATCACCTTAATCTAACGTTCATCTTTACGTTTAACCGACGTTGAAACAACGTCAGGCAATAACGACGGGCACGCGACCAAAAAATCACCTTATACTAACGTTCACCTTAACGTTTAGACAACGTTGTTTCAACGTAACAACATAACTTCCTTACCGAATGTTAATGTTAAAGTTCAACCAACGTTGACACAACGTGGTTAAAATTTGAATAAGAAAAGCAACGTGGTAAGAACGTTGTACTAACGTTATGTCATAGCGTAACGTAAATACAACCTTCAGCCAACGTTAAGAAAACGTCGCGTGTGAGCTGGGATGAAGGCTTATTTTGTCCAAGACTGGCCGACAGCGATATATCTTACTTCGTTTTCGACACGACGTGGTGTGAACAAAACTTCCGAAAAGACATATCCTTGTAATACAGAATATACGAACGAAGTTCATCGAAGATGCCAATAAATTGTTTTTTACTACACTATTGTCGGGTAAACATGGTTTTTGACAAGACATGTTATGTATAGCCTGTAGTTTTGTTTGGACGATTTTGTCTGGAGTTATGTCGTAACGTAAATACAACCTTCAGCCAATGTTAAGAAAACGTCGTGTGCTCGCTGCGACACATCAAATTAAACGACTATGATTGTCGCGATTTCTTTATAATTTCTAAGTTAGAGTCATGGAGAGAAATTTTAGAGTCGTCAGAATGTTACCGAGTTTGTAGAAGCATAAATATTGTCGTTAATTAGGTTAATGAATGGAATTCATTGGTATGGTTCACCATTTATTTGTCTTTGTTACGTTGACATGCACTTGTTATGTCAGACGTCATTTAGGTCTTTACCGAGACTTTTATTTTTGAGTTGGTTTGTTTTGTTGCTGTTCACTGATTATTGAGAATGAGTTTGTTTTCTCATAGTGCGTTCGAACATTTTACCCGTCGCCATGCAATGAAAGCTTTATTTACTTAAATTTCTTTAAGAAACTTCAAAGGAAATCGCGTAAAATGCTCCTGGATCGTTCATAGTAAAAATTATTTTATTGCGAGAGCATACATTTAAAATTGAGTAATCCTCGAAATTATTTCACGAGCAATAGATATAGGTAAGTTATTGCTTTCTCATAGGGTTGCAGCAAAATAACACAATCGTCATGTACGAATGCTACAATTATATAGTAAATGAAACACTTTAAATTTTATCAATTTAAATTTTTAATACATATAAATAATTGCTATAGAAAAGCTCCACTGGGATTAGTAGTCATGCAAATAACGCTAAAACCGCTTAGTACAAAAAGAATCACTTACAAATATCTTAATACTGAGTACTTTTTAAGTAACTTTTTTCAGATTTAATCTAAAATCTATGCCCAAAGCCTAATGTTATCAAAATTACACCATTAGACACCGGTTGTATTTAAATATTGCTGGACATAAAATGACTTCTAGTTGCTGAAAATATATACATATATATGTGCACATATTCATATTTGTGTATTATTATGATGATGCTGTACAGTACATGTATATTAGAAGGGTTTTTGTAATGTTTGATAGCACTAAAATTGGTCTTTATCACGGAACGATTTCCTTTATATGCATGCATCGAATGAAAAAAAAGTATTGTAATTTTATTGTTGTAAAGATAATTTTAAGTTTCCTGAGTGAAACATCAAATATATCTGTGAACGACAAAACTTCTTTCTTGCATTTTTAAATCTTTCAAAAGATTTGGCAAATTTTATTGAATTCTAACTGTTGTACACTCTGTGATGCTTTACAGAAAACACACTGTGTTTAAAATTTTGTGCTTAAGTAAGTTGAATGGCATTCGAACCCGTACTGTTGTTGGGTATTTCATTGGTTAAAAATCCACTTATATCTATGTGCAACCTTATCCTCAACCAAACTAACATTTTTTGTCATGTCTTGTTCTCTGCGATTCTTAAATTTTAAAACGTTTGTATTCTCCTCGAAGAAATAATAAGAAACAATTTTTTGTTTTGCATGGTTTTCCTACCTAGCTTACCATTGACGCTTTTCCAAAATATGGACAGTAGCTTGCTCAAGCGATCTTGTAGTTTCTACATACTTTGAGTAAAATTTTAAACCGGATGTTGCGTTTAAAAATATTGTGTTTTATACATAGGGTAATCTATTTTATGTTGATAGAAAGTTCAAAATTACTTTTCGCTATCGAGAAGGTCTTGGCCTCTTATATCATGACCTCTTAAAAATCTTGATAGAATGATTGCTTCCATAGTAAAGGTTTCTCTGCTACCATTTGCACGTAAATAGATCATTGTTTAGAGATAGACGGGAGAAAAAGGATTCTTTGAACTACTGAAGTACTCAAATGTTAAGTTTCTTTGAATGTTTATCAACATCATTGGTCTTTAATATTTCTCCTTCTTGCACATGAAATGCTAAAGACACACAATCATAACGTCTATACATGGGGAAAATCTTCGCTATTGAAATTTTCTAAAATATTGAAATAATTGTTTAAAGGTTTAAAGTTGCTGATGTAAGTTAAGCAGTCTATACATTATAAAAATGATGTGTTGTTTGTACAATGCCGGTGTGGCGGTCTGAGTTTATCTTTGTCACTGAGATTTTATCCACTGCGTACGTTGCTTCTACACATTATAAAACACCATGTGTGTAGTAACAAAATTTACAAACATACATACGATGTGTTTTCTCGGTCAAAAGAAAATATAACGTACGTTTTTCGAAGAGATGACGTCTACAATTTTTTTATTTTCAGAGATCGACCTTTATTACAAATGATGATTAACTTTAGTAATTCGTGCGTCGCTTGAAAATATTCTCATATCATTAAGGTTTTGCTCAGCTGATTTCTTAATTTTTGTTATATTTGCGTGAAAGAGAAAGCTTGCTTTAAATCACTGGAAAGCTCCTATTATATTTTATGGAAATGTTTGTCCAAGTTATCGATCTTAAATGTTTTTCCTTTGGCACATGAAATGCAAAAGACACACAATCATAACGTCTATACTCGGGATCTTTACTACCATCAAAACGCTTGATTTCATCCTTTCCAGTCGCCTGTGGATACCACTTCCAGTTGCCTTCGCTATCTCTCCTTACGACGTTGCTCTCTTGTATGTGTGGGTATTGAGAAAATTCATTCTTCCCCGCGCTTTCACTGCATACTAGAACGTTGTATTCTACTTTTACTTTGTATGCAAAGGTTCCTAATATTCGAAACTCTATCTTCTCATCGCCAATGTAACCTTGATAATATTCAAGCAAATCGTCCATTGAATATTGAAAGTAATGTCTACACGTTTTGTATAGTTTCCAAATAGAATACACTTCAAATGCTAAGGAGATTCCAAACAGGTCTTTAATGTCATTAATTGTTTCGATATCGTGATCAAAGACTTTCAAGAAACAATTTCCCATATGAGCTCGCAAACTTTTCTTATCATCTTCCTCGACGAGTGGAGCCCACCAACACAGATCAGCATAGATGTCCTTGCCGTTAATCTCGTTGATCTTCTTTTCTCTGCCTATAAAGCCGTGTGAGATAATTATATCATCCTTATTATCTGTGCAATGAACCAGATTATTGATTGCAATTGGATATCCTTGCTGTTTGAAAGACTGCAAAATATTCAATCCTTTTTCGCTAAGCTCGTCGAGAACTGGCATATGGTTTTTATAAGGAAAAGGGCATTCGTAGTCTGATATGAAGTGGTATATCCTACGTCCACGAAATCCTTGATTCCATTCAGGATTCTTCCATTCTTTCTGTTGTACGTGTCGTTCTGGGCAAATGCGTTCTACCTTACGATTGTTGCACACACCGTTAATCCATTTTATCTGTGACATTGCTATTTGCTAAAATATATTTCACAACGTTCAATGCTCTTGCATGTGTTGATACAATGATTTTTATTTTGGGGACAAGACGAAACAGCTCAAGATCGTATCTTTTTATGTTGTATTCTGTAAACCTATATATAGACTTTAGTAATTTAACATAATATACTTATAACGATCATGAAACCTGTGACTTTCATATTTAGTATGACTCCGTGGTGAGTGTGGTAAATGTAAAAGGTACTCGTATTTGTGGAGTACACATTGAGAAAGTTTGCAAGATTGTTTTGAAGTTTGGAAATTAATATGAATTTTGTTGCTACTATCGGAAATGCATTGTTGTAAACCTTGCAACTTAGCAACCAACTTCAGAAAATTTGGCAAAAATTGTGTGAAATCGACTGTAAAGCGGCCATTATGCACATTAGGACTATAGACATTAACAATTGTTCACCAAAAGAAAAGTACACATAATCCATGCTAGATTTTTTCTGAATGGGAATACATCTTGATGCATGCAACAAAGTGCAAGCACAACAAGGCAAATTTGGATGACCATTATCCTTAAGAAAAGCAAGCAAACCATCAACAGCATTTTGCTTAATTGAGTACTCATTCACCCAATCAACTAACTCATCTTGAAAAGAAACATTTAAACTATCCTCTTCAAAATCAGAAGAATCAGAAAAATGCCTTTCCCCAATTTCTGCATTCACACACACTAAAGAATCAGCTTTTCCATGGCAAAAAGAAACATATAAAATATCGACTTCACCAAAAACAGCACGGTCATTTTCCCCAATATCACAATCATTAAGACCAACTTGCAAATAGAAAGAACTTTGTTTAGGACTGGCAATGGTTCAAGCTGCTTTTGTAAAGGTTGTGAATGTTCAAGGTCATTATAAAAACATTATTAAACAGATTACTACAGCCATCATCATTAGGCATTGCATCACTGCATCTTAAAGCTGTATTAGCAGCAGTCCAGTTTTTTCTGTATTGCGCCTGGTTTCGTTTCATTATGATATGAACTTAAATAAATAATAAAATGTAAATGTCACTTTATTTATTTTTGATTGATTTAAACATATTCTAATGTTACAACCCATTCCCCCTAAGTGCTGGTAACATTTAGCAAAATGTTTTAATCAAAAAATGATGAGTCTCATTTACAGGTAACTTATATGTCTCCTCAACTATTTTTAACTTATTCTCTTCTTTACATGCATGTATCATACCTAATTTATAAATAACCCTAAAATTTTAAGTATAACATTATAGTTTACTTGCTAATAACAGCAAATGGAAAATGTTCTAAGCAACTAAATAAAATAATTTAACTGACATTGCAAACTTACTAAAGAAATGGGCTAAGTTAATAAACCAATCTAAGAGATAAAAGTGGGTTGTAAACTACATATTGTCTTGAATGCAATAATTGGAAAAACAATACTTACTAGTATTATAAAGTAACCATGCATTGTTATGAATAAACATTCAATTACCTCTGTAAAATTGCATCACTGCTGTGATTTGCAATAGAAATTACAACTATTTTAAGGCTGAAGGCTACGTAATTCTTAATCAAAACCATTTTGTAAATCACATGATCACATAACCCCATGTTGAAAATATTAATCATCATCACAGACGTACATATCATAAAAGGTTTTAGTTTAATGTTATAAAAACAAAAAACAAAAATTAACAAAGTTTTGGTCGAAACGGTTGAAAATCAAGGCTATAGTAAGGTGTAAGAAATATGAAAATACATTTGTTTAATGTCCACAGCAATAAGCCAATAACCCGCAGGCTTTTCTGAATTTTGGTGATCAATAATTGGCCTTATCACTAAAGTTGAAAAAAATTGAGAACTAATGGCCTTTCTTAATAATTAGAACTAATTGCCTATGTCAAAATCATTCAAAGAGCCTAGAAAGCTACATGAGCAAAGTAGCACACAAATTCGTTGTTTTACGCATTTATCATCAATCCATCATATACATTTCAACCATCCTTTGTCTACTTGGTTCATTTAAATTTTAAAGCTGCTTTGTGCTTATCAACACACCAAATTACTTAAATAAGATGTTGCTTGTATTATTTCTGGCTAAATACAATAAATTGTATGCTTTGTTTAACCAACGGTAATGGCAAATCGACAATGGCATTTTAAGACGCTCATTTTTCCTCGTTGTCTTTGTTCAACAATAACTACAAGATCGCGAAAACGTGTTACACGTGAATATACATGTTGAATTATTCCTTGCCCAAGTTCTGTGTTTATTTAAATAAAATCAAAACAGCATGTACTTACGATGAAAACGTTGGTCAGCTCGTTCTTGATTGTGTTGTATCAAATATATGTTCTTTCTTGGGTGAAAAATTTTAATAGCTGAAGATCGACTAATAGCTAACCTCTGGGTTTCCTTTTTCTTAATAATTATGTATTTACATGTTGTTCTGAAATAAAGTTTGTATGTATCGACTTGCCACTTGTAATAAAGTATATAGAAAACACGTGCAAACAGGGTTGCCAGGTCGTATTTGACGTAATCGGCCAAACTGATCGCCAAAATCGGCCAAACTGGATTATAAAAGGCCAAATTGCTCATTGCCACTGAACTATATATGTTAAGTTTTTAAATATACCGAAACCATTTCGAAACATATGCGCGCTTGAGTACTGTGTTGTATTTCATGACAAAACCTTGGAAATTATGTACAATGCATATTGAAAACAATGACTTTGTAAAGTGACTATTAAGTCAGTTCAGCCTATATTTCAACAACCGTTCCAAACAGTTAAACAAAAACATAAAAGATGAAAGTATGTATATCATTAAAAAGATATAACAAAAAAGATTAACAAATATTTTTGTCTAATAAGTCAGTTTACATTTTTGTTGATAATGACTTGCAAATCTTGGAATGTTGAAAAGTTATAAAATTCATACATCATCAAACAACGGTAACAGTTCACAGTCAACCTCCTGCTCTTCTTTGCTCTCCCGGTTTGTGTTTTGGTTCCGTTCTTCATCAAGCTGGTACATGTTTTCCGTTGTGAACAGCTGAAACATTCTTTCTGTCACTGTGAAATCTTTGCAACATTTGGACTGGAAATAGAGAGTTGTTCGGATTCGTGTCAACGCATCCAGCGTCTTAAAAGACATTCGGTTGCGAAGCTTATTCTTAATAAATGTCACAGTACTAAATAAACGCTCAACGATAGCATTACTAATTGGCACTGACAAACAAGACAGTGCATAGTTTGCTAAAGTTGCAAGCTTTGCATCTTCAAGATCAGATCTTTGCATTTGTCGGACCTGAAGCCAAAAGATTCGGTATCAGTTGGAATGATACCCCAGGAAGCTCTTCCTTCCAGTTAATGTGAATCATTTGCCGGTATTCTTCTTCAATTTTGTCACTGTCCTCTCCCATCAGGTGCTGGTACGGTAGCTTTCCAAAATCCACTCGTCGAACTTGGTTGAGAACTACATCTGGGGTGAGTGCAACAAGCTCTGAAAACACATTTTTTTGATCAGGAAGACGTGCCTCTACCTGAGAAATACAAGTCATCAGCATTTCGAGACAGCGTTGTTTTACAGCCAGCAGGGTGTTCTCGTTGTTGCTGTCGTTCTTTTGCAGAGCATTGAACTCGGCCATAAATTTACTTCCAAAATCAATTTGGTGCAGAGTTTTCTTATTACCGCGGTTATCATACACTCTCAGTGGCGTGCGGTCATGCAAGCGTAGGCAAGCGCCGCTTGCCTAAGCATTTTACCGAACAAAAATTTTTTGGATCAATCTCTGAGCAAAATCAGTTTAAATTTTCTGTTCTAAACAATGTCAATGTAATTTTTTGTCTAAATTGTCTTTACAGTTGAAATGCTTGCTATTTATACGCGATTTACTGTCGCGGTTTTCGGTTTCACTTTGCTACACTTGTAAGATGAGTCAAGTGGATTAAATACACCGAATATTTATTAGCCAAGGCAAGCGCGCTTGCCTTCGGAGCTCAATTTGAACATTTGCGCATGCGTTAATCTAGATTTGGAGGCTTCTTATTCAAGGAATATCGAGAAAAGGCAAGCGGCGCTTCTAAGGGCGCCGCTTGATAGCGATTGGTCAACAGTCTTGTACGCTCGCAATTTTAAACACATATCAGCGTACGAATAATATTCGTATATTCAACACATTGGACATCAGAATTATTCACGCCGTTAATGTTATCGTTTATTAAAAGATGACTGAGAGCGAAAGGTAATGTTCTGATTTCTAATTCAAAGTAGTAGGTGCTTTACTGGTTATTTTATTATTTTCTGCACACAATGTGCGTAAACAAGCAGGGGCCGCAGTCTGCAGAGATATCGAAATGTACGCAAACGTGTGTTGTGGTAAAGTATGACTAGCATTATGACCAAAACACTATGCTCTTGTCAGTCTTGTGTCGTTGAATTCGTAAATTAATGACTAAAAATAAAGGTACAAGATACTAAATAATAAACACGACTCTCCGATGTTCTGAAACGTACGAGTCAGTGCCAGACACATTTTGAAGAACGGGAAAACACGTTGCCATGATGTCATTATACCAAAATATAAACTTTAAACAACGCCATGGCCTCAGTTTGTAACACACCGTGCCAATTTTGTGCGCGAAACTGGCTGTTCTTAATTGTTATAATCACGACTGCTACAGTACATTTCGCGCCTATTGTCTTGCAATTTATGTATGTAGAAGATATTATCTGTAGCATGTAATACAAGATTATGATATTGACAAGAGCTTCCTTTTGCGTAGTAGTTTTGATATTTGTATCCGGTAGATATCATGTAACTGATGTAAGGTATAAATAAGATTGATGTTCCTATAAAATATATAGCATAGGAATTTTCATCCTTTTATGTTCTACTTCTACATTCGGTATTTTCACGACACCTGTACAACATGACTGAATGCATCGTGGAATCACTGTCAGCGCTTGCCTATTAAATTCGGTCACCGCACGCCACTGTACACTCTTGATTTCATTGTGCGATGGTGAAGATCAAGCCCTCTCAACACTTTGTCAGGACTGGACTTGCTCGACTGGAAAAGTGCATTTATTCGTTCAAACTCAGTAACCACAGGAAGCGCAAATGTAAGATACAAGTGGTTAACATTATCTTGTACCATGCGGAGGAACTCTCTTGCCTTGTACCTTTGGGATGGCGTCAACTTTTGACTCTCAGTGGTGATGTTTTCATAATATTTTTGCAGAACGTCCCAATTCTTGTAAATTGCTGAAATAACTTTGCCTCTTGAAAGCCAACGCGTACTACAGAACTTCACAAATGGCATCGTAGTTCCTGAAAACCGATAAATCCTGTGCTATCATTCAATTCATCGTGCAACGCTTTATACTCATCACGGCGAATTGTGCTCTGCGAAAACCAAGCAGGAATTTCCTCTAAAAGATATGAAAGATTACTGGGCAGCTTGTTGAAACCATGCTGAACACATAAGGCCAACGAATGGCAAATGCACTTCATAAGTATACAACTTGGGTTAATTTCTTTGATTCTGGACCACACTGAGTTATGCTGCCCAACCATTACACTGGCACCATCACATCCAAATCCCACACAATTCTTCAAATCTAAACAGTACCAGTCCAGTGTTTTCTTCATGGCATTAAAAATCAGCTCCCCAGTTGCAGAAGACATTGGAACAATTTCAAGTAAGCAGTCCGGTTACTTTGCACTGTTTCTCACTGAAGTAACGAATAATAATTGCCAGATCCTTAGCGACTGATATATCCGTCGTTTCGTCCACAATTAAAGAAAAATGCTTTCCTTCAACATCTTTTTCGAGATCTTCCTTTAAAGCTGGACCTACGACTTCGGTGATGATCTTCGTGCATTTGGTGCGGTGCAATCTAATATGTTCCAAATCACTTTTTTTGCCATATTTTGCCAATATCTCACCAAAATGATCTACTGTCCGGATGGATCCATGGCAAGCTGTCTGAACAGCGATCATAATCTCGGACTCCTGTATGGCACGTTTTGATGTTGAACTGGTTGATGGAAAGCAAGTTGTCAACGGCCGTGAAAAAGAACTTCTAGATAGAAAAGAGCGATGAATATCACTTTTTTCGTGGGTCGCCAGAGCTCTCGCTTAGCCTGTAACAAGCGACGGCTAAAATCTTTTCCCATTTGGAATTGTACTTGCGGCCGCTATCGTAACTTGATTTCCATTTTGGCATTTTGAAAATTTTATAACGAAAAAGAACGTTCCCAAACAAACAACTCTACACCTCTAATCACAGCCTGATTTTCACATCTGTTAATACTAAGTAAATGTTTGTTATACAAACAAAGCACAAATTGGACATGAAATATGATATATTGATATGTTTCACGAATACTGCACGTGAATTAGCACGTGATACGCCATTAACTAGAATCGAACATTGAACTATTGAACAGCAGAGCTACCGATTGAGAATTACGATAATAAGAAGGAAACAAATATTAGAGAAAGAAATGTAAGAACTTTGTGAACAGAAGAACCAAGAGCTGCCCTAGAGTAGAGATGCAAATTTTCTGTTAATTAAAGTTATGATATTAATTGCTGAGAAAAGGTTGTATTTGAGCTAATTTCCCCTAGAGCCCAACGGTCCGCGAAACAATATAACGCGAAAAGGCTGATATGAATTCTTAACTCTTGCTTTATTCTGGCGTGTTTCGTGAAATAGGAAACAAGTTATTTTGTGCAAGAATGACATTAAACATTAATTAGAAAACTATGAGTGTATCATGCAACACAATTAAACATATTTTCATGTGAAAATGCAACAGAGCTGAATATTGAATAACAAATCAGGCCGAGGAAGAGCATAAGTACTGGGTACAACCACAACAGTACTCATCTGATACGTCATTATCAGTCAATTACGAGTAATATAATTAATAATAAAATTTCATGACATCAAAATTTGAAAAGGCCAAAATAGGCCAAAATCGATTTGGCCGGCTAGCTTTAATTTTCCCGGCCAAACAGGTTTCAAAAAGGCCAAATTTCAGTTATTTGGCCGATAAAAGGCCAAACTGGCAACCCTGGTGCAAAATAGTTTGCGATTCCAAAGCCATCCTCAGAAGTGCTGCCACTCTGTGTATGCACATTTCACGTACCAAAACTTTATTTTCCCCCAATCTCCCTCTACGATGATTTTCCTTATTTTCCTACTTTTCCCAACACAGCAACATATCCCCATATTATATACCTACGTCGGGTCGGACCATTGAATTTTTTAGTCTGTTTTTAAAAATGCATACAAAAAAAGATTCATTGAAAACTAAGAACATCTAGACGACAAAGTTAGTAATTTGGCGTAGGAAGTAATGACATGCAGGTGACGCAAATGACACACTAAGTTTATCTAAGTTGCTGATCTTCTATTGCCATATATGGTCACAAAATGTTATTATTTAATTTTAATTATAGTCTTATGGTGAAAATTAATTTTTTCGTGTGAATATGTGTAAAAATGCACGAATTGTAGTCTTTTGATAAAAATGCAAAATTAAACTTTTAGTGTAAAATGTGTAAAATGAGTGAAACATTGTAATTTGTGTAATCAATTACAGTATAATCATGTAGTCAAGTACATTGTCAATAGTCTTTTAATGAAAATTTGAAAAAATACATAAATGATATTTTTTGCATGAAAATGTGTGAATGCACTATGATTGGTTTACAATCTATCTATCAATCTATCTATCTATCTATCTATCTATCTATCTATCTATCTATCTATCTATCTATCTATCTATCTATCTATCTATCTATCTATCTATCTGTCAATCTATCTATCTATCTATCTATCTATCTATCTATCTATCTATCTATCTATCTATCTATCTATCTATCTATCTATCTATCTATCTATCTATCTGTCTAACTATCTTACTATCTATCTATCTATCTATCTATCTGTCTGTCTATCTATCTATCTATCTATCTATCTATCTATCTATCTATCTATCTATCTATCTATTTAAATCAAATTAAAACTGTATTTATTCAAAGAAAAGAAACACTCTCGAAACACTTGATATGTTTTTTGGCGGTTTGACGTCTTTCTCTTTTGGTTGGATGGTACGAATGCTGGTTTCATAATCATTCCTCTTCGAGTTCAAGACCGATTCGTGCTCTTTCTGTTGTTAAAGTTGAAAATGAGTAAACAAGTAATAATAAAGTCGAGGGTGTGGTGATCGTAAATTCTCAGGTTCAAAATCAGATCGTTCTATTTCGCGTGAAAGTTAAAAAATTGAATAAATATGCCCAGAAATCGGTACGTTTGGTTGTTGAGCTCTTGCCTCAACCGGTTGTGATTGACCTCCAATGCACGAGGTACTTAGTTCGTCCCGTTGTCGATGTTGGTATGGGTACTAGCTTTAGGATTGAGCGCAGGGTTTGAGGTTAGGATAGCGTTTGAGGGCGTTCTGTTTGCCCTGAGGTTCTTCACTATTATAAATGCCTCCCTTCGGGGATCATAGGAAAATTTGAGCAAAAGACTTGGTTTTTTAGGGCAAACTTTTGCGTAGGATTCCTTTGTTTGCTTCATTTTTCTGAAATTATACTAAGTGTGGCGTTCATTCATAAAAATTCAGCAAGAGAAATGCTATTTCCAACCTATGTGCACAGCACTATCTACATCTTTGTCGCTCATTTCATCATCCTAATCATCACGCTCAACACATCAAGTCAACAGCAACCGACCCTTCGAAGGTTTCGAACCTCACACCTCAACCTGAGAAACCTGCATCTGTCCACTCGACCAGACAGTGCGTTGGAACCACGCAAATTTATCGTATTTACTATAGTACTGTAGCTATAATGAAGAATATATTTACACTTGCATGTACAGTAAAGTGATAATCAATGAAACAAACCACAAAATTTTATGATTATTCTGTAAACCATCGAGATTTTACACGTTAAAACTATAATGTAAAAGCATTGAGTTGCAAGAAATAATCATTCATCATCGTGGTCTTGCCACACAACTATACATTAATAATTTTTATAGGTATTGGATCTCGTTTCTTGAACGACATCGACAATCAATTTCATTCAATGTTTTTCTGGAGAACGAGCACAGAATAAAAACTTGGGTTGGTTTCGCCAAAAATCACGCCAGCTATTTTACTGCTTTACGTAGACTGAAGTCAAAGTTGATCTTATATTTACACCAGAGGATCGCCATGCACTCGTTATAGCTACATCTCGTTTAAGAAAAATGGAGGATGAAACTTGTTTTGAGTGTGTTTTACCAAAATGCATTGTGGTTAAATAGATTTGTACAAACCAATTTGGATAACAAACGGTAGTGATATGAAGAACAAAATTTACTTGATGGTAAAACTCCCAATCCAGTTTCTCTTTAACAACATCTTTAGATCAGTGCTTTATGTTCAAGTTGAGTTAACTAGCCGATGCAGATCCACCTCCCGGAACCCCATCACCACCAGCTCCGGCAGGGTTCTTGGTTAGACATCATCACAAATATCACCAGAGGAATGATGTACATCCACTAAACGAATGAACATAAAGGAATATGAGGGACAAACCAGGATATTTTAAAGACAACTTTTCTTCGAAAACTGTCACTTACATATTTTGAAGGAATGATCTGTTGTCTTTGCCTTTTCCTCTTTCTTTTTCACGTCTTTCATCTTCCAATCTCTTTATGTAAGCCTGAGTATCAGGGCTAAAAAGCAAAAATATGTACGTCTGCTGAGAAAAACACCAGGTTAATTCCAATTAATTTTCAAGTAACTAAGAAGAAAGTTTTATACTTTTTAAAAATTTTGAATGCACAAAATAAAGATTCGAATTGAAAGGAAAGTTTTCAACGTTCTTAAATAATGTGAAATATGTCAACTGATGGAATATTTTTGAACAAACAGGAAAGTTTTGATCTAAGAGAAACGTTTGTCACAAACAGCATGCAAAAATTTGAATTTATCAGAAAGTTTTGAACTCACGGGAAAATCTTGAACTCACGTAAACAAAACAGAAATCCGCAAGTACAAACTGAATTTTTTCAATTCTCAATCACTCTTCATAAATCAATATTTTATTAAAGGAATACATTGCTTATGCAGCGTGTCCACTTACGTAGGTCCAGGAGAAACATGTGAAAGGATAACAGTTGTGTTAAATCGGTCAATTGCCATTTTCTTGAACTGCAACAAAAGTGAGAATAGTGAGAAATGTAAGTGTTAAAACAAGAACAAAATAAACAATTGTTCACAAATCATTGACAAATAAATAGATGCATTCCGCTCTAGCAACCTTCTTAAACAAAGACCTAGCTACCTGATTGGCTGAAGTTTCACTGCAATCAGATTTCGTAGTTGACAGACCAACTGCAAAGACATGGCCTGAGGAAACAAAATTTAATTTTTCAAATAAAGAATCATCACAAGGTTCAGTTGTAGTTATAACTTTCTAGAAACTACACAATTTGTATTTGCAGGCTGAAAGATTCTCGTTCAAATGGATTTTTAATAGATTATCAAGTCAAATACTTAGATTCAGTTTTAGACTTGTCTCTTATAGATAAAACCACATCTCACGGTATGGTCCAAGTTGAGTTTTATTATATCTGAGAAATTTGAGAGCAGCAGAGAGCACTGTAAAGTATGAAAGATTTCCATGAAAAGTATGATTAATGAAACTTAAGACTGCACAATGGTATTTTTAATGGTGGGATGCTAATGAATTTCATGTGATTGAATCACTGGATTCAGACAGGATTATGAGATTTAAGATTAATAATTTAACAGAATTATATTTGTGGGCAGCATACTGCTTGTTAATTCAATACTACTTTGAATGTTTTGTCAATAAAAAAAAAGCTGATGGGAATGAGGATCTTAGGAGGGTAAGTCTGAGAGCAGGTCTGTGTCATCTTTCTCCATTGTCATGTAAGTTCACAAAATGAAACTTAAACACACTTGTTTACAAAGGTCCCTGCTAAAGACTCTCCGAGGAGTAGTCTCAGGCCAACACAACTTGGAAACCATTTAGTATTATATCAAAACAACTCAACCTTAATTAATGTTGAAACATAATATGGAGATTTTGGTTCAACACTTTCTAAAGGATTCATAGTCACCGAATATGATAGAAATCTCCACGATGGGCAGCATCCTTTAGTACATTTAAAGAATTAATGATAGAAGAAGGAAAGGTTTGCAATGACATCAAAAAACAATGTCTTAAAATTACAA
>NW_025813469.1:4151967-4166387 GCF_021976095.1 Xenia sp. Carnegie-2017 | reverse complement strand
GTTCAGGAAGTAGAATTGACATACCATCGAAAACAACTAATTGATTACTGGTGGAAATAGTTGATCATGGGATATTTTAGAGAAGCGTCGGTAAAGGAAAAGGAAAGATGCAACAGCATTTCTCCGAATCCACAAAATTACTTTGAGTGATTTGGCACAACTTTGCATGCAATATGAAAACGATGTATGTTGGAAAAGAAGTTAAGAGAAGTAAGAATACAAGAAGAAGAAAACAATTTGCGAAACCAAGAAGCCATAAAGATCCTTTTAGACATCGCAAGAACATTGGCACGACAACAGCTAGCTTTCAGAGGGCTTAATGAAAAGCACGAGGGAAACTTTATCAAATATCAAATCTTGTTGCCAGGCATAACCCTAGACTTCAGTCATGGCTGTCAGAGAGAACATGAAACCTTATTCAGTAAAATACCTATTTCTACAAAATGAGTTTATTAGCTTTTGACTGAAGACGTAACGGCGAATCGCATCGTAAAGATATCGTTTCATCTGAAATATACTCAGTCATGGCCGACACGTCTCCTGACACTTCAAATGCGGACCGCCTCGTAGTGGCAGTGCGCTACGTTGACGAAAACAACGCCCAACGAGAGAATACTGGAGATGAAAGAAACAAGGAATACAAACAGGTGAAGGCCAAGCAAAGAGATTCTTGATTCCCTTAAATCACGATTACCTATTTGTCACGATGGGTTAGTATCATTTTACGACTACACAGCTTCAATGTCTGGGACTTTTATGGAGTTCATTTGCAGGAAATGGTTGGACGCAACATTCCATACATCCATGTCAGGCCATAGGTATGTGTCAAATGCACAGTATTAAACATTGCCGTATAAATTACTTAGACATTAACTATATCTTTTTAAATATTTTTAAGACTAGTCTCTGCGTTGAATAAATTTTCAATTATATGTTTTTAGATGAAACACTTTCAATGAGCATTGCTCAAACGCCTCTACATTTGTTGAGATGTATAGCTTGCTCGAAGAGCTGTATGTTTTTTTCAGCAGAAGTTGTAAACGAGATTCTATGTTGCAAGAACATATGGAAAATTGAAAATGCTCTTAAATTGCGCAATCTCTCAAAGACGAGATGGGTGTATAGAAGTGAATCAATTGAAGCGGTATGGAGATCTTTTGAAGCCATACGAAATGCCTTAGCGGAAATAGCAAAAATTGACAACAACTCATTAACCAGAACCAAAGCAACCTCGCTCTGTAAGAAAATGGTCAAATTTGAGTTTGTTTTGCAGTTATGTTTATGAGGGTTTATCATGAGAAAGACCAAGATCCTGACAGTACAGATGCAGAAGCCAGAGCTCAATATCATGATGGTCTTCAACTGATTGATGAAACTGTTAGATCACTGGAAAGAATACGGCACAATGAATCGGAATTGAATGACCAAATAGATGCGAGTGTTGAGTTTGCGAAGACTCTAAGCTCTAATCCCTAGGAAGAGTTTGCTAGAAAGAGTAATAAAAGATCAAGTAGACAGTTGGATGACAACCATGAGACTTTGGCAATTATGTCACTAAAAACTAACTATCGAAAGTGCATGATTGAGGTCCTCGATTCCCTCATCAGAGAATATAGAGATAACATAAAAAGTTGTTTGCAAAAAATAAAACCCTTAGCTGTTATCCTTCAGCCTCGACTGACTAAACCAAATTTTGAACAAGTTGAAAAGGTCACCGAACTTTTTCCTCCATCAATTAGCGTAGATTGTATGTCACTGTATGCAGAACTTGAGATTTTTTGTTAACTTTGTAAATGAGACAGAGAAAGAATGTAAGACAGTCCACGACGCCGGAAACACTGCTTTCAAAAATAAAGAAATTTTCCCAAACGTTTATAAATGTTACAAACTTCTGTTTACTGCTCCAGTAAGTGTGGCTGATATTGAAAGATCATTCAGCAAAATGAAAATTGTCAAGAACTATTTGCGCTCAAAATGAAAGGTGAAAGGCTGGAAGAACTCATTGTCCTCTCAACCGAGAAGGATTTAACAGATACAATTCATCTGGATGTAGTACTAAAATCTTGGGCAGCCAGAAAACCGTAAACTCAGATTAAAATTCAAGTAAAGCAACATCTCAAGACTACGTTGAGATGATTCTCACTTAAGACTCTTGATATGAGAACAAATATACATTGTTTTACTGTTATGTCCGAAACGGTTAAGGTTTGTATTTCAAAAACAGGTTTTGTAATAATGTATGTGTCAGAAACCTAATCTTCGATAATGTTTACTAATAAACAACGTATGCAATAATAGAAATGCTTATAATTTGCTAGCCATAATGATTTAAGGGGTTTTTGTGGGCGACGCCCTTTTGCAGGGCAAACTTTCTCCACACCCCCTCCCATTACTTCAAGTCTAGTTACGCCCCTGAGCATACCAACTGGACCAAAAATATGTGCAATCAAACCATTTGGCAATGCCACACCCTGGAACTTCAAAGAGTGAACTTTTATGGCCATTGTAAACAATTCGCTGATGTTTTGTTGGCCGTGAATTGGTCTGACTGTTCCATGAATAAAGCCAAAGCAATTTTCATAAGGTGCTCCTTTTTCATGGATGGCATTGGCATAAACCTGTATATTTCTGGGCTTAAAAGATCATGGTTCCATTCTGTAATTTTTTGCTTATGATAATTATAAATAAAGTCAATGATGGTATTTGCAATCATACACAACTCAGAAACTGGTCGCCCAAATCTGCCAATCATGTCTGAAAATCGACAAGGGTAAGCAAGACGATTTAAAAGAATGCATAGCCCTTCCAGTCCTGAACATGTTGCCCTTTGTGACACTTGACTATTTCAGGGATTCTAAGATTTTGTTGGAGGAAAATCAAATCTTTTGTTGGCTCGGAATTCTACTCTTACATTCATCCCACTTAGATTGTCTAAACAAAATGGCTCATATTTTTTGAATGGAAGCTCTGGGTTCCTTGATTTATATGCCTTGTACAATATGATCAATTCATATTCTGTAATATAACCTTCCTCAAAAGCACAAGACAAAAGTTTCTATGGTTTTAAACGAGTTCACTTTCTACCACTTTCTATTACGAACTTTGCTTAACTTTTTAAATATACGTGGAATGTCATGCTCGTCCCAGTCTCCGCGATGTCTCACGACGCCGTCCGGATGAAACGTAGTTTATTAGCTCTCTATTACCATTACCAGCGGCGTAACCACAGAATAGTGGCGTAACTGTATGAACTCAGTCAGTGGTTCAGGATGCAGAGCTACGGACATTCAAGCAATCAGGTTACAAGGGTTTCCCTGAACGGTGTTAACAAAGGACATCGGATTCAGATCACTGGTAATCTAAAATTGACGTGTTCACTGACATACACAGTTACTTTTATAATAAGAGATAGAGAGTTTTACCAGCGAACGATTGAGAGCAATTTAAAATTCAAATTGATTTAAATCTTTTTCAAAATTCAAAACAATAAATTATGTAGGTAACAATATTGATTTTTGAATTGCTTGTATTTAGGAAAATAATAAAAAATTATATTTCATCTTCGCTGTTTTCTAAAGGTCTAAGTAAACTCCAATAGCTACGCAGCAACATTCAACTGTGCCAGTAATAACAGCAATACAGGCATGGCGCCTAAGGAGGGGTGGGGAGACCCCCACTTTCTCCCGCCACTATATTAACCTTTATGTTTACCTTCTGTCTACCTTTATGTATACTTTGTGTTAAACTTTATGTCTCTTTTATGTTTGAATTCGTTCTGTTTTTGGGCTGTTGATGGTAGATATATATGACCAATATTCCCTTTAACCCCTAGTATATTGAAATTTAATAGAAACGACAAGAGCCACATTTCAAAAAACGACATGAACGACATTTCAAAAGTTCTTGCCATACAACAATAATATAGAAAGTCTTGCAAGATCATGCATGATGGAAGTTTATGCATGATCTTAGCAAGAAGTTTGTAGGATCATAGTAAGATCTTGGAACGATTATGAAAAGTCTTGTAAGATCTGTTGTTAGCATTTATTTATTTTAGCTTAATTTGAGGCAAAGTAAGACCCAGTAACTTTAGTAAATATAAGACCTCCCCAGGCTCAATTTCCCCTCCCTGTATTATTTTAATCTTCCCGCTCGTAAGTTACAGACTTTTGTGCTTGGATTATAAATCATGACCCATCTCATTTCCAAATACAAAATGAATGAACCATTACCAGTAAGACAATGCGAAAGTTTCCTAGAATTCGTTTGTACGCAATTCACTGTAAAATGGAAATTTATTGCATGATACTACTTCACAAAGCTGCTTACACATTACTAAAACTTACTTACACTGTGTTATAAAATATAAATTTTTCATCCTTACCGTTGACTTATTGAACCATTCTTAAATTACAATTAACAGATGGAGGAAGTTTCTCTCTAATTCCATTGAAATAGGAAACTGTAAATTGCAAATGAGATACCATGCATCTGAAATTTCAAACCCTTCCCACAACAAACGTAAAATTCTATACACTAGGTATGTTGTATCCACTGATCTGATAATATCAGTGGTTGTATCAGCCAATAGCATTGTCAAAATGATTTAAATCTCTTTTACCATTTTTCTATGTAGTGGCCACACATTTTTGCCATTATAAGACATCAATTTTAAGTCATAAATTTGGTTATAGATAAAAAGAGATTGGTAGATGGAAACATAAACTGAAAGTAGTTTCGGCTTTTTTATGCAGAGGTGAAACATCATTAATGCTATTGCCTTACTATAGTATAAAGACGACAAAGTTGACCAAGAACATATGCATTTTGAAACTTCTTTGAATGTAAATGAGAAAAGCCAACTGGAATGTGGTACTCTTTTCATTGCTATTCAAAGTACGGTATTCACTATTCAAAGCATGGTATACAGAATTGAGAAGACCATGAGCAGTCTTTTGTCAAAGCCTAATCATTTTCAAAAGAAATCAGAAGGGCATTACTAAATATGATGTGGTCTAAATCTTTATTTTATACTTTCATGAAAGACAGCTCCAACACATCGATGAAATTATAATCATGATATATCACTTACAAAAAGCATTGAGGATTTAATGTTCGTTCATAATGATCAATCTATATGTATATATATATACATGCTGTCCCACTGATATTATAATATGGCTTAACTTGCGTTTTAAAACTTAATCTTTGGTATTGTTTATGAGCACATTGAAATAAATTGGCAAACATTATATTTTTGGTTTGGGACAGTATTTTGCTTTTGTTTCCAAAGTTGTAAATGATGTTATTGTTCTTATCATTTTTCGTTTTTCTGGCTCTTAGCTAATTTTCCAGTAAAGTGAAACTCAAGACATCATTATTACTATAACAACTAAGACACCTTGACATTTAAATATAGTTGCTATCAATTTACTGAGAATACTCAAATAAGAAAATCTTTGTTTAAAACTCGGAAATAATGTAATTAGAATCTTTAATATTATTACTTAGCTAATACATTCATCAACTGCTTGACAAAGAAGCATTCATCTGCCTCAATTTCAAAATTTTTGGTTTTAACTTGTCTTTATTCCAACAATTTTGTTGTGCTTCAAACGTGATATTCATTTATGATATTCATGATCAGCATTCATTTAATTTACGTCGATAAATGTACAAATAATGTTTTATACAATGTGAACCAGTTAAAGCGTAAAATACCTTTATATCGTCGAAGGCAGCCTCTGGTTAAATTTTAAGTTAAACGTTAACCTCCGACAAATTTAGGTATGAAAGTTTCACAAGGTAAATTCTGTAATAAATATCACATTCTATATTTAATTTAATTTTAAGGATGAATCTAAAGGGTAGGTCAAAAACAATACAAGCGACTCATCGTCAATAGCACAATTAGTAAGTAGTTTATAAAGAATATTAACTAAAATTCTACCAATAGGATGAACTGTGGAGAGTTTTGAATTTGAAGTATATTTACAGCAGTGTATTCTTACCTACCCTGCATCTAATAATGGTTCAAAAGTAGTTCATTTTCATCAATCCAGTTGCCAAAATGAAAAATCTTCTTTTAACTTATGTGCATTGGATCTAGACAAATCCATCAGGCATTGAATTTTGTGGTCAAATCAGAATGAGGTTTTGCATTCTTGCAAACTAAATCAGAAAACAACCCGTTTTATATTAGCTATTTATAAACTTCGCCTTTCCCATTCTTTGAGTATGTACGTGCATGCATGGACACATCAAGTACCGTGAAAAAAGATGGTGAGGTCAATGTATGGTAATTGTAAGTTAAACATAATACAGCTAAAAAGTTCTATTGAATAAACGTTTTTCTTCTTTTTCAACTCAACAGCTGTTTTTAAAACAAAAAAAGAACAAACAAAAAGAGCTTTTCATAATTTCTTAAACGCAATATATATATCAGGCATTTCAAGTAAACGACAATTTTTTCAAAGTAAACATGTTTTGGCATGCTTATGCCATCTTCAGTACAAGGAATGATTATGATATCTATTTACAGTTTTATTTATATTAAGTGAAAGTGTATGGAATTACTAGATGATGGAATTATTTACAAGTTAAATATCGTGCTGATGTGATGTATTTGTTTATTGAGGTTTGGTTTTTTTTATGTAGAGAGCTTTCTTGAGTTTCAAGGAGAAAGAAGAGTTAGCGGTGTCTAGGACGTGAATACAAGAATAATTGTATTTTGTATTATATTTTGCTAAAACAAACTCACACAAAACTCACACATTTACCAACACCTTCACACTTTCCCACAATATAAAAAATACAATCATTCTTGTTTTTGCAACCTAGACTCCGCTTACTCTTCTATCTCTTTGAAACTCAAGGAAGGCTGTACATAAAAAAATCAAACCGAACCTAAAAGAGCTTTAATTTTAAATACTCCTATCTCTCTAGATATCTTTAACTTTCATTTACATATCTTCATAAATGAACTGCCTTAAAATTGACAGAGTAATCTTCACTTGTTTAAAGTAAGGAAAATTGTGATACTCTTACAGTTATATTGAGCTCAATAGTGAACTGAAATTTTCTGCAATCAAATGAAATCATCCCTTCCTCCAAGCTGCAGTTTTGAACAAGATCACTGACGCAAGAAATAACAAACTGTTTAGAAAAGGTTTCATCTAAGGCGACGTCACTAGTTATAAGCCAGGTCATTTTCCTATTTGTTGTGTACATGCATTGCCTCGTCAATAAAGGTGAAGATCGGCTAAGATCGTGCACATAAATATTTTTAATAGTTCTAAAGATAGCAAATACCATAGTGAATGGTAAAAGTAATATAATAAGTTGATATTTCTTAAAAGAACTGTTTTAAGTAAAGAGCACCAACCCAATAGTTCTAAATTAGAATTTCAATTTACTATATGGAAAAATACTCGGCAACTACGTATTTTGAAGTTAGAAAATGCAAAAAATGGTGTTATGAATAAATGGGAAGACACACCTCTCATTCCCCTGGCTACCACTTGAATTGCAATGTTGTTTATTTAATGTTATAAGATACTCGGGATAACACTGGTTATCTTGGAAGATGACGAATAAGGTGGGATCGTTTTGATTATGTACTACAGAATCATAAAGGAGACCTGGATTGTTCATAAAACTTGTATTTTCCGTACTTGTTAAAGTTTGCTATCTTCCAAACGAAATATAGTATGCATAATCTTATTTAGACCGTATTCGATATTTCATGACGCTTAATAGCCATGTTTTTAATTGCATTATTCTCATTCAGGCTACCCACATGTATGCTCCGCGTACCTATTTTTAAATTATTAAATTTCAAATTTCAATGTTGTCGAAGCCTCGAGGGCAAGTCGGTTCTACTGTGATTCTGGTTTTACAAAGAAAAGTGTGAAATACGCATTTGTGCTTGCAAAAGCAGTAAAAGAGTGCTTTGTAAGAAATTTTATCCAAGATAGCAGCATCCTGACAAATTGCAAGGAGAAAGGGATGATACATTTCACAGCAACATACAAAGAAAGCAACGAAAGGCCGTTGAAAAGCCAATTTCGAATTGCAGTTGCTTCTGTTAAAGGTACGATGTTGTGTTATGTGTACCTTCAATCGCGTTATAAATTCATGTCAGTTAATTGTAAGGAATTTGTCTTTCATCAGATGTCAGACATAATTGATATCATTTATGAACTTAAAACCTCGTCCTCACTCATGACATAAATGATAAATACAAGATTATCATAAAAGTCTTTATTCATTGTTTACATGCTAGTGTTTATTGAAGGTAGGACACGTAGATGCTTGTGTTTATAAGTACGTTTATGCTGCAAATTCATAAGATAAATATTTCAGATAAATATCGTAAGATAAGCCACCAAAGTGCATTAGTAAGCGTGTGAGAGTGACTTTCTTTCTCATGATAAGAATAGTCAATTTTATGAACTAACTGAAGATAGAAAAATGCTTAGGTGCTGACAATTCTGGTCAAAGTGGCTGTAAAAGAATTACATTAGTAATATCTCCCTTGAGTTTTGATACTTGTATTGATATTGTAGGCTCTTTTAAGTAAATAGTTGTCCTTATTGGGTTATTTTTATTTACTTTAACACACTGTAGCTTTAAATTCACAAAGCACAACACATGTCCTGCTCTTTTTTACCAGTTTTTTGTCCTTCAAAATGTTTCCCTAAAAACATTGACTTTGGTAAACCTTACCTCCGTACCAAACACAACAGCCTCAAAAAACCCAGGTATAACTTCAAGGTCTGACATGAACATCATTTGATAAACTTAACACAACGACAGATGTTATGGGGGAAGGTGCCGAATGCCAGACTAACCTGATGATATTAAGAAAAATGTGGAGTAAGTACTATAATTATTATGTATAAACTATGTTTCTCATTCTTGTCCACTTTTCAATAGAAATCAGGTCATATGTGTTTGGATTTCAACACATATGACCTGTTAAAACGTCATGGATCTAGAATACTTACGTCCATGCATTTGCAAATGATGTGCCTAGTAGCTAGGTGGATTCAACAATCAACATCATAAAAATTATTTTAGATATGTGTTCAAAACATTGAGTAATTATGTTGTCCTTCGTTTTTCATTACTCAATGTTTACACCTACTGTTATTCAATCTTGTGCGTATTTAATAACATGAATTTTATTATTAGAGTATATGAGCCTCCTGTTACCTGGAACTGAGAAAGATGCAATAATGAATGCAATATACTGGAAGTAAAAGATCAAAATATAGACTTTAGTACCAATTTTTGTTAGTATTATTTTTTTCTTCAAACTGTATGGCTTATTTTGCATGCCCTTACCTGTATTTGTGTATATATTTATTTTTACTGTTATACAATGTATTTATATTTTTAAATATTGGTATTCATTGTATAAAACCCTCCCTGTTCTTCGTAACCTTTTATTTTTAAACAGGTATTAAAGACCTAAATATGTTGGGGCTAAAATTCTACTTGAACAAGCTATTAGCATATGTAAAATTTGTTTTGAAAAACATTTCTCCCTGTGAAAAATCATCAATCGGTTATATGATAAATAAAACAGTATCTTGCTTAAAGATTATTTTTCTTTCAGCTGATTTTTCTAGCTTAGAAAAAAATCTTGTCGTAGCTACAAAGATTTTCTTCTGCATTTAATCCAATTTCAAGATCAATTTCTTGAAAGTATTTTATTTCTCTTATGATTAATTTTCTTGCTCAGTACATTGTTTTAAGAAATCTAATAAGATAATTTTCCTATGGAAAGGACAAGATAATATTTGTTATTTTAAGAAAAAATTTACTTAAGATACATTTTCTTGCTTAGAAAATTTTCTTGTTTTGAGAAAGTTACTAAGATAATTTTCTTATGGAAGGAACAAGATAATAATTCTTGTTTTAAGGAAAAATTTACTTAAGATAAATTTTCTTCCATAGAACATTTTCTTGTTTTATAAAATTTAGTAAGATAATTTCCTTATAGAAGGAAAAAGAAAATATTTCTTGTTTTAAGGAAAAATTTACTTAAAATAAGTTTTCTTGCTTAAAACATTTTCTTGTCTTAAGAAAGTTAGTATGATAATTTTCTTATAGAAGGAACAAGAGAATATTTCTTGTTTTAAGGAAAATGTACTTAAAACTAGTGTTTTTTCCTTGAAATAAGATTTGAGGAATTTGCAGTATCCTGGATGAAGTTCAACATTAAACTCTTCGTCTTCCATACCAATATCATCTGCAGGATCAAAATACAACTCAGTTTCGAGTCCATTATTTGATCAGGAGTAGCTTCTCTCCACTAAAATTTTACAAGCTAGTTTAGAAAACTGGTTGGAGATGTTGAAAGTCTCACTACAGCATTGCCGACACGTTAAATAAACGCAGTTTTTATTTGCCATGGCTAAATACACATGATGAACATAAAATATTCTTGTGTTGAAATATTGATAAAATTAAACCAAAATAAGACGTAAGACAGTGGCAAAGTGAATGGTTTGAACCGGGAGTATCGTTACATCTATAAATACAATCTACATTCACAATCAAAAACAGTACTAAAGCTGGGAATTTGAACAATTATTTAACAGTAAAAAAGAAACAACATATGTAAACAGACACTTACGATATTATCCACATTGTCGTTGTTTTCGAGGACAATTATTGATTGTACCATGAATTTGTGTTTGTAGTTCTCTTTTACATCGAAGTCAAAAGGCTGTAGCATTACTAGAAAATAAAATCTCACCATCATTCACAAGAAAAAGAGATGACAGATATAGAATGCCATGTAATAACCCCAAAGGTTACTTCTATCATTTTAACAGTAAACACCCCAAATAGAAAAGCATACGATCTTAAAAATAACATCAGCGTTTTAGAAAGAAGACGGGAAATACAATAGAAAATAACTGGCTACGTAAATATCGCAATAGAGTTATGTTTGAGTTGCTTTTGTTTAGCTAAGTGCCTGAATCAGTTATGGCTTTGAAGCAATGACAATCACGAGAATTCAAAAGGTTGTACAGAAAAGTTTCTTCGACTAATGTGTTTCATCGTGCTCATAAACAAAGAGAAGATTAAGGATTTTCTAAGGAATTGACATGTCTAGCCTTTGTTCAGTTTATTTCATGAATATGAAAACGAAAAGTTACCCTATGTTAGTTTACCACGATTGATAGAAAAGCAAAAGATGAGGAATGTATATAAGATTAGAAAAAAGGCTGTAACACCTACTACTTTTGCTTGGGTGGAAGAAGTATATACTCTTACTACTAAACTAAGAAGCAAGAAGTACATTTTTTCAATCAAGGTTCAAGTGTCACTGCAATGAGTTAAATAGTTTAAACAAAAACGATCTGCCTGTCACTGGAAAAATCTTGTCTATATACTATTTTCCATAGATATGTTTTGCAAACTGTTCAGTTTTTTTATGCAACCAGCATACTTAATTTACACAAGAATAAACCTCAATGTTTCAATTATTAAATCAAATTCGTCAGAATATATTCTCTATTTAAAGCTTCACACAGCTTTTGAAAAATTCTATTTATACTTTTGTTTTTAATGTATACATATCTTCAATGATACCTCTTTCAAATTGCTTCTCATTTTTTACATTTCAATAGTAATAACTTTTTACATATACAATATTTTAGCAGGTTTCTCCTGTCAGCTTAAAATGGCTGTTATCAATAGTTTATTGTGATAACTTTTGTCTGAGACAGTAGCAACTGAACCAGTCTGTATTTTTATTATGATTGCGTAATTCTTTTAGCAAAAATTATCATTAATTTCTTTGGCACAAGTTCTACTTGCTTTATCTTAATTGCATGTTACATTGTCTTGTAGGATATCTGACCCTTTCTCGCATATTGTTGTTCAAGGTTATGAGAAGCACCACCTTCTGTACATCGTACCAGTAAATCTATTGATCCCTCGTGATGATTAACAATATATATTTAGAAATAAATTATAACATACCAGTTACAGACACCTTGCCACGTGGCTCAACTATCCCACAGTTTGGTCGTACACAGTACTTTTTGGAGCTGTCTTCACTTTAAAACATACTCTTTTTCAGTTGGATTTCGAAGTACTATGTTACAGTTGACAGCTTTATTAAATGGACCTTAAAAATAAAAAAAAATTTAAGGTAATGAAGTGCTGCTCACATGGAGATATCTAAATGGAATACAGCATTTGATGGATAAAGCATTGAAACACAAAAGTCATATAAATACAAGAGAACACACAAATTACCGTTACAAATTATAAAAATACATGATAGATTAAAATTCTGTCTACTTCTAATTAAGAATTACTTAAATTAGACTTCAATAAAACAGTCAAAATGATTCTGCTTGGAAAGTTCTTTGATAACAATTCATAAAACTACTGTTTTCAAGCCTAAAATTGCATCAAACTCATGTTTTCAAGAATTAGACAAAAGTAAGTAGAAAAGCAGTAAGCATTCCCTGTTTGCATAAGCCGTAAGGCAGTTTCTATTCTGCCTAAAGAATGAGAAAATGGGCTCATATATTGCTTTACTTCACAAACATATGTGTCATCTAAAACATTGCAAACAACTTTCAAAGGTGTCGTTCAAATTTCATGCCAGTTATTACAGAATAACTGCAAATATATGAGCTGTTCTGCAATCTGTTTGGTCAAATTTCATTGAAATGTGAAGCTCATATGCAATTGTAGCAAAGTTAAAAGTTTGAGTACAATGTTATGTGTGATAAAAGTAGAATAGAATTTAAAATACCGCTTCTAAATACGTAATACTAATTTACTTTATCTATATAAGTAATAATTTACTTTGTATTTAAAGCTCGGAAATAGTCAAGTGTACACTAAAATCAAATTCCTACGAGTTTATAAGCTATTTTATTAAAATATTGAAAAACAGTTTTTAGCTAAGTCATGCACTTGACTTGCAAAAGCCATTCTTCCTCCTCATTAGGTGCTTGGTTCAAATTGGCGTATGTTAGATAATACCATTTGTTACAAATTGCTACCACAGATTACATCAGCACTTCTTTATTCTAAACAATATTTTAGAAACCAGCAGCAAAAACGCCCATTGGAGATTTTGCTGACAAATCATGAATATACATTTTAATAATTAATTATGTGAATATAAATTTTAACCAAAAAGATCGACATACCTTTAAAATGAAGCTCGTCCGCTGGATATATCTGTAAAATTTGTTCCTTTGTGTCAGTGTAATTCACTGATCCTGGATAAAGTTCAACATTAAACTCTTCGTCTTTCATAATAATATCATCAGCAGGATCAAAAATACAATTCAGTTTCAAATCCATTATTTGATCAGGATTAGCTTTTCTCCACTAAAATTTCACAAGCTAGTTTAGAATAACTGGTTGAAGATGTTAAAAGTCTCACTATAGCATTGCCGACATGTTAAATAAACGCAGTTTTTTATTTTCCACGGTTAACTACACATGAGGAACATAAAATGTTCTTGTGCTGAAATATTGATAAAATTAAACCAAAATGTGACGTAAGACAGTGGCAAAGTTTGAACCAGGAGTATCGTTACATCTATAAATACAATCTACATTCACAATCAAATACAGTACTAAAGCTGGGAATTCGAACAATTGTTTAACAGTAAAAAAGAAACAACATATGTAAACAGACACTTACGATATTATCCACATTGTCGTTGTTTTCGAGGACAATTATTGATTGTACCATGAATTTGTGTTTGTAGTTCTCTTTCACATCGAAGTCAAAAGGCTGTAGCATAACTAGAAAATAAAAACTCACCATCATTCACAAGAAAAAATAAATGACAGATATAGAATGCCATGTTTAATAACCCAAAATAAGTTCTATCCTTTTAATTGTAAGAACCCCAAATAGAAATGCATAGGATCTTAAAATAGCATCAGCGTTTTAGAAAGAAGACGGGAAATTTAATAGAAAATAACTGGCTACGTAAATATCGCAATAGAGTTATGTTTGAGTTGCTTTTGTTTAGATAAGTGCCTGAATCAGTTTTACGCTTTGAATCGATGAACACCACGAGATATCAAAGGTTGTACAGAAAAGTATGTATATTTTTTCGTTTATTTACAATTATCATCAAACCCATGGAATTTTCGTTATTATAACTCCAAAATTACGTTTTCATCAATTCTGGGTTATTTAAACATCTATATTAACCAGAGACTCGGAAATTTGGGAAGAATTGAAAATAAAGCAAAGCAGAGAGGCAGTTTAACTAAAAATTCTCTGTGAAAACTTTGTTGGATCATACAATTGTCACTTATCGGTTAAAGCGTTTTCTCCTGGTCTTTGTATTTAAAATGGTTTTAAAGTTCCCTTAGTGCAACAGACGAAACATGTTCCCGATTGATAGAAATAC
>NW_025813469.1:3899467-4149467 GCF_021976095.1 Xenia sp. Carnegie-2017 | reverse complement strand
TAAAAATAAAAAAATCATAAAAATAAGGTCATCAAGTGCTGTTTACATGGAAATATTTAAATGGGTAAAGCATGTGATGGATAAAGCATTGAAACATAAAAGTCATATAAATATAAAGGAACACACAAATTACAAGGTTAAGTAGTTGGAATGTTATTAAACAAAAGAATGATATATAATATAAACAACAACGACCTTATCAAAGAACATTGAAAATTATTTCCTCTTTTGTATTCTACTCAAAAGAGAGCCTTTATACTACAGGAGTTAAAAGGTGAAAGGTTTATCATGGATTTACTGATAATTCATTTATAACATTAGTAATATTTGAAAGACACTGTTTTCATATTATATTTGAAAGAATGATGTTAAAACATGATTAACCGTTTGCCGATGCAATAAGAATCATATTGTTTGTAGTTGTTAGTAATAGAGTTGTGTTATCATTCTTTTTGTTCAATAACATTCCAACTACTTAACCTTGATTATACTTATACACGTCAAGCGGGATGCTTGTAACAATCTATGTTTAACATCGATATTAGATTCATTCTTTCCAGTGGAAAGGATGCTTTCCTGAAGGGCAATGATGTATTGTCTAACATTAACACCGGATTATGTTACTGATATTTGATATGGAATTCGAGCTTTGTCCATATGAACTGTTCAACATGCTTCAAACAAAATGAGCAGGAAAATTACTCTATGATAAACCTTTCACCTTTTAACTCTGCTATACCGGTCACAAGCCCGGGAGTTGTAGCGTATAAGGCTCTCTGCTTTTGAGTCGACTTGTCTCGTTTACAAGGAAGAGTGGAAGGTTAATTTCTCAAATGTTGTTAGATAAGTTCGTTATTGTTTGTAGTTGTTGGTTATAGCGTTGTGCTATCATTCTTTTTGTTTAACACACAAATTACCGTTACAAATGATAAAAATACATAATAGATACAAATTCTGTTTCTTTTTAAATAAGAATTACTTAAATTTGACATCAATATAAAACTGATATTCCTTCCAAATTTTATGACAATTTAGATTGACGCTTGGAAAACTTATTCATACATTGCACAATACAATACTAGTTACAGAATTTTACTCCAAATATATGAGCTGTTCTGCAATCTGTTTGGTCAAATTTCATTAGAGTGCCCATGTAAAATTGTAGCAAAGTTAAAAATGGCTTTTAATACTAGATAGAAAGATAATTTAGCAAGCAATTTGGAATGTGAGAAGAGTATTAGGATGCTCATAAATACATGCTTCATACACTGCTTGTAATTCAGGTTAAATTAATTTACAATGAGAAATCCATGAAATCTGTTATAAGCATAATAGAGTGTTTCTAAATGTAAGTACTTAAAGTAGTTCAAAAGCATATTAAAACAATCATGGTCTTCTATTCTTATGACATTCAACAGCCATACAAGCTTCACAACTCGTCACAATAAAACGTTTGTCAAATATAAAATAGATTTTGTGAAACTAACTGCAAAGAAACTCCAAATAGAGAATTGGCTCGCAAAACATGAATGTGCAGGTTTACATTTGATTATGTGAAGATCAATTTCAACCAAAAAGGTCGATATACCTTTAAAATGAAGTTCGTGAGATGGATCTATCTCTAAAATATGTTCCTGCTTTGACATCACAAAATCTTTGGTACGTTCACAATATTTTCAAATCTTCTCAAACAGAGCACTCTGAAATTCCAAGTGACCTTTATTCTCGATTATTCACATTGAATTTCATTTATAGATAATTCCTAGAAGTATTTGCGCGATGTTTCGGTTTCTTAGAAGACATCATTAATAAAGACATAAATGGCGGTCATAAATTGCTATGAAACGTCGGACATTTACGCAATTGCAGATATTTACTGTAAATATTATAATCTGAAATCTAGAATAAAATTGAATATGAATATGAGATGAATATTAAACTCAGATTCAAACATTGAGACAAGTTTTGTTTTAGGCCAAATTCTGTAGCCGACCGCCGATTAACGTTCAGTATCTTGCCCCCCATCGGGCAGTATTTTTAACACGATTGAGGATTAGTACAAAAACCATGACCAGCGGACAATTTAAAGAAGTATAATATAAAACAAATTCCGAAGAAGCAAGACATCTTGAGATTGCAAAGTATGAATCAAAACAAGACGAGATGTAAACTGTAAATTTTCGACTTTATTTCAAATTCTTCCTCAGACAGAATGATTAGTACAGTGTGATCAGGATACATTATAAATAGTCTAAATTCACTTGTTTCCATCCTCAAAAACACTTTACAGTATTTCACCAGTTCAATATTTTGACCATTTTTATGTCTTTTGATCTTTTGATCGACGCCATTTTGATTCATATGTATACACGAATACACGAATACTGGGTGTAGTTTTACAGTAATGTCACAGAATAAGAATATGCAGAAGAGTCACTCGTATCGAAGCCTTCGATGTTTTTGTCCTCGCGCATGTCGTGCCGTGCATGGTGGCCGTCATTATTCAGCCAGATGATTAGGGTTTTGACTCTTTCCCAACCTTTAAAATGATCCGAAGACATTGCTTGAGTCAAAATATACTTGAATTCATTATTAAGTAAAGTCATGTAATTTTAATGGTTGGAAACAAGTGAGAAATCCTAATCATCTGACTGGAATAATGGCCGACATCAGGACGCGTTGTACACACATTTTTGGCCATAATGCCCAATAGACAGGAAAAAGACTTCTGCTTTCATATTTTCTAAAATAAAAACAAACACGATATCTTATTGGCTTAAAATGCCAACGCTTTAACTGTTCAATAGTTGGGTGTCGTAACGCTCACAAAATGGATTTGTAAAGCAAGGCTCATTTGAAATCACTAAGAGATTAGATTGGAAGGCTTACATATAACACGTGTTCAAATGTAAAGTTTTGTGGTTAAATCATAATTTTGGTTTGCATTCTTGCAAACTAAATCAGAAAATAACTCGTTTTATGTTAGCTACTTAAAATCTTCGTTTTTCTAGTATTTGAAGATTTGGACATGTCATGTAGAATAAGAAAAAAATGGTGATGACAACGAAAGATTTGCAAGTTAAAAACAGTAAAGTAAACAGTTATATGGAATGAACATTTTTCTTCCTTTTCATCGCAGGAACTGCTCTTAAAATGAAAAAAAGAACAAGCGCAAGATCCAACTAAAGAACTGTATTTTAAAACACTCGTATCTCTCTAAATATTTTTGACTTCTATGTAATATTTATATGTTTATAACTATACTACTTTAAGATTGACAAAGAAATCTTCACTTGTTAAAGGCATAGAAAATTGTGGTACCCTAAAAGTTATATTGATTCAATGTAAACTAAGATTTTCTACAATAAACTGAAATCATTCCTTCCTCTATATTTCCTTCCCTTTAGTAATTTTATAAGTTGCAGTTTTGGAAGAGTTCATTAACGCAAGAAATAACACACTGTTTAGAAGATATTTCAACAAAGGTGACGTCACTAGTTATAAAACATGCCATTCTCCCATTTATTGTGTATATGTAATGCCTCGTCCGTCAATACAGTCGAACCTCGGCTTAGATCGTGCACATAAATATCTTTCAACTTGTAGGTAGAAATTTGAGGACTTTCCAGATCGAAAGAGTCAAGACTTGAAATTAATAACTGCTGGGCTTCAATACAGCAGTCTCGTGAGAGAGGGTGTCAGCATATCAATGTGGATTGAGTATATTAATGAGATATTCAATAAAAGCTGGTTAAAATGGATTTTTGAACGCGAAGGTCATTGAAACTAAATCTTAAATGGTCGACTAATAATAATAAACAGATCAGTAATAGCTTTTAAAATGAAAGCCATGCATGCATAAGTTGATAATTGATTGAAATATAACGCACCCATTTTCCTCTTTTCCATCTGAGCTGAAAATTGATGTTGATCAGTGGAATGATTTGCGTGATTGGACGATGCTCTCACAAAGAAAATGTCAGTTATGAATTCGAAATATATGGAAAAATTGGAAGTTAACTATGTTTGCGTATCATTATGTAAATAACCTTAAAAAGTAACCAAATAAAGTATCGAATAATCGTTTTCTTATGAAACTTCCTATTTTTCCCAATAAACCTAATATCGTAGTAACCTCGTTTTGGGCAAAGTTACATCGAAATAAAACACAATCAAATTTTAATGGTCGTATTAATTAAATAACGTACGTAAGGTTTTGTATGACAACAAAGCCGAAAGGAGTTCAGCAAATTGAACTTTAAAATCAAATGTTTGACTAATAGAGTTAGCTTTTTCCAGCTGCCCCGCTTTACATTAGAAATATCTTCTTATATTCACTTTAAGCTATTGACAAAAGGTCTACATTAACAACAACTACATAAATGAAAGAAGTATATAAAATGATGGAAAGTGAAAGATTTGTTAAAGACGCAACAGACCGTTAAATATTGGTAAAATTTTGTAATATGTTTTAGTACTTCGTGACAACAGGCTGGGTTTTTTAAACTCAATTTGATAAAACGAAAAAATATAACGCACAGTTTAACTTACTTGGATGAATTGAAAACTTCCGTAATGAACTTTGAACTTGAAATGAACTTTTGCTTCAAACCCACTTTCTCCTTAAACCCACTTTCACTTAGTCATACTTTTAAGAGAACGATGTTTAAATAATCTAAAAGACTTTTCACAAGCTCGATTAATATTCATGCCAACAACAATGTTGTTTTTTAAAAATCAAAAGAAAAGTGAAACCTACTGAAATACTTCACGGCTAATGACCATTGTTTCCAACGTGTGATTACTCTGTAAAAAAAACGAGACAAAAACGATCAAAAAAGTTTGATAGTTGTGAAAAAATGAAACGCACGATAATCATTTATTACTATGTCATATACCTTGACATTTAAATACAATTGTTATCAATTTACACAGGCTATTCAAATAAAAAAGTCCTTGTTTAAAAGACTGAATTCATGTCATTAAAATCTTTAATATCATTACTTACCTAATACATTCATCAACTGCTTGACAAAGAAGCATTCATCTGCCTCCGTTTCCTGAATTTTTGTTAGTTTCGACTTGTGTTTATTCCAACAATGTTACTGTGCCTCTAATATCACATTGTTATCGAAAATTCATTTCATTTACACTAATAAATGAAATCTTCTTTCCAATAATTTTTCGTTTTTATTCTACGTAAATTGATGAAAGTGTAAGAAGAAATAATTTCAAACTGTTGAAAAATCTAAAATCTCTGGTTAAGTTTACTTATAATAAGCTCCACAAGCTCAGACCTCGTAAAGTTAAAGTTAGATGAAATAACAATTCTACTCCTGCATAGACAGTGATACTGATAGTCAGAACGCAGTGAAGGCAGTAATAATCTAGTTTAGTTCAAAAAGTATTATAGGCGACTGATTGTGAATTCAAAATGGTTATATACAACAAAACAGTTGGTTTGGTTTGTTAGTAGTTTTGAATGAATATTTTATAATAAAATATTACTAAGCTGAGCTGTACTATTATCATTTGTTGTTGATAAAATTTTATGTCTATTGAACATTGATACTCATTGACAAGTGATACGTACCACTTAATCTATCAACCAAGTTAAGCTATATGCCAATTTATACAGAAAATGGAGAGATAGTCATCTGCCAGAAAGTGAAATATAATGAAGCGAACGCACCTTTATAGTTTCTGTGGCTATAATGAAACGTGCAGAGTAAATTACACTAAAAAACTCATACAATGTTAATAAATATGTAAGCTATAGTATATAACAGTCAAAAAATAAACATTCATGAATAATTGCAGTTCATATAGTATGGTTGATCAACAGTAATTATTAAAGACGTAGAAGCTGTGCAGGACTGATTGAGTTTGTATATATTTAAATGCACGAAGGTCTGTTTCATTGATTATTTAATGTATGAGATACTCAGGATAGTACTGGTTATCTTGGAAAATGACAAAAATTGTTGGATTGTTTACGTCATCCACAACAGAATCATAGAGTAGAGCTGGATTGCTAGGATCATTTCTTGAAGGTGGTGCCTTTAGTCCTTTCTACCCAATGTGTACGTTCCAACAAAACTTTAGCGACATCTTTGGTTGCGATCCAGAACTCAGAAGACGAAGGACTTGAACGTAAAGAGAGCATACGATGCATCTTTTGTACGTTTTCTGGACTAGTGCCGTGAAAAAGTCGCATTTCATTTACATCACCACGCATGGAACTTTTAAAGGTCTGGTACCGAGAATACAGCTGAGGGTTCTGAATTCTATGATTCTCATGAATTTGATCAGATTTTCCTCTATGAGCCACAAAATAATCTTTAATCTCGATGTATTCAGAGGATGATTGTGCTAACTTGACCGGTTTTACTACTTCATTGGAAAGTTGAGATGACCAAATGGATGGAAGTGAGTAATCTAAACCGAGTGACAAGTGCGTTACTCACATAGGATGCATTTTAAGAGAGAAAAAATTAAAGTTTACGCATTTTAGATTCGTAGCAGGTTCTTAACCTCATAGAAATTGATACGATTTTCTTTGCTATAGAGAATTTCTAGTGTATTTTCTTCTTTCTTTTTGGAAATTATGTGAACAAAATCAAATAATAAAAATTCTCACCTAAAGTTGATGAAACTTCATCCGACCACTTCTCTGTGGTGAACTGACCAATGAATTTCTTAAGCAAATCACTTGTCATTCTAACTTCATTGCGTAAACCATTTAAAGAAATCGTGTCGTCATTCTCACACTCCATTCTCAAGCTATCTGATGGGATTTTTTTCAATTTATCTACCAAATGACGTAGAATAAGATCATAGACGTTTTTGAGATATAATTTCCATGAGATAAGATTGTCTTTCATAAACTTTTCTACTTTTTCTAAAGCAGACGAAATTTCTTCATCGGAACGGCCAATAATATGAAGTGTAATGGATTCTTTGCCACAACCAAATACAAGAGGAACAAAGCTTTGCTTTAAATTAGTGGGAGAGTCATCTAAATGGAAAAATTGGTTCCAAATGCTGATTATGTATATAGTTCAAAAGAGGATCTGACTAATGATGATTTATAGCACAGAAAGTTTTTTAAAAAATATTAGTTTGCAGAAGAAAATGATTATCGTCTTAAGTTAAAAACATAATTGATTCCTGACGGTGGTCACCTGCTTGTTTTACTTAAGGGGACTAGTACTAGGATTGATCTTTTGAAGCAGAGATGTAGTCATCTTGGCTTGCGGTGGAGTTATGTTCGTTAGCGATACTGACCTTTCTGATATCCTCATGATCATGAAATTTGATTTAATCAAGACATCGTAAAGAATTTTTGGTGGATGGGTACATTTAGCGTTTTAGCAAAGTGCAAATTCGAAAGTTGCAAAAAAGGTGATAGTTCGCAAAGACTAAAAACTTTTCTTCTCGCTAAATGCCATTAGTTGCTGTTGGACAATAGTGCATGTACTAAGTTTGAGTCAATGCAAATTACTGAAAGTACATCTATATCTTGAATAGGGAAGTAAATGAGCCAGAAAAAAAATCATGTTTATTCAACCCAATTTAAAATAGAAGTATTGAGTCAGGCTATTATGTAGCGTATAAGAACATGCTAAATTTTTTAACTGTGTTTGTGAGTTAAATAATTTACGTGGACAAGATGAAAGGATGTGTACGGGCTGGCAATGAAGAAACATTGGTGTAGATTAAATTCTCATCTCTGCACCCAATCCTTTAGTTTTCTGGTCACGGCCCGGTTGAATACTTTTTTTGTTTATATTTTCTTACTATGTTAATCAGTTATCGTGAAAAAAATTGCCTTTATGGTCACTGTACCTTTTTGTGTTCTTAATGGGTCATATCTTATTAACCTGATTTCCTTCAGTGAACTTTGTGGAGACATGGAACTAAATCGTATGAATTCCTCTCTCATCATAAGCAAGACAAGATCATGGGGAAAATTGTGTTGATCGGTTCCTATCATTGGGAGGGCCAAGGATTTGACGGAAAATCGCGTGCATTCCTCAAGAATTTTTAATAGTAGTTTTCGGAACACCTTGTTTTATAACAGAAATATTAAAGTTAAAGGAATTGAACAAGACTAGGCTTTTTAACTAAAATGAATAAATATTTCTTATATAATGAAATCCTTACTTCTTTAGCATCACCTCCAGGTTTCCAATCACAACAAACAGCATGAATGACAAATTTACATGAAAGATTTCCTGCATTCGTTGTTGCTATATCTCCAGTGGAAATGTAAGGCTGGTTATTACATTCTGTGACATAAGAATCTCCAGCAATTGCATTCAGTGTTTTTCCAACAATTGTTGCATAAAATAGATATGAATGCGCTGAGTTGACCAAAACATCAACCTTGGAATGAAATTGAAAACACAAAATGTTTCAAATTTTACTGTTACATGATAATCCATAATCATGTAAATTATAGTATTATTGTTATATACTTAAATATATTATTAGTTAACTAGTTACTGCTCTTGTAAAATGCTTTTCTCATACATGCATGTGTATGTTAACCAAAATAACAGGAAAAGCTTACGTATAGGACGTGGTCACCCAATTGACCACAGACAACGTACAGGACATGGTTAATCAACTGACCACAGTTAATCGTACGTCATGGTGCAATCACATATAAGCCGAGAATCGAAAGCTGTAGTTATGTTGGTGCTTAGTAGAAGTCCACATCAGAAGAAAGCCTCATGTAAAAGAAAACGAACTATTTATGAAGATAACCGAAGAATCCAGATATATATCCAATCCATCAATGAAAGAGTCACTGAAAGCAGTTGTCTTAGATAAGTTTGAATATATACCCATTTATAGTATAACGATTATATCAAAAATATTAGTATATTAGATAAATATTTAAGAATTGACATCAACTTCTCCACAAGGTTTTACTCCTTTTGTTACGAGCAATTGAACCAAAAGCGGCCATTTTATTATTAGTCGGGACGTTTGTAACATTACGAACACATTCTTTTTTTGCAAATCATTTACAAAATCATAAAAGGGAATAAGTCTTATCTTAATCCAAACTCTCTCTTTTCCCCTATCTTATGATTTTCCGACGAGAGCATGTTAACTAACACATTACACATATAAGAATAATAGTCGCTTTTTCTTTGGCGAGATCACCATATTTCCATGAAACCGTTAGACCTTCCTTTGTATTAAAATTGCATACATCATATTGGTCAGAAGGTTTTTGCGGGACTGCAAAATCTTTTCCAAATTGGATTCGCTCAGAACGAATGCTCTCAATATCGAATTTTGGAATAATTTCTCTATTGCTATCTGTCACCCTCAGGATGACGTTCGTTTGGACTTCGATTGATTTGAAGTTTCTTTGACCATCCTCATTGAAAAATAATTTGAGAATTCCAGGGGAAGAGTATGATCTCACTTTCACTCTTATTTCATTTTTTAACTTCTTTGTGCGTTTCATTGCCTTTTCAATTCCTTTCTTTGTACCAGAATATTTCAATAATTCTGGATTTATTGAAATTTTCACTTGCTCGTCTTTAAGTTTAATTTCAATTGCCTGAAATTCTTTCGTTAGTTTTTCTTCTATAAATTGTGTGATCTCAAGATCCACGTCAACGAAGAGAGACTTTACCTTGAGTGTGCAAACAATAAGCTCGATTATTTAGTTTACAAAAGTCAGTGTTTCTATGTGGCTAATAAGTGAAATCATCATATTTATTGAGTGACGTAATCAATTTGGGAAACGATGTTTTTCATCTATGTAACTACATCATAATAACGAAAAAGTCTAGCTACATCACGTTCATCAACTTGAACAACATGAAAACTATAACATCAATTAACGTCCTCAGAAAGATTGTAAAAAAAAACACTAAGAGTTTGTAAGTTGTGTTACGAGCTTGAGCTCAGTTTTTTACATGATATGATTATATCAAACTCAGCTTACAGCTTCGGCATTAATATCAGTTTTGGAAAGGGTTTATTTCGTTTATTTAGGCTACAAATTTTATGGTTTTGCTGCTTATTGCCGTAATTTTCATTTTTTACAAAAACTTGAACTGCTCGCTTTTCCATACACTTACATTGCTATGTGAGTGAGTTCTGTCGTTTGTATCACGTAGGTCATTGTGATCACCTGGAGTATCGTTCTTCTTCTCAAGACATTGAGCTCGTGATAGTGGAATTTGGGAAGAAATATCTGTAAAAAAGATGGAAAAATGTAGACCAGATACGTCCTTCGGGTATTTTTACTAATATGATATTATATAGTATCTCACGCTTTTGCTGGCTTATAGTTACCTGCTGAATGAGATGAAGGAGGTAAAGGATCATCCGGCTTAACATCATTATCAGCGTTATTAAGTTCGTTAGTCTAGGACGAGTTAAATGATAACCTCAACAAAAAAATTATTGTGCAGCTGTTCAGAAGCAGTTGTTTTTCGTTGTTGCCCTAATGTAGCACAGTGGTAATAGCCACGAGGGAACAGCAATATCCACAAGGATGCACATAGTAAAGAAAAATGAAAATTGGTTTCCGAAATTATTATATGTTTGTAAATGATGATCGTCCAGGTTAATAAAGTCCTGAGAAGGACTTGTTGTTGACTGACGTTTGGACAACCCTTGCGGTAGTCATCTTCAGAGTCAAACAGGGTTGTTAGGCTCCAGCGTTCGTTTGTAGCCAAATATGGTTTGAAAAGTAGCCAAATGGCAACAAAAGAGGCCAAACGTGTTTTCTGAGCCCGCACTGTTTATGGCATGCGGTTTTAATAAGTTTTTCTAATTGCTTCTTATAGTCTATATGGATTTATCATAAATATATACCATACATTGCAAATCTAGCGATGCCAACGCCTAATGTTCACATCAAAGGACATATGGGAAGAGGTGAATACAGAACGTAAGACTGAAAATTTATTCGCTGTTGCAAAATATAAGGTGCTTGTTGACGAAATGAAGAGAAAAATGAACTACACGTCCAAAATTTCTTGATAAGCATTACAAGCTTAAAAGGCCATGTCAAAATACAAAGTGAATAAACTATTTTATCTGTCTTTCTATAAGATCTCGACGTGCATAGTTGTCATTTTTACTGCTCTCCATATATACAGATTTATATAAATATTTATGCATAGTTCTTATAATGTTTATTCTACTCACATTCATACATGTGTTTAGTGGCAAACAGCTCAAGCATTCGCTTAGTTACCTTAAAGTTAATGCAGCAGTTCCCGGCAAAGTGTAGGCTGGAACGAATACGAATAATGGCATTTAGCAGTTCTAAGCTCATCCTATTGCGTTGTTTGGTCTTCACTGATGTCACCAAGGAAAAGGTTCTTTCAACCACTGCATTGCTTACAGGATTTGTCAGGCAGCTTAAGGCGTAAGTTGCCAATTCCTTGAATGGTTTGACCCCAAGAGAAGTTTGGAACTGAACTATCTTTGACCAAAATGCAACTGCTGTATCAGGTATGAT
The DNA here is from genome assembly GCF_021976095.1 of Xenia sp. Carnegie-2017. NCBI lineage: Eukaryota > Metazoa > Cnidaria > Anthozoa > Malacalcyonacea > Xeniidae > Xenia > Xenia sp. Carnegie-2017. The sequence goes on along the minus strand of NW_025813469.1, from coordinate 4,137,964 downwards.
GCCGTTAAAATTTGTTCCTCTTTCCAATTTCGGTGGACGATCTTCCTGTACTGCTCCTCAATTGCATAATCTTGATCCTTTCGTAGATTAGGAAGCGGCAGTTGCTCAAAATCGGCTCTCGTTGTTACATCAAGAACTTTGCTTGGATGCAGGGCGCTTAAACCTTTAAAGATATTCCGGACAGCTGGTAAACGTTTCTCTACTTGATTTACAGCTTCCACAAGAAATTCTAGACACCTATTTTTCACTTCAGAAACTTCAGCTTCAGCACGTCGTTTGTCTTGTTGGGAAGAAATGTATTTCTTTGCTTCTGACAAGAACTTTCCACCAAAGTCAACTTCATAAATGGCTAGATATTTTCCTTGGTGGTCGAAAACTCTACCATATAAACTTTTATGGTGTACATTTAGTTCCGTGAACATTTCTTCTGGATCACCATCAGTTGCCTGGAAGAAGGCATTCACCCTGTCGAATTCTGTGACCAGAGGAGAAACGAAATGGAAATAAAGATATAGGACTGGATCATTGAGCATGTCCAGAAGAATACGAGCCTTGAATCTTGCTGCCTGCGTCGTCTCTGGTTGTGCTGTTCGGAAGTAAGCTTGCAGCTCAAACCAATTTGTGAGAATGCGAAATATAACTTTTCCTCTCACAAGCCACCTCGTAGTTGAGTACTTCTCAAACGGTGCATCTTGCACATCATCTGGATTCATCACTTCGTAGAGCGACTTGTATGCTTCTCTTCTAATAGCGCTCTTTGAAAACCATTTTGGAATTTCTGCCAGAAGAGATCCTACACTCGACGGAAGTTTCTCAAATGCATGCTGAACACAAAGGGACAACGAATGGCAAATACACGTCATCTTGATGCAATGAGGAGCGACAGCAGCTATTCTTGTCCACAGCGAATTGTGTTCCCCAACCATCACTGAAGCACCGTCACTAGCATAGCCAACACAATTCACTAACACAAGTTTAATTGTGGCAAGGCAATCTTTGATTGCATTAAAAAGATCATCTGCTGAAGTATGGACAACAGGAACCAGGTCAACAAACGCTGTAACGATCTTATTTTCAACTTCGCTGAAATACCTTACGATAATGCAGACCTGCTTCGATGTGGAAATATCAGTAGATTCATCCACAATTAACGAAAACTTCTTACCCTGGACATCAGCAATCAGTTGTTCCTTCAACGCTGGACTTATAACTTTGGTCAATAGTTTTGAGCATTTGTTTCTATGCATTTTAATGTTCTCAAGTTTGCTTCCATGAGCATTTCGGGCTATTATCCCTCCGAGATGATCCATGGTCAAGATTGCCGAATGGCAAGCCATTGTAACAGCTAGCTCGATCTCGGCTACCTTTACTTCTTCTGCAACTTTTGGGACACGTACGACTTGGATGGGCCTTGTAGTAGTGGATACTTTAATGTGTTTGATGTGTTTATCAGTTTTTTCGTGTTCGGTTAAGTTTGCTTGTTTGGGTCTGATTGTGGCACGGCACAATTTACAAAAAGCATCTTCACTTCCGTCTGAAGCTTTTGTGAGCCAGCTAAATATACTTTCCCAAGACTTGTTATATTTTCTTCCGCTATCATACGCTCCTTTCCATTTTGATGCCATAATATTGCAACAAATAACGTTTTTATCAGTCTTAACTAGTATTAGTAGTGGTCGAACGTGCTATTTACAGCTAGATGTCGGACGTCTACGAAGACAAAGCTGTGTGCTTGCTTGTGATTAGCTGGTTAAATTGCATGACAATTGGCTGAATTATTCTTAGCTGTGATTGGATGAAAACAATTCAATGCTCAATTTGATCCTTATGATCATTTTTAGTTGTATTTCCATCGCATTTTGTACATTTAAGAGATTTTTACAAATAAAGCTCAATAAAAATTTTAAAAAAATTGTTGGAGTAAAAAGAGGCCAAAAAGTAGCCAAATAGCAAAAAAAAAATTTCGAGGCTAAAGAAAGAAAAAAAAGGCCAAAATCAAGTTATTTGGCCTCCAAAAGGCCAAACTAACAACCCTGGAGTCAAATGAGGAGTAAACGTCAGGTTAGCCGTATTTGTTAATCTGGTTCTTAAGTCATTGTATTGTGTGTACAGGAAATGGGTATTGTCATTGTGGATTAGTGTGAAGTGAAATATTTTATTTTTAGTTGTGATGTGTGATTTAGGTGTGACGTTTTTAGTTTAATGTGTAGGTGTCAATTGTGTATTGTAATTGTGAATTAGTTTGAAGTGTGATGTTTTTAGTTGATCGTTTGTTTGTATTGTTAATAAGTCGTTTGTAAGGTGCCGGTAATTGCTGTGATCTGTTCAGGGGGGTTTGTTCCAAGTTGGTATACCAACTTTCTAATGTAAGCCGTTGTCTATAGTCAGTACTGTAAGTGATGCATTTTGCCGAGTCTTAGTCAATGTTGTGCTTTGTGATTCGGTGATGTTCGGCAATGTGATTAGTTTTGTCTTGTTTCTTAGTAGCTCGTTTGTGCTCAGTAAGTCTTATGTTTAAGCTCCTGCCAGTTTCCCCGATATAGGAGGCGTGGCAGTCGGAGCAGTTTATTTTGTAAACTGCACCTTGTCTTTCGTTGGGTTGTTCTTTGTCCTTTATATTCGTTAGTACTTGTCGTAACGTTGTGATTGGTTTATGTGCGACACGTATGTTGTATGGTCGTAAGATACGCGAGATAGTCTCAGACGTACCTTTGATGTAAGGTATGGTTGCTGTTGTCACTGAGTTGTTCGTTTCGTTTGGCTCGTTGGGTTTGTAAGTGTTGCGTTTGATGAAGTCAGAGTTATAGTTGTTTTTGTCAAAAATACGTTTGAGATAGTTGTTTTCGTTTTGTAGAGCGTCCGGTGAATCACATATGATTTGTGCACGTCTTGTTAATGTTCTGATTGTGGTGGCTTTGTGTGATGTAGGGTTGTAAGATGATTGGTCTAGTAGTCGGTCAGTATGTGTTGGCTTGCGATAAACTGTTGTTCGTAGTTTTTGATTGTCATGTTTTACCAAACAGTCGAGAAAAGAAAGAGTTCCGTTTTCTTCGACATCTTTGGTAAATTGTATGTGGCTGTTCTGTTTGTTGATGTGAGTGTGGAAGTCATCAATCTCGTCTGCATGTAGTGCTGTGATTGTGTCATCTACGTAGCGAAGCCAAAAAGGTAGTGCATGTTTGTAAGTCATGAGTGCCCGTTCCTCTATAGATTGCATTACAATTTCAGCAACTACAACAGAAACGGGTGAGCCCATTGCTGTCCCATGTAATTGTTTGTAGTGTGTTCCTTTGTATTGGAAGTAAGTCGAGGTGAGGCAGAGCTCTAGTAACTCCATAATGTCTTCTGTCGGTAATGGCAGTACGTCCGTGGTGTTTGTAATGAGGGTTTTTGTACAAGTAAGTGCCAGATTAAGTGGAATACCGGTGAATAGTGATTTCACATCAAAAGACACTAGTATATAGTTGTCCGGTATTTGTATAGTGCACAGTTTTTTAATGAAAGTTTCAGTGGATTGTAGCTTGTGTTTTGATTTGTTTGTAAGTGGTTGCAGTATGTTAGTCAAGTACTTTAAAAGTTCGTAAGTAGGCGAAACACAGAATGATACAATTGGTCGCATGGGTATTTGTGGTTTGTGAAGTTTTGGTAGTCCGTATAGTCTGGGTGGTCGTGGTACTGAACATCTGAGTCGATAGTAAATACGTTCAGATATAATGTTAGATTTTCTCATAGAGAAGATCTTGCTGTTAAGTTTGCTTACTAGTGATGGTCTCGTTTGAGTTGTTCGTACGTTTGTCTGTCGTTAACAAGGGTGTCCATTTTGTTAAAATAATCATTTGTAGTAAGGACCAATGAATCATTGACAAGATAAAGACATTCAAGTCAAGTTTACTTTTGTCCAAATTTTTGGTGGTTAGATATTTACTGTCGAGACAGCATCTACCAACATACGTCATATTATTTATAGCGAGTGGTAAAGAAAATTAGAAGGAGTATAGCTCCACCCCTTCCCACGTGTCAAGCCTAATTTCCATTCGATACTTGAATAGAAACAATTTTTCTAAGCCTCCACCATCATCTCAACAGAAGATTTAATGTTACATTGTTGTACATGTGAATATAGTTTACAGTAAATTTGATTAAAAAGAATAAATATGTACGACATGTTGCCGAGAAAGAAAATAAAATCAGCTACAGTCACATTACTGAATTCAGCAGTAAATATCAAATGTTTATGTAGAGTGCATAACATAGAGTTGTACTTAAGAAAAATTACAAAAATGTTTCTAGCTAGTGAAAGAAATGTGCAGAATAAAATTGATCATTACTAAAATAAGAATTGCAGAACTTTTTTACTTCGTATTTAGAGACGAAAATCTCCTGAAACTGCTGCTTTATTGTTTGTTTAATGTTATAAGATACTCAGGATAGGACTGGTTATCTTGGAAAATGACGAATATTGTTGGATTGCTTGGAGTATCCACAACAGAATCATAAAGTAGACCTGGGTTACCGGGATCATTTTTTGATGGTGGCTCCTTTAGTCCCTCCTTACCCAATGTGTACTCTCCAACAAGAACTTTGGCGATGTACATCTTTGGTTGTGATCCAGAACACTGATGAAGAGAGTACACGAGAGAATACGATGCATCTCTGGCAAAATATACTCCATTTCCATATTTTACAGCTATAAACAGAACACAAGTTTTAGGACAACTGTTTACTGTAAAGTTTATTAAAATTTTCCTAAGAAAATCTACTTCTGCAGTCTTATAGAGTCCTCATATATTTCAAAAAATTTCATAAAGTTTCTTAGAAAACTAGCCTAAAGTTTTTCTTGCGTCTAACCATGTTTGTACTTATGCACATATTCTGTGATGACCTTTCAAAAAGGGATAGTTGTAAAACATGAAAAAATGTAACTCTCACCATTTACACCTGCAAAGCTTCGGCTGAAGTTATTCGAATTTATTGAGCGAACGTTGTTTGGATTAGTGCCGTGAAAAAGACGCATTTCATTCACATCACCACACATAGAACTCTTAAAGGCCTGGTACCGAGAATACAAACGAGGATTCTGTATTCTATGTATCTCATAAATTTGATCAAATCTTCCTCCTCGAGTCACAAAATAATCTTTAATCTCGATGTATTCAGAGGATGATTGTGCTAACTTGACCGGTTTCACTACTTCATTGGAAAGTTGAGGTGACCAATTGGATGGAACTGGGTAATCTAAACCGAGTGAGAAGTGCATTACTCACATAGGATGCATTTTACGACAGAAAAAATAAAGTTTATAAATTTAAGACTCGTAGAAGGTTCTTGTCCTCATAGAAATTGATACGATTTTCTTTGCTATAGAGAATTTCTAGTGTATTTTCTTCTTTCTTTTTGGAAATTATTTGAACAAAATCAAATAATAAAAATTCTCACCTAAAGTTGATGAAACTTCATCCGACCACTTCTCTGTGGTGAACTGACCAATGAATTTCTTAAGCAAATCACTTGTCATTCTAACTTCATTGCGTAAACCATTTAAAGAAATCGTGTCGTCATCCTCACACTCCATTCTCAAGCTATCTGATGGGATTTTTTTCAATTTATCTACCAAATGACGTAGAATAAGATCATAGACGTTTTTGAGATATAATTTCCATGAGATAAGATTGTCTTTCATAAACTTTTCTACTTTTTCTAAAGCAGACGAAATTTCTTCATCGGAACGGCCAATAATATGAAGTGTAATGGATTCTTTGCCACAACCAAATACAAGAGGAACAAAGCTTTGCTTTAAATTAGTGGGAGAGTCATCTAAATGGAAAAATTGGTTCCAAATGCTGATTATGTATATAGTTCAAAAGAGGATCTGACTAATGATGATTTATAGCACAGAAAGTTTTTTATAAAAAATATTAGTTTGCAGAAGAAAATGATTATCGTCTTAAGTTAAAAACATAATTGATTCCTGACGGTGGTCACCTGCTTGTTTTACTTAAGGGGACTAGTACTAGGATTGATCTTTTGAAGCAGAGATGTAGTCATCTTGGCTTGCGGTGGAGTTATGTTCGTTAGCGATACTGACCTTTCTGATATCCTCATGATCATGAAATTTGATTTAATCAAGACATCGTAAAGAATTTTTGGTGGATGGGTACATTTAGCGTTTTAGCAAAGTGCAAATTCGAAAGTTGCAAAAAAGGTGATATTTCGCAAAGACTAAAAACTTTTCTTCTCGCTAAATGCCATTAGTTGATGTTGGACAATAGTGCATGTACTAAGTTTGAGTCAATGCAAATTACTGAAAGTACATCTATATCTTGAATAGGGAAGTAAATGAGCCAGAAAAAAAATCATGTTGATTCATTCCAATTTAAAATAAAAGTATTGAGTCAGGCTATTATGTAGCGTATAAGAACATGTTAAATTCTTTAACTGTGTTTGTGAGTTAAATAATTTACGTGGACAAGATGAAAGGATGTGTACGGGCTGGCAAAGAAGAAACATTGGTGTAGATTAAATTCTCATCTCTGTGCACCCACTCCTTTAGTTTTCTGGTCACGGCCCGATTGAATACTTTTTTTGTTTATATTTTCTTACTATGTTAATCAGTTATCGTGAAAAAAATTGCCTTTGTGGTCACTGTACCTTTTTGTGTTCTTAATGGGTCATATCTTATTAACCTGATTTCCTTCAGTGAACTTTGTGGAGACATGGAACTAAATCGTATGAATTCCTCTCTCATCATAAGCATGACAAGATCTCGGGGAAAATTGTGTTGACCGGTTCCTATCATTGGCAAGGCCACAGATTTGACCGAACGTCGCGTGCATTCCTCAAGAATTTTTAATAGTAGTTTTCGGAACACCTTGTTTTATAACAGAAATATTAAAGTTAAAGGAATTAAAGGAGACTTGGCTTTTTAACTATAGTGCATAAATATTTCTTATGTAATGAAATCCTTACTTCTTCAGCATCACCTCCAGGTTTCCAATCACAACAAACAGCATGAATGACAAATTTACATGAAAGATTTCCTGCATTCGTTGTTGCTATATCTCCAGTGGAAATGTAAGGCTGGTTATTACATTCTGTGATATAAGAATCTCCAGCAATTGCATTCAGTGTTTTTCCAACAATTGTTGCATAAAATAGATATGAATGCGCCGAGTTGACCAAAACATCAACCTTGGAATGAAATTTAAAACACAAAAATAATTCAACTTTTTACGAACACATTCATTTACAAAATCATAAAAGGGAACAAGTCTTATCTTAATCCAAACTCTCTTTTTTCCCCTATCTTATGCTTTTCCGACTAGAGCATGTTAACTAACACATTACACATATAAGAATAATACTCGCCTTTTCTTTGGCGAGATCACCATACTTCCAAAAAACCGTTAGACCTTCCTTTGTATTAAAATTGCATACATCATATGGGTCAGAAGGTTTTTGCGGGACTGAAGAATCTTTTCCAAATCGGATTCGCTCAGAGCGAATGCCCTCCATATCGAATTTTTGAATAGTTTCTTTGTTGCTATCTGTCACCCTCATGATGACGTTCGTTTGGACTTCGATTGATTTCAAGCTTCTTTGACCATCCTCATTAAAAAATAATTTGAGAATTCCAGGGGAAGAGTATGATCTCACTTTCACTCTTATTTCATTTCTCAACTTCTTTGTGCGTTTCATTGCGTTTTCAATTCCTTCCTTTGTACCAGAATATTTCAATAATCCTGGATTTATTGAAATTTTAACTTGCTCGTCTTTAAGTTTAATTTCAATTGCCTCAAATTCTTTCGTTAGTTTTTCTTTTATAAATTGTGTGATCTCAAGATCCTCATCAACAAAGAGAGACTTTACCTTGGGTGTGCAAACAATAAGTTTGATTGTTTAGTTAACATAAAATTCACTGCTTCTATGTGGCTAATAAGTGAAATCATCATGTTCATTGAGTGACGTAATCAATATGGGAAACGATGTTATGCACTTTTCTACACTTGACTAAACTTAATTTTACTCTTGATTTTACTTAAGAAAACAAGACACAATAATTTGATAATTCTTTCCTGACTTAAGTTACTGAGAGTGAAGTGAAATTATTAAGATCCAGTGCAAAAATGAGATCCCTACTCTCAATTCCCGTTCTTCTATTCATGTGATAATTTCGCTTTCAGTTTCAACTATCAACCAAACAAAGTTTATTCTTTTAGTTTACAACTCAGGAAATTTTGCATTTCGATCCAAAATTTTCTTTTTCTTGAATTGATACTTCGACATTCCCACGCTCTGTTTAACTTTACTTACTTTGCTCAACGAAAGATTTCTGTCATCACTATTACTCAGATCTTTGTGATCACTTGAAGTATCATTCTTTTCGTTTAGAGATTGATTTTGAGGATGTAGAATTGCTAAAGTAATGTCGGTAATAGAAAGAGGTTGGATGAATGACCCATTTCATTTCCCCAGCTTTAGGGTATTCTACCGTTTTAATTTTTTAAGCATATATATCTAGAGCTTTTGTTGTTGGTTATATTACCTGCCGATTTAGACATAGAAGCTGAGCGATACGCTCGAGGCTTAGGTAGAAGAGGAGGTGGAATCCCTTGGACGTCATCAGAGGTGCTAGCCTATGAGAAGTTATAAATAGATACCTCAAATTTAAACAAAATACCGACTTGTCTGGAGCCAACATTTTTTGTCCTGCAATCAACAATATCCGTGAAGGTTCCGATTCGTTTACAAGGTACGAATTGTAAAGTAATAATATTATTTGTATTCTTGTAAGGAAATTCATATTCGAATAAATCAACTTGCACATCTTGCACAAACTATGAAAACGGATTAAAAATCTTTTGGAAGACTCGGTGGCAGCTTCCAGAAAATTTTGAAAAATATAAAAATATATTCGTTGAACAAAACATGAGAAGCAACAGGTTATTAATAAAACAAGGCAAATATGTTTATTAGCAATCGTCAGAAAGCATATTCCGGGAAAGATGACATGAATGTTTACTGTCAAAACTAAAACTTATTGGTTGCATACTTACTTTACGTGTATTTTTCCTCAAGAAAGTCCTAACATCATTGTCCCTATTCAAACGGAGCTCGCTGCTTGCTCTCTGCACTGAAGATGGCAAAGTTGTTTTCTAATTTTGTCATGAAAAATATTGGAGAAGAAATTCAAGCCTTTGCATAAACCTCTTGTTTAAACTATACGAAACTTAATTTACATTGGGGCAACAATTTTGTAAGTTTTTTCCTGGTATATGAGTTACTTTGAGTAAAGTGCAATAGTGAGATCGTCACTTTAAATTTCTGCACGGTATTTATGCGATAATATTTACTAGGGTACGCCATACGCGTCTGCAATACATTTGAAAACAGGTTAATGGCAAAACATTAGACTCAGAAACAAAAGGCAGCTTTCAAAAACATTTTGATGAATTGGGAAAAAGTGTATTCGTCACAAAAAATGAGAGAGTCAAGAAGTCGTTTGTATAAAGGGAAATATGTTTACTAGCAATCATCAGAGAGCTTATTCCCACGAAATGAATGCTTACTGCTGAAAGAAAAACTTACTGCTTGCATTTTTACTTTACGCGGAGTTTTCTTCAAGGAAGTCCTGACATTATCATCGGTACTTAAACAGAGCTCACTGCTTGCCTGTTGCCCTGGAGGCTGCACTTTGGTCTTTATTCTTCGTGATAGAATACGAAGTAAAAAAGATATGTTGGCAACAAACAAAGAGAAAAGAATTAATGCTCATTGTCATTTAAATGGTCGATTCATTTCTTAAATTTGTGAGTGACGGAAAGTCTTCTTTAATAAAGATTTTTTCCTCCCACCTTCGTAATAAGTACATTGTAATTAAATGTAGCTACTTATTTTTCAAAGGTGATGCAAGGAAACAGGCTAAATAAATTCAGACAATATTTGTAATGGGATCTTGATTTTAAGTTATGAGGAATCTTGAAGGAGAAATGGAAACAATTTTTTAGCATTCGTGCCATTATCCATTTGATATGGAAGAGAGCGATGGGAATTTGATGTTTTATCGTGGTAACTCTTATAATTTTTAACGACTAGAAAGCCGAAGGGAATTCAACAAAGTGAAACTTAAAATCAACCGTTTAATAAATAGACTTAGCTTTTCCAGGTGCCCCGCTTGACATAAGAGATATCTTATAAATATATTAAGTTATTGACAAAAGGCCTACGTTTGCTACAACTACATAAATGAAAGAAGAATCTAAAATGATATAAAGTGTAAGATTTGTCATAGACGCATTAGACCGTTAAATGGTGATAAAATTTTGTAATGTGTTTTGGTATTTTCAGACAGCAGGCTGGATTTTTCAAACTCGATTTGATAACATGACAAAAATAATATACAGTTTAACTAACCTGGATGAATTGAAAATTTCCGTAATGAACTTTGAACTTAAAATAAACTTTCGCTTCAAATCCACTTTCTCGTCAAACCCACTTTCATTTTGTCATGGTTTTAAGAAAACGATGCTTCAATAATATAAAAGACCTTTCTTCAGTTCAATTAATATTCATGCCAACAACAATGCAGTTTTGTAAAAATGAAAAGAAAAGTGAAACAGAGAAATTCGATGTCATATTCCGTGTTCTTTTTGTATACTGATACAGCTACTTCACAGCTGTTGACCATTCTTTCCAACGTGTGATTACGCTGCTTAAAAAAACGAGACAAAAACAATCAAAAAAGTTTGACAATTGTGCCCAATTTAAGTTGTCAAAAGTGAAACTCAAGACATCATTATTACTATAACAACTAAGACACGTTGACATTACGTTGACATTTAAATATAGTTGCTATCAATTTACTGAGAATACTCAAATAAAAAAGTCTTTGTTTAAAACTCGGAAATAATGTAATTAGAATCTTTAATATTATTACTTAGCTAATACATTCATCAACTGCTTGTCAAAGAAGCATTCATCTGCCTCAATTTCAAAATTTTTTGGTAGTTTAACTTGTCTTTTTCCAACAATTTTGTTGTGCTTCAAACGTGATATGGTGATCAGCATTCATTTAATTTACGTCGATAAATGTATCTTCTTTCAAATAATTTTTTATGCAAAGTGAACCAATTAAAGCGTAAAAATACCTTTGTATCGTCGAAGAATACGCAGCCTCTGATTAAATTTACTTTAGATAAGTTGAACATGCTCCGACCATATTAAGTTGGATAACAATTCTTAGATATTTCGACCTTTTCACAAGGTAAATATTCTTGTAATATATATCACATTTTATATTGGGTTCTTGAAGGTGGAGAACGAATCTATTGGGTAGGTCAAAAAACATTACAAGCGACTCATCGTCTATCAATAACACAATTAAGGTAAATGGTTTGAACCCGGGAGTATCGTTACATGTTTATAAATGTAGATCGTCTAGGTTGGTATAGTCCTGAGAAGGACTGTTTTTGTTGTTTTTGACTGACGTTTCGACAACCTTAGAGGTATGACTATGAAGATGACTACCGCTAAGGTTGTCAAAACGTCAGTCAACAACAACAAAAACAGTTATTCTCGGGACTATACCAACCTGGACGATCTACATCTACAAACATGTAAATTCACGAATACCCCGCAAAGTTTTGATTATTTTGGGGATAATGCCGAATAGACAGGAAAAAAGAGTTCTGCTTTCATATTTTCTAAAATTTTCTAAAAACAAACACGATATCTTATTGGCATTTTGCTTAAAATGCCAACGCTTTAGTTGTTCAATAGTTGGATGTCGTAATGTTCACAGAATGGATTTGTAAACAAGGCTCATTTGAGGTCACTCAGAGAGATTAGATCTCAAGGCTTACAGAGAACACGTGTTCAAATGTAAAGTTTTGTGGTTAAATCATAATTTTGCTCTGCATTCTTGCAAACTAAATCAGAAAATAACTCGTCTTATGTTAGCCACTTTAAAGTTTCGTTTTTCTAGTATTTGAAGATTTGTACATGTCATGTAGAGTGGAAAAAAATTGGTGATGACAATGAAAGATTTACAAGTTAAAAACAGTTATATGGAATGAACATTTTTCTTCCTTTTCATCGCAGGAACTGCTCTTAAAATGAAAAAAAGAACAAGCGAAAGATCCAACTAAAGAACTGTATTTCAAAACATTCGTATCTCTCTAGATATTTTTGACTTCTATGTATTATTTATATGTTTATAACTATACTACTTTAAGATTGACAGAGAAATCTTCACTTGTTAACAGTATAGAAAAATTGTGGTACCCTAAAAGTTATATTGAGTTCAATGTGAACTAAGATTTTCTACAATCAACTGAAATCATCTCTTGCTCAGTTCTTCCCCATTTTCTTCCCTTTTAGTAATTTTTAAAAATTGCAGTTTTTGACAAGTTCATCAACGCAAGAAATAACAAACTGTGTAAAAGATGTTTTATCAAAGTTGACGTCACTAGTTATAAACCTTGTCATTCTCCCATTTATTGTGTATATGTAAAGCCTCGTCCGTCAATATAAGCGAACCTTGGCTTAGATCGTGCACATGAAGATCTTTGAACTTGTAGGTGGAGATTTGAGGACTTTCCAGATAGAAGGAGCCAAAACTTTACATTTGATAACTGCTGGATTTCAATACAGCAGTCTCGTGGGAAAAGATGTCAGCATATTCATCTGGATCGAGTCTATTACCGAGAACCGCAAAATGTGTGTCAAATGGCTCAGTTTTAACTAACTGCTTAATTTGAACAGTGCTTTCGTTTGCCATTGTCCGACAGTTCAATTTAGCCTTCTTTGAAAACTTCATGTAGTATAACCATAAATACACAAAAACACGATGGTAATCTTCAGATGGTTTGGGATTACAATAGCGTTGGCTATTGATAGCAAACCGCGACTGTATGTTTGAAAACTGTTCTTCTTTTTCACCTATCATTTTATAGAATGCACGGTGCACTGCTGCAGTAATGGCCATTTCTTAAATTGCCGAATGACCGAAAGTCCTCTTTGATAAAGATGTTGCTCTCTCCCCTTTTTTTCATTAAATATACTTATCTTTTCAAAAGATTAAGCAAGGAGCAGGGTAAAATAATATGAAAGAATGTTTGTAATGGGATCTTCGCTAAACGTTACGAGGAATCTTGGTGGAGAAATGGAAACATTTTTTAACGTGTTCATGCCATTATCTATTTCCTATGGAAAAGAGCGAATGGAATTTGATTTCTTGTCCTAGTAATTCTAATCATTTTTTTACGGGTCAGATTACCCATTGATGGATTTTGTGAAAGTCACAGACGTCGACCAAAGTCATATATAATACTCAAATTCGACATGCCTTATGAACTATTAGTGAATTTTTTGTTTTGCTTGCATGCAAATACAGTTAAATAAGCCCATTCATTGATGAAGGAATAAAAACAGAAACGTCGAACCAGTCGAACCAGAAACGCGCGATTCAATAAAAGCTTGTTGAAATGGAGTTTTGAACACGAAGATCATTGAAACGAAATCTTAAATCGTCGACCAATAATAATAATATAGATTCAGTAATAGCTTGTAAAAATGGAAGCCATGCATGCATAAGTTGATAATTGATTGAAATATAACGCACCCAGTTTTCCTCTTTTCCATCTGAGCTGAAAATTGATGTTGATCAGTGGAATGATTTTCGTGATTGGATGATGTTCTCTACAAAGAAAATGTCAGTTATGAATTCGAAATATATGGAAAAATCGGAAGTTAACAATGTTTGCGTATCATTATGTAAATAACCTTAAAAAGTAACCAAATAAAGTATCGAATAATCGTTTTCTTATGAAACTTCCTATTTTTCCCAATAAACCTAACATCGCAGTAACCTCGTTTTGGGCAAAGTTACATCGAAATAAAACACAATCAAATTTTAATGGTCGTATTAATTAAATAACGTACGTAAGGTTCTGTATTACAACAAAGCCGAAAGGAATTCAGCCAATTGAACTTTAAAATCAAATTTTTGACTATTAGAGTTAGCTTTTTCCAGCTGCCCCGCTTTACATTAGAAATATCTTCTTATATTCACTTTAAGCTATTGACAAAAGGTCTACATTTACAACAACTACATAAATGAAAGAAGTATATAAAATGATGGAAAGTGAAAGATTTTTTAATGACGCAACAGACCTTTAAATATTGATAAAATTTTGTAATATGTTTTAGTACTTCGTGACAACAGGCTGGGTTTTTTAAACTCAATTTGATAACACGAAAAAAATATAATACACAGTTTAACCTACTTGGATGAATTGAAAAACTTCCGTAAGGAGCTTTGAACTTGAAATGAGCTTTTGCTTCAAACCCACTTTCTCCTTAAACCCACTTTCACTTTGTCATGCTTTCAAGAGAACGATGTTTAAATAATCTAAAAGACCTTTCACAAGCTCGATTAATATTCATGCCAACAACAACGTTGTTTTTAAAAATCAAAAGAAAAGTGAAACCCCCTGAAATATTTCACGGCTAATGACCACTGTTTCCAACGTATGATTACTCTGTAAAAAAAAGAACGAGACAAAAACAATCAGAAAAGTTTGATAGTTGTGAAAAAATGAAACGCTCGATAATCGTTTATTACTATGTCATATACCTTGACATTTAAATACAATTGTTATCAATTTACACAGGCTATTAAAATAAAAAGTCCTTGTTTAAAAGCCTGAATTCATGTCATTAAAATCTTTAATATCATTACTTACCTAATACATTCATCAACTGGTTGACAAGCTTGATAAAGAAGCATTCATCTGCCTCAGTTTCCTGAATTTTTGTTAGTTTCGACTTGTGTTTATTCTAACAATGTTACTGTGTTTCTAATATCACATTGTGATCAAAAATTCATTTCGTTTACACTGATAAATGTATCTTCTTTCCAATCATTTTTTGTTTTTGTTCTACGTAAATTGATGAAAGTGTAAGAAGAAATAATTTCAAACTGTTGAAAAATCTAAAATCTCTGGTTAAGTTTACTTATAATAAGCTCCACAAGCTCCGACCTCGTAAAGTTAAAGTTAGATGAAATAACAATTCTACTCCTGCATAGACAGTGATACTGATAGTCTGAACACAGTGAAGGCAGTAATAATCTCGTTTAGGTCAAAAAGTATTATAGGCGACTGATTGTGAATTCAAAACGGTTATATACAACAAAACAGTTGGTTTGCTTTGTTAGTAGTTTCGAATGAATACTTTATAATAAAATATTACTACTATCATTAGCTGAGCTGTACTATTATCATTTGTTGTTGATAGAATTTTATGTCTATTGAATATTGATACTCATTGACAAGTGATACGTACCACTTAATCTATCAACCCACGTCAAGCTATAGGCAAATTTATACAGAAAAGGGAGAGAGAAAGTCATGTGCCCGACTTTCAACCCCAAATTACGTTTGAACACAAGCCTTAGCCAATTACAACAAGAGAATGGATGTAATTATATATCTGCATCATCATTAGACACCTACAGAAGACTAATATGGTCATGATAATGATAGACTTGAAAGGAAAAATTTAAAGGAAAACCTCGCGGCTCTTGCAAAGCTATCTCTACGACATACTATCGAAAAGTGAATTATAATGAAGCGAACGCACCGTTATAGTTTCTGTGGCTATAATGAAACTTGCCGAGTAAATTACAGTAAAAAACACATACAGTGTTAATAAATATGTAAGCTATAGTATATAACGGTTACAAAATAAACATTCATGAATAATTGCAGTGCATATAGTATAGTTGATCAACAGAAATTAATAAAGACGTAGAGGCTGTGCAGGGCTGATTGAATTTGTATATATTTAAATGCACGAAGGTCTGTTTCATTGATTATTTAATGTTATGAGATACTCAGGAAAGTACTTGCTCTCTTGGAAATTGACGAAAATTGTTGGATAGTTTACGTCATCCACAACAGAATCATAGAGTAGAGCTGTATTGCTCGGATCATTTCTTGAAGGTGGTGCCTTTAGTCCCTTCTTACCCAATGTGTACTTTCCAACAAGAACTACAGTGATGTACATCTTTGGTTGTGATCCAGAACTCAAAAGACTAGGGACTTGAGAGTAAAAGAGAGAGTACGATGCATCTCTTGCAAAATATACTCCGTTTCCATATCTTACTCCTATAAATATGACACATGTGTTGAGAAAACAAACCTTTATTCTAAACATTTCACGCCTTCTTAAATTACAACTTTTTAAGTTGTCGCAATTCTTAGACAATTCTCAGGAAAACAAGCTAAAGTTCTAATTGAAAAGTTTTTTATTTTTATCTTTGTAGTTATAAAAAGCATTCATTGACAGAGCAACTTTTCAAACAATTATATTCGTGAAACTTGAGAAGTATGTGACTCTCACCATTTACGCCTGCAAAGCTTCGGTTGAAGTTATTTGAGTTGATTTTTTGTACGTTTTCTGGACTAGTGCCGTGAAAAAGTCGCATTTCATTTACATCACCACGCATAGAACTTTTAAAGGTCTGGTACCGAGAATAGAGCTGAGGGTTCTGTATTCTATGAATCTCATGAATTTGATCAGATTTTCCTCTATGAGCCACAAAATAATTTTTAATCTCGATGTATTCAGAGGATGATTGTGCTAACTTGACCGGTTTTACTACTTCATTGGAAAATTGAGGTGACCAAATGGATGGAACTGGGTAATCTAAACCGAGTGACAAGTGCGTTACTCACTTGAGATGCATTTTACGAGAGAACAAATTAAAGTTTACGCATTTTAGACTCGTAGCAGGTTCTTAACCTCATAGAAATTGATACGATTTTCTTTGCTATAGAGAATTTCTAGTGTATTTTCTTCTTTCTTTTTGGAAATTATGTGAACAAAATCAAATAATAAAAATTCTCACCTAAAGTTGATGAAACTTCATCCGACCTCTTCTCTGTGGTGAACTGACCAATGAATTTTTTGAGCAAATCGCTTGTCATTATAACTTCACTACGTAGACCATTTAAAGAAATCGTGTCATCATTCTCACACTCCATTCTCAAGGTATCTGATGGGATTTTCTTCAATTCATCTACCAAATGATGTAGAATAAGATCATAGACATTTTTGAGATATAATTTCCATAAGATAATATTGTCTTTCATAAACTTTTCTACTTTTTCTAAAGCAGACGAAATTTCTTCATCAGAACGGCCAATAGCATGAAGTGTAATGGATTCTTTGCCACAACCAAATACAAGAGGAACAAAGCTTGGCTTTAAATTAGTGGGAGAGTTGTCTAAATGGAAAAATTGGTTCCAAATGCTGATTATACAAGAGGATCTGACTAATCATGATTTATAGCCCAGAAAGTTTTTTAAAAAGTATTAGTCTGCAGAAGAAAATAATTATCGTCCTAAGTTAAAAACATAATTGATTCTTGACGGTAGTCACCTGCTTGTTTTATTGAAAGGGACCATCACTAGGATTGGTCTTTTGAAGCAGAGATGCAGTCATCTTGGCTTGCGGTGGAGTTATGTTTGACTGCGATACAGACCTTTCTGATATCCTGATGATCATAACATTTGATTTATACATGACATCGGAAGGAATTTTTGGTGGATGTGTACATTTAGCGTTTTAGCAAATTGTAAATTCGAAAGTTTCAAAAAACGTGATAGTTCGCAAAAGCTAAAAACTTTCCTTCTCGCTAAATGCCATTAGTTGATGTTGGACAATAGTGCATGTACTAAGTTTGAGTCAATGCAAATTACTGAAAGTACATCTATATCTTGAATAGGAGAAGTAAATGAATCAGAAAAAAATTCATGTTTATTCAACCCAATTTAATATAAAAGTAATGCGTCAGGCTATTTGTAGCGTATAAGAACATGTCAAAGTCTGTAAATGTGTTTGCGAGTTAGGTGGACAAGATGAAAGGGTGTGTATGAGCTAGCAATGAAGAAACAATGGTGTAAATTAAATTCTCATCTCTGCTCACCCACTCCTTTAATTTTCTGGTCACGGCCTGGTTGAATAGGTTTTTTTGTTTATATTTTCTTACTATGTTATTCATTTATCGTGAAAAAAATGGCCTTTGTGTGGTCACTGTTCTTTCTGGATGAAATCTTATTAACCTGATTTTCTTTAATGAACTTTGTGGAGACATGGAACTAAATCGTATGAATTCCTCTCTCATCATAAGCAAGACAAGATCTCGGGGAAAATTGTGTTGACCGGTTCCTATCATTGGGAAGGCCACAGATTTGACGGAAAGTCGCGTGCATTCCTCAAGAATTTTTAATAGTAGTTTTCAGAACACCTTGTTTTATAACAGAAATATTAAAGTTAAAGGAATTGAAGAAGACTTGGTTTTTTAACTAAAATGAATGAATATTTCTTATGTAATGAAATCCTTACTTCTTTAGCATCACCTCCAGGTTTCCAATCACAACAAACAGCATGAATGACAAATTTACATGAAAGATTTCCTGCATTCGTTGTTGCTATATCTCCCGTGGAAATGTAAGGCTGGTTATTACATTCTGTGACATAAGAATCTCCAGCAATTGCATTCAGTGTTTTTCCAACAATTGTTGCATAAAATAGATATGAATGCGCCGAGTTGACCAAAACATCAACCTTGGAATGAAATTGAAAACACAAAAATGTTTCAACTTTTTACAAACACATTCTTTTTTTGCAAACTATTTACAAAATCATAAAAGGCAATAAGTCTTATCTTAATCCAAACTTTCTCTTTTCCCCTATCTTATGATTTTCCGACGAGAGCATGTTAACTAACACATTACACATATAAGAATAATAGTCGCTTTTTCTTTGGCGAGATCACCATATTTCCATGAAACCGTTAGACCTTCCTTTGTATTAAAATTGCATACATCATATTGGTCAGAAGGTTTTTGCGGGACTGAAGAATCTTTTCCAAATCGGATTCGCTCAGAGCGAATGCCCTCAATATCGAAATTTTGAATAATTTCTTTATTGCTATCTGTCACCCTCAGGATGACGTTCGTTTGGACTTCGATTGATTTCAAGTTTCTTTGACCATCCTCATCAAAAAATAATTTGAGAATTCCAGGGGAAGAGTATGATCTCACTTTCACTCTTATTTCATTTTTTAACTTCTTTGTGCGTTTCATTGCTTTTTCAATTCCTTTCTTTGTACCAGAATATTTCAATAATCCTGGATTTATTGCAATTTTAACTTGCTCGTCTTTAAGTTTAATTTCAATTGCCTCAAATTCTTTCGTTAGTTTTTCTTTTATAAATTGTGTGATCTCAAGATCCACATCAACAAAGAGAGACTTTACCTTGGGTGTGCAAACAATAAGTTCGATTATTTAGTTTACAAAAAAGTCACTGTTTCTATGTGGGTAATAAGTGAAATCATCATATTTATTGAGTGACGTAATCAATTTGGGAAACGATGTTTTTCATCTATGTAACTACATCATAATAACGAAAAAGTCGTAACTATATCACGTTCATCACCTTGTAACAACATGAAAACTATAACATTAATTAACGTCCTCAGAAAGATTGTAAAAAAAACACACTAAGAGTTTGTAAGTTTGGTTACGAGCTTGAGCTCAGTTTTTTACATGATATGATTATATCAAACTCAGCTTACAGCTTCGGCATTAATATCAGTTTTGGAAAGGGTTTATTTCGTTTATTTAGGCTACGAATTTTTTGGTTTTGTTGCTCAATGCCGTAATTTTCATTTTTTACAAAAACTTGAACTGCTCGCTTTTCCATACACTTACATTGCTATGTGAGTGAGTTCTGTCGTTTGTATCACGTAGGTCATTGTGATCACCTGGAGTATCGTTCTTCTTCTCAAGAGATTGAGCTCGTGATAGTGGAATCTGGGAAGAAATATCTGTAAAAAGTAAGGAAAAATGTGGACCAGATACGTCCTTCGGATATTTTTACTAATATGATATTATATAGTATCTCACGCTTTTGCTGGCTTATGTTACCTGCTGTATGAGATGAAGGAGCTAAAGGATCATCCGGCTTAACATCATTATCAGCGTTATTAAATTTGTTAGTCTAGGACGAGTTAAATGATAACCTCAACAAAAAAATTATTATGCAGCTGTTCAGAAGCAGTTGTTGTTCGTTATTGCCCTAATGTAGCACAGTGGCAATATCCACGAGGGAACAGCAATATCCACAAGGATGCACATAGTAAAGAAAAAATGAAAATTGGTTTCTTACATCGAAATTATTCTCATTTTTGATTTTAAAAGCATCTACAAGTAAATCAGCCAACAGAGTTTGCATGTTGGAAAATAAATAAATGAAAATTATGGAGAGTGTCAAGAAATTACCGAGAGACTGAGCCTGAGAGGAGCTTTAAATTAAAGCATTTAGATGAATAGAGAAAAATTTATTTTTTTAACAGAGCATCAGAAGAACGAAGTTATTTATTAAATAAAATATTGGCAGCTGCCCAAAATTGATTGCAATACATTTGCTACTAAAGCTAAAACTTACTTCTGGGATGTTTACTTCCCGTGACATTCTCGGCAAGCTATCCGTTATTAATAGTTCGAATGGATTGATAATTCTTGCTAAAATGGAGATCTGCATTTAATACAAATTTTGCTCACCCTCTAATTTTAGTTGAATATAGCTTAAATAGCTATATGTTCAAAAGAGGAAGCAGTGAACATAGTAAAATACTCTTAGACAATCTTTGCGATTTGTGGAAATTTTTAAGTAATCTCGAGGAGTCTTAGAGAAAGGGAAAAATTTGCTTGGAGTCGTTTTTGCTTTTGGCGGATCGTAGAAGGTTGGGATGAATATTGTAATAAATCTTGGCAGCTTTTGCAGGGAAAAACACAGAAGAATTTCATACCATTAGGGTTATTTTTTTAAGAAAGAAGAGAGCAATGGGAACATGACGTCGCCATTGTTGTAGATCGATAACAGAATTCTCATCTGTTTTACTGGTTAGCGTACCTACTGAATAACCTTGATAAAGATCCAGATGTTTATCGTCGTCATAATTCTACCATTCATCGAAATGCCTAATGAACATTCAGTGAAATATTGTTTGATATATTTATTTAAATAAGATTAAGACCGTCTATAATGAAGGAGTAAAATGCTGAATTAGGAACGGAAATACAACTGGTTAAAACGGAGCTTTGAAAACCACGAACAATTAAAGTCGACTAATAGTAATATTACCCCCCGTTCATTGTATTATATGCTAATACTTTCCTTTACATAGTAGTACTCTTTCTCTGTCTCTCATGGTAATATTAGCTACCCTCCCTTCTTACTCCTCTATGAATCAGCTAAAATTAGCCTCACCATAAAACTAGATTGTACACCAACATCATCGTTTTTATTGTATCATTCTTTCTATTTTTTTCCTTTCCACCTCAGCTGAAAATTGAAGTGAATTATAGAAATGATTGCATCATCTAGACGACGCTCTCCACCAATGAAAATTTCAGTTGTGAACCGGAAATAAATACAATTAAAAGTCTATAATCAATTATGCGTGCATGCCGTCGATGCAGATAAACATCGGAAAGGCGTTTTCATATAGAGTTTCATAATTTCTCCAATGAGCGTATCACGTTGTGGCTTCAGAGTTTCGAAGTTAATGCAAAGTCCTTATTCTAGTTAAGTTCATTCGAGAAAACTCAAAATCCTTGTGAAAGGCAGAGGTTCAGAAAATTCATTCATTTTCAGCGGAAAAATACACAAATAAAGTTTTAATCATAATAAATACGTTAAAACAATGTAACGTTCTTTATAAAGCAAAGCCTATAACACACTGCATGTTGAACTCAAAGGCTTGATGCAAAGACATACTTCCAGGTACAACATTTATAATATTATAAATATGAATTCTCATATTTTTAGGCTATCGACAAAGAGCTTAAATTTACAATATTACATAAATAAAGAATTTAAATTGCTGGAAAGTGAAAGATTTGTTAAAGGCTCTCAGACCGTGAAATCGTGATAAAATTGTGTTATGTGTATTTGTAATATGTTGGGTATATTTCCTGAGTATTGATAACATGGCAAAAAAATATATACAGTTTAACTTACCTGGATATGTAGAGAAGTGCCGTGAAATTTCTTACAAAAGCTTGAAATCAACTTTTGCTTCAAGTGAACTTTCGCTTCGAACTGCTTTCACTTTGTCACTGACGTGTAATTAAATAAGCTAAATACCTTTCACAAGGCAATTAATATTCATGCCAACAACAATGCTGTTCCGTAAAAATGAAAGGAAAAGTGAAACAAAAAATTGGATGTCAAATTCTGTGTTCTCTTTGCATTAATCTACTGAAATACTACACGAGTAATGAGCATTTTTCAATACGTGTGATTTTGTGTTAAAAAATGGAACAAAAAATATCAAAAAAGTTTGACAGTTGTGGCCAATTCAAGTTGTCAATAATGAAACGCAAGATATCCTGCCGATATCTACATTTCAGCGCCATTGTAATTTATATCAAATCTTATTAAGGAAATTTTTGCTGCAGAAATTATTTTCAGAAAGGCCTTAGAAAAGTTAACACCAACTACACATATTAGATTAGTAATAGACTATCACATGACCTACCTATATATGTATAACACAATGATAAAATCTTTAGAACTATATCAAGACACTTGACAATTGTTATCAATTTGCTAAGAGTATTCAGATAGAAAAGTCTATGTTTTTAAAACTCCAAATTTATTTTATTAGTATCTTTAATATCATTACTTAGCTAATACATTCATCAGCTGCTTGACAAAGAAACATTCATCCTCCCCAATTTTAAGGTAGTTTCAACTTGTCTTTATTCCAACAATGTTGACGTACTTCTAATGTCATATGGTGATCAACAATCCATTTAATTTACACTGAAAAATGCATCTTCTTTCCAATCATTTTTGTATAACATGAATTAATTAAAAAGTAAGAAAGAATACCTTTATATTTATACCGTCGAAGATTCCAAAGTCTCTTAGTTTACTTGTATAATAAATTCCGCATGCTCCGGCCTTATAAAGTTAAAGTTAGATGAATGAAACAATTCCTACTTATTTAAAATTTTTCACAGGGTCAATATTCTGTTAATAAGATTATATCTAAAGGGATGCATTTTATATTTGATTGCTGAAGGCAGTGATAGTTGGAAGTATAGGAGTGTTATAAAATATCCTAAGAGTATCCTTACCTTTTTCCTAATCCTACATCCTAGCCTTATTATTGTTTACATGCAGTCTTTGTAGCAGGTTATTCTATAATGGTGCTGGAATCTACTTATATGACTTACATACCCATTAACTCTGCATTCGCCACTTGTTCAAAATATGCTTATTTATATCAAACTAATTTTCTATAAGAGAATCTCTTTAACTTACAACTTAAGTGCATTGAATTAGAGCTATCACATTTTCTACTGTGTAATCTGTGTATGATGCATTATCTGAAAAATGCCATCTCTTTCATATCCCTAACGTAGATGGTGAATACTAAAGAATCAGAATTTGTTCTTTTCGGTACTCTGAATGCATTAGATCAAGAGTGAATCAGAGCAATAACATACACGTTGCATCCAGTGTCACATGATATATTGTTAAAGAAAGTTAATGACTGTTGCTATTAGACCGTGTATAAAGTTAGCAACTAAGATTGTTCGTCTAAGTGGTGTCGTCAGCTTGATAATAATTGTTTTTTGCGGACCATAACGCCACTGGTTCTTTTTAATAGCTATGATGATTATTCTTCTATCATTTCGGTGAATTGGTCAAAAATGTGAAGGACGAACAAAGACATTATTACTTTGGTAGTATTTTAGTTATGTAATGCAGATGTTCTAAAAACCAAACACTTTGACTGTGTGGTGTAGTAGGAGGGGATTGGTGTACAATCTTTAGTTTACCAACGTATTCATATTCATTTGTTTTGCTGAATTATTATTATTCATCATGTTCGTTGATTTAGATTTTGGGTATTCTAATTTGTAGGAAGGACCAATGAATCATTGACAAGATAAAGACAATCAAGTCAAGTTGACTTTTGTCCAAATTTTTGGTGGTTAGATATTTACTGTCGAGACAGCATCTACCAACATACGTCATATTATTTATAGCGATTGGTAAAGAAAATTAGAAGGAGTATAGCTCCACCCCTTCCCACATGTCAAGCCCAATTTCCATTCGATACTTGAAGAGAAACAATTTTTTCTAAGCCTCCATCATCATCTCAACAGAAGATTTAATGTTACATTGTTGTACATGTGAATATAGTTTACAGTAAATTTGATTAAAAAGAATAAATATGTACGACATGTTGCCGAGAAAGAAAATAAAATCAGCTACAGTCACATTACTGAATTCAGCAGTAAATATCAAATGTTTATGTAGAGTGCATAACATAGAGTTGTACTTAAGAAAAATTACAAAAATGTTTCTAGCTAGTGAAAGAAATGTGCAGAATAAAATTGATCATTACTAAAATAAGAATTGCAGAACTTTTTTACTTCGTATTTAGAGACGAAAATCTCCTGAAACTGCTTTATTGTTTGTTTAATGTTATAAGATACTCAGGATAGGACTGGTTATCTTGGAAAATGACAAATATTTTTGGATTGCTTGGACTATCCACAACAGAATCATAGAGTAGACCTGGGTTACCGAGATCATTTCTTGATGGTGGCTCCTTTAGTCCCTCCTTACCCAATGTGTACTCTCCAACAAGAACTTTGGCGATGTACATCTTTGGTTGCGATCCAGAACACTGATGAAGAGAGTACCTGAGAGAATACGATGCATCTCTGGCAAAATATACTCCGTTTCCATATTTTACAGCTATAAACAGAATACAAGTTTTACGACAACACTTTACTGTAAAGATTGTAAAAATTTCCCGAAGAAAATCTACTTCTGCAGTCTTAAAGAGTGCTCATATATTTCGAAAAATTTTATGAAGTTTCATAGAAAAATAGCCTAAAGTTTCTTTTGCGTCAAACCATGTTTGTACTTATGCATATATTCTGTGATGACCTTTCAAAAAGGGATAATTGTAAAACATGAAAAAAATGTAACTCTCACCATTTACTCCTGCAAAGCTTCGGCTGAAGTTATTCGAATTTATTGAACGAACGTTGTTTGGATTAGTGCCGTGAAAAAGACGCATTTCATTCACATCACCACACATGGAACTCTTAAAGGCCTGGTACCGAGAATACAAACGAGGGTTCTGTATTCTATGAATCTCATAAATTTGATCAGATCTTCCTCCTCGAGCCACAAAGTAATCTTTAATCTCGATGTATTCAGCGGATGATCGTGTCAGTCCGACAAGGTTGACAACTTGATCGGAAGGCTGGGGTAACCAACTCGATGGAACTGAGAAATTTAAAAGAAATATTATGATGTCAACAAGCATGGTTTTGAAAACTTTTATTAACAATCATTCTTTAGAAATGAGTCGTCACAGCATATAACATATTCTCTCCCCTGTTTTCGTTATAATGACAAATAAATTATTAAATAAAAGAAAAGAAGGTAAAAAATGGATATTTGTATCGAACTTTCTCTCTTGTAAAAATCGTTTTAGGTAGAATTGCTTCAGGATATAATATGTCAACAAAACTACAAACCAGAATTAAATCCAATTATCTTTCTCAACAATGTCTTCGTTTTACCCGTCCTTCTGCTGGTGGCTTTCATTTGTGAGAAATCTACATTGAATACTTGTCCTTCTGATTCTGTGAGCTCCACTGTTTGTTCACCATGCATTCGAGCAATCTCGAGTATACTGCTCAACTCTTTATTATAATGGATAACTTTATTGTGTACATCTTGGTAACTCCATTGAACGTTTTCTGACAGGTATGTCAGTTGTTTAAGTCTTTTTTCATCTTCAGTGAATTTGCATATGAAATCTTTGAGAATTGTGCTCGTTTGAATAACATTGCTGTTCAAACCTGTCAATGAAATCGTCTGTTCATTTTCACAATCCATCCTTATGCGAGCATCCGTTGCAATCTTTTTCAATTCACTTGCATATTTTAGGAGAACATCGTAAAGATTTTTATGATCAACCTTCTTTGTGATGATGTTGTGATTGATAAACTCGTCGATTTTTTGAAAGGCGAACAACATTTTTTGGTCGGAACGTCCCATAACCTGAAGCGTTATGGACTCTTTGCCGCAGCCAAACGCAAGAGGAACAAAACTCGGCTTTTTATGCGATGAAGCGTCGTCTAAACAATCAGAAAATTTATCAGTGGCTTCACAATTGAAGTTTTGATAAAATTTATATGCTTCAAAGTACCGTTTAAGTTCTTTTTTCGTGTTCCTCCCGGATCATATCTTACCAAAATGATTTCCTTTAGTAAACTTTTGTAAATTTGGAACTGAATATTTCGAACTTTTCTCTCATTAAACGTAAAACAACAGTTTCCTGAAAATTGTGTTTCCCTGTTCCCAACAAAGGCATCGCCACAGATTTGGCATTAAGACGATTGCATTCCTCCAGAATTTTCCACAAAAGTCCACTTAACACCTGAAAACATGAAAACAATCACATGATTTTTAATAAAATTTACAGTGTCCTTAGGTTTTCAATAGTGTAAGCTAATCAGGAAGAATTTCGTTGAAAAGTGAAGTTGTTTACAACCAATATCAAATTATGTAAAAAATATAAAATTACTGAAGATGGCTCAACCCGTACTTCAGCAGACTTTCCTCCTATGCTCCAATCACAACAAACCGCATGAATGACGTTATGGCACGAGAGCATCCCTCCGCCCATTGTAGCTATATTCCCTTGGTTAATATGAGGATGTTGACGACACTCAGCAACATACGACGGTCCAGCAATCTTACCTAATGCACGTCCAAGCTCTGTTGGCTGGTTTAGATTCGAATTAGCTGAGTTGACTAAAACATCAGCCTGTGAGAAAAGTGTTATATAAACGTAAGCACACAAGACATCAATAATATCAATGCCAGAATTTTTTTCGGGGTCATTCCTGTAGGCTCATCATTAGCTCTTGCCAAATATCCCTATAGCCGTAGTAATTAATACAATCGACAATAAATACTAAGACAAATTCAGAAACTGACTGGATGCTTTTCGACACAGGAAATTTAAGTTTATTAACTAGAAATTGGGTGATTTTCTTCACTTCTCCGATCATTTTTTTCATTGTTGCAAATAACTATTTCCCGGATGCCACATCCTGCTATATCCCACTTCCGCCATGACGGTTTCTGTGCATTCAAAATATCGTTTAAAACATTCGCATGACATGAAAATTTATCGTTATGTGTTTTGAAAAAAGGTTGATTGAAATTGTGCAATTAACATGCAGAAAATGGTGTCAAATAGTTTGATCGTTTTGTGGATATTCTTCAAGATTATTGCTGAACTCTGAAATGTTCAGACTTTCGATTGGCCATGTTAATATTACAAGCTATGCAATTCCCATTTGTCTTCACTTTCATGAACATGAAATACCATCCTCTAATCTTACAGTCAATAATATCATTTTCCTTTATGCTAGAGCATTTTTAAGTATGGAGCCTCCCCCCCCCCTTCCCTTCTTTCTTCTGGTTATGATAACGATACGATTATATATGCAACTAACAATTATAATCACCTTTTCCTTGGCGAGATCACCATATTTCCATGAAACCTTTAGCCCTTCCTTTGTTGTGAAGTCACATTCATCAAAAGGTTCTAAAGTTTTCTTTGATGCAGCTGCATCTTTTTTGTATTTTTCTCTTTTGATACGAATGCTGTCAGTGTCAAATTGTTCAATATTGTCTTGGTGGCTATCCGTTACCTTTATTTTAACATTTGCATCCACTTCAATACCTTTCAGGTTTCTTTGACCATGCTCGTTGTGGAATAACTCGATAACTCCAACAGACGAGAACAATTTTGTTTTTGTCTTTATTTGATTTTTCAACCTCATTACGAGTGTCTTTGCCTGTTTAATTCCTTGCTTTGTTCCAGAAAATGCCAATTTTCCCGAGAAGATTTTGATCTTAACATGCTGGTCTTTGAGTGAAACAATGATCAACTCAAAGTCTTTAGTTAGCCTTTCTTTCATGAATTGTGTTATTTCAAGCTCAATATCAACAAACTCACATTCAATCTTTAATTTATCAATGAAGTCTCTGATCATATTCGCATATTTTTCAACAAGAAACGCTGCACCGTGAAGAGAAATGCTGCCTTTCTCTGATTTGTCGTCAAAATGTCTTTTAATCAGGTCTTCACAATCAATTTCTTTGCAAAGTTCAAACCATTCTTTTGATACCCAAAGATGCTGGTTGTCTTGTGGCAATGATACCTCTTCTTTTCGAATGTTATTTTCTAAACATTGCTTCACAGCGTAATACTCGTCCATTGACTGCGTAACCACTTTCATCATTGACTCGGATTCAATCAATAGCACGACCTTTATCGTTTCTTGAGGTAAACAACTTTCGAAAAACTCGAGACCCGCCTTCTGACACAAGAATGACATGCTTTCATCACAAAGAAAGAGTTCAACCACGATAATGGTTTCAACAAACTTTTCGTAATGCTGTTTGGCATTTGAGACATCTGTTTTGGATCCTGTGAAGATAATTTCACTTTTGCTGTGGGTAAAAGAAACGTTGGACAATCCAGGATATTTTTCCTGTATTTTTTCAAAGAAGTTTGTGCATTGAATGTAGTCAATGTGATCTTCCTTTACTGCCACAGTCTTGAATTCTTCTTTCAATGTTTCTTCTTCTTCCTTTAAGGAAAAAAGGAGCCTATTCATTCAAACATGTTTTCATTGAGAAAGAACAAAATTTAGGACTTTATTAAGTTTCCAAACCTATGTCAACAAGTGGTTGCATGAAGGGATTTGTAACATAACACTTTGGGCGACAGGCAATCCTCTGGTAAAACATGCAGTTTACATCCATGTCTCAAGTTATAAAAGTTGGATGTAGGAAAACATAAATCTGTATAATGATGGATGTATAAAAGATCAATCCAACATTTAATAATTATGGCAAACAAGAAAAGACAACGTTTGGGGACAATTTGTATGGATGATAATGATACAAAAAAGTTTAAAAAAGCTTCATTTGTAATTCCGCTTCGTTCATCTTAAAAACACCTCAATGTGAACATAAAATATAAGAGGTTTTTTTAGACAATAATGAGATAATGTCATCGACGACCATCGCAAAGATCATCAAAAATCGTCAGAGAAATTTTCCCTTGATTTACAGTAATGCTTTTTTTATATACACTGAGATTTCATGGTGATATGTGGAAGACAGCATCGACGATTGAGATATCGTACAGCGATACTTGTTTATGATTGGTCATTATTTACTAGTCACTATTTTAAGGATCACTTACCTCTTTTAGGATTACTTACTATCTTACAGGTTTCTAGCTTTTTCATTGGTTACTTACCGTTTCATTGATTACTCACCTTTTCAATGGCCACATCACAGCCTTTTCCTGACATCTGCCTTTCCTCCTCCATGGTTAAGTTGGAAGTATCGTTATCGGATCGTTCTGATTTATTCTGTAGAAATTCGCCACACTCTTTGTCGCTGTTTTCAATGTCGGATTGCTGAATGAAGTCTTCATAACTATTCTTCACATTTATTTTGATATTCTTCTCGACTCTTTCACCTTTCTCATTTCTTTCACAATGACCTTCAAAAAATGATTCAAGAGCTTCAACAGACGAAAACGATCCCGTTGCAGTCTTTATGTCATCTTTTAACCTCATCACAAGTGATTTTGCCTTTTCAATTCCTTGCTCTGTGCCAGAATACATCAGCATTCCAGGACTGATTTCCATTTTAACTCGATCTTCTTTAAGCTCAACTTCGATCACGTCAAAATCTATCTTTAATGCTTCTTTTAAAAAATCTGCTATCTGTAAATCAACATCCACAGAAAATGTTTCGACTATGAAATCAGCAGAATCTCCGATTTCAGGCTCTATATCAACAAAGTCTTCTATAATCTCGACTTCATTAAGGGCATCTCTCATAATACTTGCATATTTTTCAACAACACAGGCCGCACCGTGAAGAAAAATGCACCCACTCTTAGAGGTATCGCCGTTGTATTCGATCAGATCGTCACAATCAATCGCTTTGAAAATTTCAAACCATTTTTTTGAAGCAAGAATATGCTTGTTGTCTTCTGTAAAGGATATCTCTTCCTTTCGAAAATTATTTGCAAAACATTTCTTAATAGCATCATATTCATGCATTAGTTGCGTTACCACTTTAATCATGGATTTGGATTTAATCAGTAACACGACACCTTTAGTTTCTGGATATAGACAACTTTCGAAAAACCCCTTTCCTGCTTTGTCAGACAAAAACGAAATCTTTTCATGACTAAGAATAAGTTCAACAATGATAATCTTTCCAACAAAAATGTGGTATTGTTGTTCGGCATTAAAGACATCGATTTTTGACCCTTCGAAGCAAAGTTCAAGGCCAGTTTTGCATTCTATGAAAGAAACGCTAACAAGCCCAGGATATTTTCCCTTTATCTCCTCCAGAAAATTAGTATGTTGAATGTAGTCAATATGATCTTTGAGAACTGATACGGATTTCATTTCCTTCATTTTTTCCTCTTCTTTCTTTAGTTAAAAAACAATCATTTTCAAAATCGATTTTTCTTTAAGATAGGATAAGATTTGGCAAAGATATCTATTTACGGAAGACGAAAATCTGTCATGATCTGTGTGTGTTAGTAATTTCAAATATGAGATGTATAAGTTTTCTTTTTAAACTATAACTTACTGCTTGCATTTTTACATCTTCAAATTTATTTGTAGAAAAGAAAGGCCTGACGTCACTATTATACTTACATCATTGTGTTCACTGGTTGCACTCTCCTTTGGGGAAAGCAAATCTCTTCTTTGGTCATGTAATTGAGAAATAGAGGGAAAAAATTCTGTTGGAAGTATGGAAAAAAAATCATGAATGCAAACATTATTTTTGAATGGATCCATCCATTCCTTGCTGGGTTCATTGTGATTTCATGCTTTGTCGCGCTGCTTGAAAATATTAGGGAAGATATTTTTATGATTTTTATGACAATAGTCTGAAAATTCGAAGCTGTTCCATTAAACTAAAATACATGGAACGCTACATGTAATACAAAACCCTAATAATTTTTTGAAGCCGTGAGTTCACACTCAGACACGCGAGACTTTATCCCAGACACGCGTGTGTAGCAATTAATTATTACTCGGCGAGAGAATCTCGAAACACTACACATGCGTGTCTGGGTGTAATCTCGCGCATACGGTTGTAAGATTTGGCTTCAATTATTTGTTTCAGTAGCGTTCCATCTAATTTAGTTCAATGAGCTGTACATCCGTAGTACAAACGAAAATTGATAATTTTGTTGAAAATTTTTAATTCTTGTTGAGTACAGGTTAATGCAAAAGACATAGCATTTTTTTTTGAAAATCCTGGAAAAGCCCTTTTCCTCTTTTCTCGTATTTCAATGGATAAATACAAAATATGGAGCAGAAAGAAATAAAATAATCAGGATGTCTTGCTGATTCATGAGAAGTAGAAAGGATTCCCGACCATGACGTACTGGAAGATGATTAAGTACTCAAATGCTAATCATAAAAGTTACAGGGAATCTCTGGGTGGTGTGTTTTTGGGGAGGTGGGGAGAGTGTCATAGAGCTACGATCTGCGTACCTGCTGAACTACTTGAAGACAGGCCTGGACGCTGACCAGTGTCATCAACTGTGCCAATCTATAGGAATTTTATTAGGAAACAACATGTTCAGTGAAAATTGGACTTGATCGCACAACACGAATAACATCAAAAAACATGAATGTATACATTCAATGAATTCTGTTCTTACGTCAAAATGTTCTGGAGCATCTCGTCCGACATGAGCAACATGCCTGAAAAAGATCAAATTAGTTTTACGTATAGCAAATATAACTTAAATTTGTACCATCAACAATGAACGACTGTAAGGTTTAATCAGACATCTCCGATTCAGCAATGGCTGGTTGAAAACGGAACCTTAAATGATAATAAAACAAAACCTTACCAAAAATTAGACGGTACACCAATATCCTCCTTTCTGATATTTCTCTCCCTTTTAACGCTTTTTCTCTTTTTAATCTTGGGCATTGATGTGAATGACGGGAGCAATTGCGTGATTGGAGGATGATCTCTAATGTAAGTGATAATCATAGAAGATGAAATAACGTAAACTTAGTTTGGAAATGCGTTTTCGTATCGAACATTTACACTTTCGTATAAGCTACACTAAATTAAATGTTATTCTTACTAAATCCATGGAATAGAACACTGGGTAAAACACACCCCGCGATACGGAAGGGTTTCCGGTGTAACTTTTCACAACTTGCATCGATTTACAATGCAATGAAAGAAAATATTTTCTAACAATGAAGCCATATGCCAATTTGAAAATCTAACTGAAACTATCGCATTGTATCCTAAAATCAATTGCTTTATAGCAATCCAGACAAAGAGTCTTCAACATACTGCAACGTCAAACATTTATAATATATTGTTATAGCAATTTCAGCACAATTACTACAACGTTGAAGGAAGGAAAAACTAAGGCTTGTTTAAGATGCAGTAGACCTTCAAAGCGTTATGGCAAAACAATCAATGTTGTAAAGCTTTACAGAGTATTCTCTGACAACGTTACAAGTTTAATATTTACTGTAAGCCCGATTTAAAAGCAGCAGGAACATGTATAAACATCGCTTAACTTACTCTTACCTGTTCAACTGAATCGAAGGATTTTTCTGAGAACACTGGACGCACGACAATTTTATGACTTTTAATCTACCCTTCAAATCAACTTTCGCTTACTCATGCTTTTAGTAATAACAAGATATTTAAAGAATCCAAAGCACTGTCACTTGCTCAGTTACTAAATAATCACACAAAGAACTACACAGTTTCATTGTAACAAAGAAAATGAAAGAGAAACAGACAAATTGCACGTCTGTTTCCGGGTAGGCAAGCTTACGACAATATGTGCGCTCGAAGACTAAACGGTTAAGGCCGATTTATGCTGCGCGCGACAAGCGTTGCGCGACGTGTCGCACAGTAGATCTTACGTCATTGCGACTAAAACGGAAGTATATCTTGATGGCGCGTTTGCTTGATGTCGCGTCGCGTGCATTCAAAAATTTTGTAACGTCGAAGACAAGTTGTCGCGTTGTCGCGCGTTGTGATTGGCTGAAAGGCTTCTTTCGGGGGGAAGTTCTTGAGTTGTTTGTCAATACTGAATAATGAATATCCAATTACTAACACAAGATGGCAGCAGCAATGGAAGGGTTCGAAGAAAATTAGCAGAAGAAGTCCGAAAATATGGTCATCTTTACGATTCTTCGAGACGAGATTATAAAGATACTCAGAAAACCAATAATTCTTGGAATGAAATAGCGAGAAACCTTAACACAAATGAACAAATTTGTCGACAGAAATGGAAAAATTTGAGAAATCGTTACACCAAAGCAAAGAAACGAATGAAGTCTAGAAGTGGAGATGCTGGTGGCAAATCTATCCCACCGATATTCCTCAGTCTGTCTTGTCTGATCATATAAAGCATAGGGACACAGAAACTAATTTTCGGGAGGTAGTTATAATCGCTATTAAAAAAATTTGATGCAGTATGGGACAGGCTGACTGATTGAGTAGATTATTATGTTACATCTGTTGTAGCTGTGATTGTAGGAGAACACTGAAGAACCTATAACAACATCAGAATCCCTTCCACTAGGAGAAATTTTGTGACGATAAATATGGAGGAGTTTGACCTAACCGCATGGTCTCCCTCAACAAGTAGAAGCGATTCAAATGTCAGTGAAAATTCGTGTACAACACCTACATTACCTACCAAACCTACCACACCAGTAAGTAGTGACCCATCTGCCCCTTCCACAATTGCTTTGAGTAGAGCTGTGGTAAACCCGACCAAGGGCTATAGAAAGAGATCAGCACATTTAGAGACATTAGTTTGTGAAAGACTTGATTCTTTGAAAAGATTAGAGAAGAAAGAGAAACAAAACATATGAAAATTGATGAAGAAAGTCGCTTTTCAGATACAGTGGCTGACACTCTCGAAAGCTTCCAGGCAAGTTGAAATCTGAAGCTAAATTTTCCATTCATAAAATATTGTTTGAAATGGTAATTTTCAATTACCCTTCTAGCTCTGGAATGGCGGTAGTTATAAATTTTCTTGGGATTGTCAAGGTTATTACCTTAAGAGTAAATAGAACAAAATGGCATTAAGATCAACTGTTTTAGCAATTTACTGAGTCTTGGGAAACTCTGCCAACAAGCAGCCAGGAAATTTTTGATCGCAATTCTTGTGGGGAATGAAAAACATTTTGAATGAGTCTTACACAGACATAAATTGAATAAATTTATTTCATTTTGAAGTCACAAACAGTTAATATAAATTTTCAAAATATATGAAATAATTATGTTTTGATTAAACATAAGAAAATTATTTTCATTGAAAACGGAAAATATATATAAAAGTGCATGGAGTTAACAAAAGAAAATGTACCTGGGTAAGGTCTCATCATATTAACATGAAGAGGAAAAGCAGCATCGCCAACAAATACATAAGGTAATGTAAGTTTACTAACAGGTAGATCCTCTGGCAAGGGCAAACCAAGTTGTCCATTTAATAGCTGCTCCCCAAATTTGCTTTCTTGGAAATCCCCCCATCACTTTGCCTTCCATATGCACCTACATCTACCATTAGAAAGCGATAGCAAGCATCACATACAGCCATTAGTACAACAGAATGAGTTCCTTTATAATTAAAGAAATCACTTCCAGAAAGAGGAGGTGCTTTGAGTTGCACATGCTTTCCATCTATAGAGCCCAGACAATTTGGAAAGTTCCAAAGCCTCCAAAACTCACGCGAAATTTCTGCCCATTGTGAACCAGAAGGAAAGGCAACAAACTCTTCATTCAATGCCAACCAGATAGCTACACACACCTCCAACAAAATTAGGGAAACTGTAGTTGATCCTAATCGGTAACTTGAAGCCACAGTTTGTTGTGAGGCGCCAGACGATAGAATTCTTAACGTAACTGCTAGCCTTTCTTTTACACTAACAGGACTTAAATGCGTAGATGCATGCTTTACATGAGGCATAATTCGATGTGCCAAGTCGTCGAAACGGGCAGAAGACATACGAAAATACTTAAAATGCATTTCTTCGTCTATGCCTCTCATTTGTTGAACAAGAACGTATTCACCCTCACTTTTTCTAGAAGCGTGAAGTGGTCGAACTGACCATCTTCTTCATTTTCGTTTTTTCTGTTGTAGCAACAAAAGTAAATAGCACAACATTTCCTCCTCCTCCAGATCGAGAAGGTCATCCATTTCTCCTCGAACTCGAGTTGCCATGTTTGATCGTGAGAATACCGCATTACTTCATGTTATCCGATTTTGTTGAATACGCGTCGGTAAGCGCGTTAACTATAAACACAGCTTAGCACGCGCACCTGTCTTGCGCAAATCGAGTACGCGCGACGCTTGTCGCGCGCAGCATAAATCGGCCTTTAGCTGCCATTCTTTCATCCCTGTTACGTGAACACGAGTCAATTAATGTCATGAACCTTTTCATAGATATCAGATTGACGGAAATAAACAAATTTGTTTTCTTAGTTAAAATGCCTATGAAATAAAATTTTGCGAATTTTTTTTGCTATTTCGCAAGACCTTATCGTTCTGAGCCATAAGAAAAAACCAGAATTCAATTCCGACGCATAGAACTTATTTTATAACGTCGCAAAATTACGGCATTTATAGTCACAATAATAATAATAGTATTTACAGATTTAAAGAGTAGCTGTGTCACACGGCACACGTCATCACGACCTCTTGACCCCGCGCGGTTTTGACAGAAAATTTGCTGATGTCCTTACTTTAAACTCAAAATTTATTAAGTTTTAGTTGGAGTTGCTCTACAAGGTTGATGTTAAAATGATCAAGAAAGATGATATTTTTCGATAATGCAAAAAAAAAATTCACAAAATTTTATTTCATAGGCACTTTATGGTTTCGAGAATGAATACAACTATATCGTGCATATATGTGTAGTTTAGCGTGGTGAGGAGATCCTTGTTCTCACTCCACAGAATGCGATTCGATCAGTCGTTTTTTACAGCGTAAGCTCTAGAAATGATAACCGAGCAGTCGACGGGAAAATGAAATCTGTTTTGTGTCACACTAAAGCACAAGACGTCAAAATCGAATATTTTAACGTTAACTGAAAATTACAACGTGTGAATGACTTTCTCGATCTTGGTTAATTACACATTCCAAAGAAACACTGTTCACAGTTTTCAAATGAGTAACTTGACTCTAGGTTTTCTCTTAAAAGCAGCACAGCACACTTAAAATTCAAGCTTGCGCATTACTTTCCAAAGCTTGAAAATCAATATGGTGACGCACTGTATATTTTGTGTACTGTAGCAAATACAATCAATTTTGGCAAGTAATGAAAATGAATATATTTTAACAGCCATGACCAGCTGTTTGGTTTACCGTCCTCCCCTTACGAAAATTATCAAATTTTTTTTGTACATATTTAACCAACTCTCTTTTTCATCGCAAAAACATTGCAGAACTAGTACATAATATATATTTTTGCATCTTAAACACAGTTTTTCTTTGCTAAAAGGGGTTGGTTAAAATAAGACAAATTTTGTACATATTTAACCAACTCTCTTTTTTATTACAAAAACATTGCAAAAATAGTGCATGATACATGTTTTTACATCTTTAATAGACTGCAAAAACGGAAGTTGGTTAAATATGTACAAAATTTGTCTTATTTTAACCAACGTCCTTTTAGTGAAGAAAAACTGAGTTTAAGATGCAAAATATTTATTATGTACTAGTTCTGCAATGTTTTTGCAATTAAAAAGAGAGTTGGTTAAATATGTACAAAATCTTCTTTTTAACCAACCCGATTTAGTGAAGAAAAACTGAGTTTAAAATGCAAAAACATGTACCACATCGCATTTGTTTGTTGTTTTTGTAATTAAAATAAGAATTTGTTATATATGTACAAAATTTATCTTATTCTAACCAAATGTTGAATTTTGTCAATGTTCACGGAAGGAAAAAAGAATGACCTAGATTTTTTTCACATATTGTCTCCTTCCAAGAGTTGTCATGAAATGAACAACTTTTACAGTAATGATTAGTAGTTGCAGTAAACATGTAAAATTATTTATTTGTAACAAGCCAAGAGTTTCCTCTTGCATTTTCAGAAAGGTACAAAGAGAAACAGCTGCAACATAAAGCATTGAGATGTTGGTCAACACTTGGTGAAAATAAATAAAAGATCACCACCATTAGGTAACTATAAACATTTGATAAACCAAGCTATGTTTACTTTGTTTATGTCTGCACGAAACTTTATACGGAGTTTCCACAAAGAAACTCTTTCATTAGAGAGTTTGCATAAGAATTGATAAGAATCGTCATCTTTTCCAAGTGTTCTCTGCACATGAGTATTACGTTTTGCTGTAGGTTAAGCACTTTAAACAAATCTGATCAGTGATCACTTGCAACTTAGAAGTATTTGCCACAAACATAAGAGCGAAGAACATTACTATTTTACTTGTGTGTGTGTGTGTGTAGGGGTGGGAGGATCATAGAGTAGATCTGTCTTAAAGTGGGTTGGCTGGTGAAGTCAGAAAATTGTGCTAGGCAATGTGTAACAGAGTTATGCTTGTAAGAAAGTAATGGTAAAAGTTTTAAAACCCTGATCTTGCTGAATAATCAATTTCATTACCAGCACAGATGTAATATTACATTAACTACTTAAACTATGGAACCTATCCTTTATCAAAACTGAGATGATCAATTTTTTAAAGCTGCAACAGGGTGAAAGTAAAAATTTGAATAGACAAGAGTCAAAAGATTTAACATGTTAGGGTATAACAATCAAAGTGCTGTAGAAGAACATCTTTTTCTACTGACCATTATAAATAAATTTCTAGCAAATCAGGGTCATAGAAAGAGATATATCTGTGTGTAAATGATACCAACATTATTTTATAGACGACGTGACTTTTTACGTTTTGCTAGGAGGCAGGTTTAATCGAGTGCTTTTAGAAAACACTGGAAACAATGGTTTAATCTGGGATGAATCTGTCTGCCAGCAAATTGCAAACAAGCTTAGTCTGAGTATTAAAGTCATGTATAAGCTTCACTCAGTGAGCTAACGAGTCACCCGGTTCACCCCCAACTGCTAGCTTTTTCTTTGTCTTCTAAACAAGAATATCTCCCTTTTCCATGCTTCAATTTTAATACGTTGCTTCGAAATCTTATTAAATCTTAATAAAAAAAAACACTTCAAACTGTACCACAATTTCTTTTTTTGCGTGTGTTTTTCCATAGTTTCCCTGTTGTTTTATTCACCATGTCGGATGAGATTTATTGTGTGGCATAGTGGCCAGGTCTTGCCAGGCCAGCTAAGCTTAGTCACCACGCCTTGGCTTTTTTTGTTGGTTATTGTACAAATTTTGTCTGAAATAATATCTGACTCATCATATACAATATTGGCGGAGTCAGTTATCTAGTAGATTGGGTTCTAGGTCATTGCTGTCCCTTTGACTAAATTTTGTAATAAATTGTTCCTAGTTGCTCAACTCAAAACGGATCAATCCAAAAAATACCATTTTATTTTCATTTTGCGATAAAAGGTTAGTAGAGTCCAGAGAAGGACTGTTGGTATTGATGTAGACTGAAGTTTCGACAACCTTAGCGGTAGTCATCTTCAGAGTCAAGTGAGGAGTAAACGTCAGGTTAGCCGTATTTGTTATCATGTTCTTACGTCATCGTTTGTACCTCGTTTGTGTTCAGTAGGTCTTATATTTAAGTTCCTGCCAGTCTCCCCGATATAGGAAGCATGGCAGTCGGAGCAGTTTATTTTGTAAACTGCACCATTTACTTTATTAGTAGAGTGTGTTACAATGTTTGATTCTTTATTTGAGACAGCAGTGTATACCGATATCAAATAATTTTTAATCACTAATAATGGCCGCCCTAAGTTTCATAAAAGCCATTGCTTTTTAACTCATTTCAACTATACCCATCAGTCTATTATTCAAATTTCCAAATCGATCCTTTTTTTATAACGTTACTGCGGGTGAAATTCTACAGCCATCCAGATACAATCGGTATCAGCGTAATACTGATGCCATGGATAATAGAAGGTACCGTCCTCGTGGACAGCGGCAAAAGGAGTGTGAGTCATTCCCTCACCAAGGATGACATCCTCGTAAATTGTCGAGAACTTATCATCGTGGAACTTCTGCATGCGGCCGACTCCGTAGACCTGCGTGTGAACCTCGAGTATTTCCTTAGCCTTGTTTTCACTGTGATGGTCGTGAATGGCACAGTTTGTGTGTTCAGGACTGAACCAGAGATTCACTTTACCTGGAATATACAGCTGCGTTTTAAAATACTTTCAATACATCGAGATTTGCAAGTGTTGTTTAATTGCTTACCTTGTATTTCTTCAAATTCTTTGGCTCCGGTTGAGCTGCAGCTTCGGTAGCAAAAAAAGGATCGAATTTCACTTCACCAACATCAAACTGCGTTGATTTGTACAGCGGATATTCGGTAGAAAATGTTGGCACTGTGTCGCTCAAATGTGCCCAACCATTGTCAAGTATAATGCCACCTCAAATTATACAGAAATTTTAATGATGTGCATCGTGGCTACGTATACCAAACACGACAGAGAGAGAGGTCTGGGTCACAAAAAGAAGTTGCTATGGAAAAGGCTCCAGTTCAAGCATCTCTAATTGTTGTGGGTGCAGTAATGAGCTAGGTTGAAAAGACTGAAAAATTGAAGGAAAGATGTTGAACTATAATCATCAGGGAGAGATTTTAAAATTTCTATCAATTAAGTTGATTATTTCAAATAATGGCATTACAGAATACGCCTTTTTTCGAAATAAACTACAGCAGCTCAATTATTTATTGAAAATCTTTAAAGCAATACTATTGGTTGCGGAGCTCCAAAGATTTTACCAACTGGGCTAGTCCGCTTTTTCAAGGAAACTTCATTTAGAAATTCGTTAAAACTTATTGTTAAAACTGCAGTATCTGCATGTTATGTCGCATTCTACATCCTACATCAAGTATTCGAAGAATTACCACATCTACATACCACAAACCAACATACACAGGACTTCTGACGAACTATTTTAGTTTCACACCACTTTCATACAAAACCGGACTTATACGCACACTAATCGACAGAGCATACAAACTTAACAATACAAACAATGGCTTTCAACGAGACATAAAAAACATCACATCCACTCTTTTACGAAACTCTTTCCCACTTCACTTTATTAACAGAGCCGTAAAACGATATCTCGACAACAAACAAAGCAACAACCTCAAACTAGACACCGAAACTACTGACACGACGATCACAACCAACACAAATAAAAATTCCAAAATAACAACTCTATACTTCAAACTACCATACATCGGACATTACTCAAGACACACACAACGCAGACTTACAAACATTATGAAACGCTTCTGTACAGATATTGACATTCGACTAATTTTCACATCATTCAAAATCAAAAACCTTTTCTCATTCAAAGACCCAATCCCTGATTCAATTAAATCTATGGTGGTATATGAATTCAATTGCGCGGGATGTAATTCCCGATACATTGGCGAAACTTCGCGCCATTTATCCACCAGAATCAGGGAACATACTACAACAGACAAAAACTCTCATATCTACCGACACCTTCTTCAATCTCACTCATGTAAAACCAACTATTCACCCTCTTGCTTCAAAATCATCGACACTGCCGACACCTCATTCACCCTTAAAATCAAAGAAGCACTCCACATTAACAAAACTAACCCTGACCGCAATGTTCAAGTTTTAAATTCAATACAATATTTAAAATTGTAGCGAGACTTGCCGAGCGGAAATCGAATTCGTGTGATAAAAATTAATGCCCAACATAAAGTTCTGATTATAGCCATAGAAATAGACAAAAAAAAAACGAATTGTAAAGTTAAATTTATTGTGGAGTGTGCTTGTGTTAGTTGTGCTGAGAGGACGCGTATACGAGCGTGTTTCCCGTTTATTTCTTCTTGAAGGAGTTTATTTTGGCATTGGCGATAAGCGCTAGAGTTTTGTAAGCGACGACTAGCTACTTTGAACCACAGGAATTTTGGTATCACAGAGTGCTTTCTGCATGTCGTAAGAAAATCCAAGTCGAGTTTTGCTTTTCCCAGCTTGAGTTCAAGTCGTTTGAATTTTCTAAATGCTTCGAGTGCTCCATTATTATAGCGATGATTTAAAATTGTAGCGAGAGACTTGCCGAGCGGAAATCGAATTCGTGTGATAAAAATTAATGCCCAACATAAAGTTCTGATTATAGCCATAGAAATAGACCAAAAAAAACGAATTGTAAAGTTAAATTTATCGTGGAGTGTGCTTGTGTTAGTTGTGCTGAGAGGACGCGTATACGAGCGTGTTTCCCGTTTATTTCTTCTTGAAGGAGTTTATTTTGGCATTGGCGATAAGTGCATTTTGAAGACAGAATGCTGCAATTTAAACCAAGCAGTATTTACAATTAAACACTGATGATCCCAATGATTACAAAATTTTATGGTTTCTTGAAGGCTTTATAACCATCAATTTAAGATGTTAAAAATTCTCTACATAGTAAATAAGCCTGACCGAGCTTCGTAACCGAGTCCTTCAAAAAAACTCCGTTAACTTGTTTTGTTTTATCAAGGCGACAAGTACTATATTGGTGCTCTTCACGGGGAACTTGATTACTATTTCTTTGCTGGTGATAACGTGGCTCAGGTGTTAAACGAGTTGACCCAACTGACTGGTCGCACCCACCTGAAGCCAAAGTACGTATTTGGCTACCACCAAGGTGGGTACGGTCCGTGCTACAACAACAAGTGGAGTCTCCTGCAGGTGGCATTACAGTACCGGGAGGCAAAGATCCCTTGCGACGGTATGCATGTTGATGTTGATTTCCAGAATAACTATCGAACCTTTACCTACAGTCCAAAGAAGTTTCCTAATCCCAAGGAATTCTTTCGCTCGCTTCACGATTGGGGATATAAGGTATGACGTCATTTAAATGTACCTGGACTCCAGTGACGTAGCCAGAGCGATCAATTAGTCTTGCGCTCTGAAAACATTCAGCGTTCACAGACATACTGTAATAACGATAAATTTCTGAAGAAATTGGTCGTCATGATACTCTTAATTAGTTAATTTCGCGTTTTCTTTCACTAACAATTGACCCAAAACCCTTTGCCAGCGATGCTGATGACGGGCAGATAAGGCAGTTGCTTACACTGGGTCATATCTCACTAGCAATGATTACTTTTTGAAATGGCACATAAGACATGTGACTCAAATATAAAGCGTTGTCACCTGACGTCATAGCCGTTATGTTAATCTGCCTATTGAAAAAATTTTAATGAAGTTACTTTGTTCGCTACACCAATATGCCTACTTCCATGTTCGTTTTATTCCACTTCATTTCAGATGAGTACAAATATCACACTATTATCAGTTGCAATGTGGACGAGAATGACGAGAACAGTCCTTATAAAGCCTTGGACAGCGGTAAGGCGAAGAAAATGTTCGTGGTGAATCAACACGAGGGACAACCTCTTTCATTGGATGCCAATGGTGACGAGGAATTCTTCATCGGAAATGTGAACTACGGCCGGGGAATGTTGACTTGGGGTCATTACCCAGATCTTGGAAAACCTGAAGTTGAAGAATGGTGGGGCAATCAGTATCAGGTGCATTGATTAGACAAGTCTTTTTTTCTTTGAGCTTTTTCAAAATTTTTCGAAGAGCGTACTGTAATAGGAGACATTTGTGGTACTTATGTGAAATACTCAAACGTTTCCTACATTTGAGATAAAATTCATATGCAACCGAAGATGAAGTCTTCTGAAAGATTATTTCACATGGTATTAGTGCCGTATCCTTATAGCAATGTATTTTTGTTCATTTGCTGAAAACACGAACTCGCAGTTCTTCAAAGAAATCAAAACAACACTTGTTCTTCACACACGTGAAATTCCATCACAGTTCA
Organism: Xenia sp. Carnegie-2017; assembly: GCF_021976095.1. Lineage (NCBI taxonomy): Eukaryota > Metazoa > Cnidaria > Anthozoa > Malacalcyonacea > Xeniidae > Xenia > Xenia sp. Carnegie-2017. The sequence continues at coordinate 4,094,770 of NW_025813469.1, read as the reverse complement.
CGTTATTTGGCTCAAAAACAGATGACGCAAAACAGTGCAACTTCCTTTGATTACTTTTTTAATTTGCTTTGTTAATTTTACACTTGTGTTATGTATATTTGTGGAACGAAAATTTGTGGTAGGTATGTTTGTGGTAGGTATATTTGTGTTAGGTATGTGTGTGTTAGGTATGTTTCTTTTTACTTATATTTGTTTTATTACAAATGTGTACTATTTAATGCTCTGAAACCAATCAATCACAGTCGAATAGCATTTCCTATACAATAAATACAACATCAAGCGTATATAGTATGTCTCAAACATGCAATATGGAACAATCATGAAATAATACTTATTTCTTTCCAAGGATCTGCTAGACTGGGGATTGGACTTCGTTTGGCAAGACATGACAACGCCCGCTATGAAAGCAAGTATACATCAAAGTCCCTGTCCACTCCTTTCATTTCCAATGGATCTCATGATATCAGATAATGAAGAAACCCGTTATGCACAGACGGTTGTGTCGGTTGGGAAAGCCATTCGCCAAGATTCGCTGCCTGTATAACTACAATCTCTGCAAAGCAACGCACGTTGGACTGGACCGTATCAACGGTGAAAAACGGAACTTCATCATCGCCAGAGGTGGCTTTATTGGAGTTCACCGTCACGCGGCACTGTGGACTGGGGACAGCACATCGAACTGGGAATTCGTACAGATCAACATTCCATTGGTGCTTACGATTGGGCTGTCAGGGCAACCGGTGTCTGGCTGTGATATTGGTGGCTTCTGCTGCGAGTACATGGGTCAGATTGTCGATCCCGAGTTGCTTACAAGATGGACTATTCAAGGAGCGTTTTTGCCTTGGTTTAGAAACCATTACGACAACTATTCAGAGCCATATCAAGAGCCGTACAAGTGAGTTACTCTGTTTTTCCTCAGAACACCAATTCAGCATGTATAATGTTGAAATTAACATACAACTGATATGCTATTTCATGTTTAAAGCCATTTTCACAAGCACTTTTTTATGTGCTTAAACAACCAATGTTGACAACACTATTCTCTGATTAGGTATTTGAAATTTGTCAACTTCCACTTAACATAAATAAACATTAATATATTATGAATTTTTTTGTAAACAACTTAATATTTCTTTTGGCTTATAAATAAGTTTATGCAAATTTCACTTAAAAAACACTCTTAGAGAAAGCCAAACAAATGTGATTTTATTAAGTGGGCTCTAGCTGTGATGATTAAGATGAATTACAATAATTAAACATGCCCCATTACCTTCTTTCAATAGATATGCCGAGCCTGTGCCGACCATTTGCCGAAAGTATATCGAGTTGCGATACCGTCTAATCCAGGTTTTCTACGATGCAATGTACGAGAATACTGTGACTGGTAAACCAATATGTCGCCCTCTTTTCATGGATGAAATCGAGCCAGGTAATTTTGGGTTTTGATCAGCGATATGTATATTAAACTGGACAACGCATCTTATGTTACAGTTGAAGCTAGAAGTTGGCTCATTTGTTTAACGGGGGCGGGTGGGGTCAACGGTCCTCTATTGTGATAATTTTGTATTACAAAATCACACTGTATTTCTTTCAAATATTTCAGATTCAGAGGATATTAAAATTTAGATGTTTGTTTGTTCACTTCTCTGTGAAAAACTCTTCAAATCGTGCTCATTTTGGTTGCCTTCATTAGGTGTATTTAACTACGATGCTGCTTGTGACGATGATCACTCGTGGGGCTGGGTTGATGGATACACGGCCAACCGTTTAGACGATCAGTTCTTTGTCGGACGTAACATCCTTGTGTGTCCTATCGTGAACCCGGGACAAACAAATCGTCCTGTCTATCTACCACAAGGAAGCGTTTGGTATCATTTCACTGACAGCAAAGCGCCTCTTGGACCAGCGGTCTCAGGCGGTCAAGAGTTCTCATTCTATGCACCATGGGATAAGCCTGAATGGGACAATACAGCCATCTACATCCGGGAAGGTGGGTTCTTTTTTCATGTGTACTGATCTAGGTAGACCTCGATGAATGGCGTTTATCTAAACGAGAAAAGCAATAAACGAAATATGTTTACAAACGGATCTTACGTTCACCGTAACGAGAAAGATTTAAGAACAGAAGACTTTCATTATTTTATATTATTTATTTAACGAAGAAAGCTAATGAGAAGAAATAACAAGATAGTATAACGTTATCTGTTCACGCCAAAAGCAAATAGCTTTGCTTCTCAGACAATATCTTTAACTCTTCTCTGTCCTCAAATCTTAACGAGGATACGTTCAGAAACAAACAGCCAACTATCACGAGCGTTCGGTATCTTTCATATATTACACAATATTTATAATAGCACTCTAGCTGTCCCCTGCTTATATACTGTCGACAAGCTAATTATAAAGTATAGCGTACAGTTCTTTTTATAAATTTGACATAATTGCTATTTACAATATATGACGTAATGTAACTAAAATTAGAATGTAATTATGTAATTACAATAAGACAGCATGACAAAGCGAAATTGTCAACTTAGAACTTCAAGCAGTAGTCCACGCGTAAATTTAAGCGCACACGTTTTGGTTAATATTATTATAATGTCAATGTATTTAGGGGCAATCATCCCCATGCGAGAATTGGAGCAGTATATCGGAGAATTATACTCTCAAGGAAAAGAGAACACCATCACTTTCTACATCTACCCGGGTAGAGACGATCGCTACACTTTGTACTTGGACGACGATGGTCTGTCACGTGACGCCGAGACAAAGAAGAAGTACCGCCTGACAGAAATCAGCCACAAAGGTGTGAACAGCGGGCAACAAGTACGCGTTAAACGTGTACACGATAAATACAAGCCTGTTGAAACCTACTATTACATCGGATTGTTGGGAACAGTTAATCCGAAAAGCGTGAAGATCGGGGTTTTGGCGTTGGAAAAGAAAGTCGAGGAAAATGACAAGGCCAGCTCGAAAGCGCTTGCGGAGTCCAAGGTAGACGGTTATTACTACAACTCGTACCTAAAGACCACTTACATCAAGATATTTGATACGAAAGTGGATATAACTCTGGATATCTTGTTCTGATTGGAAGAACGGAACGAAATTTTGAGGTTTTTATGTGATATCTCACGCGTATGTGTTAGTGCACTATTATTTTGGATAAATTTGGATAATTTCGAGATTTTTAGTTTTATTTCGATTATTCGAGAAGAAATGTTAGACGTAGTTATTTGTTGTTGATTTTAATCGATATTAAAAGTTCTCAGTAAAGATGCACATGTGGGTCTACTTTGCATTAATCGTAAAATACTTGCAAAAGGCGCATGCCATTTGAACAGTGAAGGCGTCCTCGCATTTGAACTTCCTGAGCACGAAGGAGAGTGTCCGGGGTACAATCTCGCATCGACTTGAGCAAAAGTATAAGGGGAAAAATCAGTTATCAAAGATGTTTTAATAAGCCTCTAAAGCGAAAGAAACAAAATTCTTGTCCTTTATGCTTATTTTACTTAAGTGGACCAGGCTTACCTTATGGTAGCCTTCCAGACATATTTGTTAGTGAAAACTGAAAAATTCATATAGAAAAATTCATACAAACCCCCACCACACCCACTCACCATTCTTCGTGTCGACAAAAGACGTTTGCTCGAGTACAAACTGCACTTTCATATGAATTTTATTATATTTGCTAAGATCGTTTCACCTTTTATTTGATTTTGGAATTTTTTCAAAAAAATGCCTAGGTGGTATGCCACATTACAAAACAAAAAAATGTAGTTTTGTTCAGTTTTCGGAACTCATTTTCCCGCTAACTCCAAGGCCGCTTTTACTTTCCGCTGTGCGATCTCCGGCCTTTCGTCAGCAAGAATTTCCTTATCATAATTCTACAAGGGCAAAGAAAAGAAATGCTCATATATACGTCATCAAGTCTTCTTAGAGATGTTATTAGCAACCGAGGTTGCTGGCTTGGCAAGTAGAAATACGTACATCAACATAGGTGTATAGGAAGATTTGTAGTTGTTCATGTTCGTACACATGCATGATCTAATCCGTAGAAAACAGTTGATTTCAACTTAACACCTCATATTATGGTTAATGATCATCTGCCTCCTCAAGTATCCATTTTCTTACACCTATGTACATCGATCTGCCAAAACGATTGCACTTATATTTGCTGGCTTGTATCTTAGCAATATAGAAATGTTATATAAAATTGAGAGATAGGATTTAGAGACAATTTGTCGACTGTAATTCAAAGTCGTTCTTGAGCCAATTTAATGAATTTGCAGAAAAATCTTATCTCTTGCTATAATCTTAAGTTTACAAGATGATGCTTTTTAGAGTATATTTTCTCCTCTATTCCTTTGATTGTCGGCTGCAAAGATTCAACCTGATTGCATGAAGCATTCAAATGAAAGTCTACTTGTGGCTGTTAGCGTTGTCAAGGCCGTGAACAGAGAGTTTCATAGGGGTGCATTTGAAATAAGGAGTTGTATAACACAACTATATATTTATGAAATTTAGCATTACATCAACTCTTTTAAATAACAAAAATAGCTTATTAAACAGTAAATTTAAAATAAAGTGTCAAATTGCAATAGACGACTATGCTTCTTGAATAAATGTTTATTGATCGATCGCAAAGTGGATGTAAAAGCTGAATTCCATTCAGTGCAAATTGTCGCACGATCGACTTTTTGCGATCACTTTCTTTTGAATTGTGTGCAGCAGTGTGAAACTGTTCTGGTCGAGAGCTTACAATTGAAAAGAAAGTGATCGGAAAAAGTCGATCGCGCGACAATTTGCACTGAATGGAAATCGGCCTTAAGAGAGCAAGGCTAGTCCACTTTTCATTTAAAGCTACCAGGAAACTAACAGGCTCAAAAATATAAAGATCATTTTCATTTTCAATAATTTCAATATTGCACGTGCACCTAGTGTACCCCCTGGTTACGGGCCTGGTTGATTGCATACGACCAATGAAAGAAAAGGCCTTCATTGGTCGTATGCATGTTTTACACACCTAATGAACTGGAAACGTTCTGAAATACTAACATGTATTAATGTAAGAATACATATATATATATATATATATATATATATATATATAAAATGAACTAAAATAAAATAGACAATTGTTTGCTGTCCTTTATCCAGGAATATTATCCATAATAATATATATATATATATATATATGTGTTGTTTCTCGAAACGTTTTTCTTTAATACTGATTTCATCATATGCTTAAATTGATTTCATCAATGCTTAAATTGATCGCATCATTGATTTCATCAGTGCTTAAATTGCATCAATGCTTAAATTGATTGCATCATTGATTTCATCAATGCTTAAATTGCATCAATGCTTAAATTGATTGCATCATTGATTTCATCAATGCTTAAATTAACAGTCTATATGTCGATGTCAGTACATAAAATTATTGTATGAGATTTCGGAACGTTCACGCCCTATTGCCTAATCGTGTGACGTGGCCGATAAAGAATAATTTAAGACGTGGCAGCAACAGCTGAGTAAATTTTCGTATTTAGCAAAGTCTTGTAAGAGACAAAAACTCTACGTAAAGGACGTTGTTTAAAGAAATGCAGTCACTTTTCCTTACCGGACAGGCTTCCTTAACGAAAGCTTTATCTGTGCTGACTTTAGCCTTTTTCAAAGGAGATACACCAGGTCCAATCCATGTTATGAAAGCGAATTTTGCTCGCCTGCTCATTTCGTCACCAGTTTCAACTCGAACGTACGCGTATATGCGAGCGTCATCTGTAAATTGTTTACATTTGTACGAATTGTTTGACTTATTGTAAGTTTTATGTAAGAACAGAACTGATTATAACAGCAATAATTATATAATATACGTACCTGTACAAAATCGAAGAAATCCGTCATAGTTATTCCCGTGACCGGCGTACACGATGCGCTTACCTTCATATTTGAAAGCGGCCCTGATGGGTAGGAAATATGCATTGAAAGATTTAATTGTTACATAGACTATCCCGATTTAAGAGCGACGCCACATTTTGGGGACACCTAGGTTTAGATTAGTCGGGTATGATTTCGATCGATAACGATAACACAGTGCTTGGATTATCAAGTATCATAAACATCGACTGATATCTCCGTCACTGATAGATTACTTTAGCATTATTTTAGTTCTTATGATACCAGTTGCACCTCTAGGTGATGGGATGGGCTTCTTGTGAACACCGCCACGCCAGCACTTGAAGTAGGCTGCAGCCGTACTCCATAATCAAACACTTATCATTCGGCAACAAAATACAGTACCTACCACACAGTTGGTGAATCGTCGTTTCGCACGTCTTCGTAAGCGGCACGAATAGCATCGAAATCGATGATTGGATTCATTGACGATCCTTGTATCTAAAGAAATGTATGTAAAGTTTATCGCCTATTCGTTGTATATTACTAATTATAACAAAAACAATTAACAAGGTATACCTGTACAAAATTGAAGAAAATCGTCATGGTTGATACTAAGATCACGAATGTACGCGATACGCTGATCGTCATTTTTGCCAACAGCCTTGCTCCTTGCTGTGTTAGAAATATACGCTCTGTCAACGATGCAACTGTCACACTGAACCAAGTGACTGCCACACGCTTCGTTTATCAATAAGTAAACGGTAAGGACCGCTTTCTATAAATTGTTTTCCAATTGGCTCAATAAAACAATATGGATGAACACTAATTATTGTTCGTCGTTTATCAAACCAATCGTGAATCATAAATCCAGAACAAACAGAATAATAACATCCGCCCTTAACTGTAGCGTCACTGATCACTGATTCCATAAGATGCCAAGGAATCGATCAACCCTTTGAGGCAATGTTGCATAATGATTACGTATGCAACGCCATTAAAGAAGGAATTTGATTTTAAGAAATCTATGCATCTCGAATTCATTGCGAAAAAGAATTGGAAATCGTTTGAATCGCTCGCCCCTCAAAAATGGCCCTTACATGTTATGATTTATAGACTTGAAAATGTCATTCGAAGGGCTCTGCTCCCTTGCTCATCCTTGCCTGTCTTTTGGTAGAAGTTCGCTGACGACAAAGCGCACCTTACAGTTACAGTGCCATCTCGGGTGATCAAGAGATGTCATTCCAAGTCTTATGTGATAATCCAGACTCAGACAAATTAGCAATCTACATCCGTGAAGTGGTGTGCTTTTTTATAGGTACTTAATAAAATTAAGTTCTTAATCAAATCATGAAATAGAACTTGTTAAATTTCAGCCAAAGGAGAACCATCCAAGAGCACATTTGTTTATGGAATGTAATTGATACTATTTTATACGTTAGACAAAATCTCCCCATTCTAGAATTTTTAAAGCGCATACGGGAAGAATACATTTCTACGAAAAGAAATACATAACCGCATTCTGATTTTCAAGCTTTGCAAAATGCAAGAAATCTAAGGTGCACCCACTGGGTAATTGTGACGTTTTCCACATGAAAAATGTAAGGCATAGCCATTGTGTGTGAAAAAATCACACTTGTTTTTGAGCAGATACTACATGTATTTCAAAACAAAACGCGTACATCGGTTTCATTTAAATTGCCAAGAATATTTGACCAATTATTCTAATTTATTTTTTTGTTAGTAAGTGCAGATATGTTAAGTCATATTTCTAAACAAAATCCAATACAAAAATATTATACAGGAATACAATTTATCCAGATTCAAGTGTTCATTTTCAAAAATCCCGGCTACTTGCCAGTACCATAATTAGCACCACCTGCTGCCTTCAAGACTTCTTTGACCTTCTCTTCTAAAATTTCCGACTTTTCGTCGGCGAGAATTTCCTTGCCAAAGCTCTATAAAGGCAAAAAATGCACATTTACACGTCACGCGGTCCTTTTTAGAGCCATTTCGAAAACCGGCTGGCAATATGCAGTTCAAGTACCGAAAATGGCAAATAGAGAAAACGGTTTCAAAATACGACAAAGATTATACACGTGACAAGTTTGATCTTACTGATCATGAGGAATTTCAACAACACACCGGCGACTTCTCGTTGAATGATTTGCAACGATTTATTCAAATAAGAGATTTATTTGTATTTTACAAATGTATGGAGTAATCAGAAGATGAGCCCGATCTATGGTTTCAGTTCATATCTCCTGCATAACCTCCTTTGCCATCTCATGTAAATGCAAATTCGAATAAAAATGCAGTGTGTCTGTGACCGGTGCACCGTAGCAGGCCGATAAAAAATGCTTTGAACATTGAAAGCGTTCAGCGGCAATTATCGGCGGTAAATGAAAAGTCCAAAGAACTCTGCCCCAAATATTGTATGAATGTCTTAATAGGTAGTTAGGCTACAACCACTCGAGATTAAAGAACTCATTCGCGTTCGTCATTTGTCTGCAAAACACCCTAAATTTGGATCTTGGTAAACTAAGTACCGTAACGCCCACCATTGCGAAATAATACAAACAAAAAATTAAACAGAAAAATTTGAGGAAGTGGAACATTTTCGAAGTCTACAGCTGTACTTAATAAAATATGAGATAGTTTGCGATTCATCAGTGTCGAAGTCGCCATATTAAACAGAGATTGATAGAAACAAGAAAGTCTATCTTTCAGGATGTGTTATGAAGATACGGAGTCTAGTCTGGCTTCCCTTACCGGACACGATTCCTTGATGAAGCCTTTATCTGTGCTAACTTTTGCCTTTTTCAGCGCAGAAACACTGGGTCCAATCCATGTTATGAAAGCAAATTTTGCTCGCCTGCTCATTTCGTCACCAGTTTCAACTCGAACGTACGCGTATATGCGAGCGTCATCTGTAAATTGTTTATATTATTAGGAAAACATTATCATACAGCGATAATTCATCAGACATACCTTCGCAAAAATTAAGAAAGTCCTCGTATTTATCGCCACAATCTCCAGTGTACACTATACGCTTATCGTCATATTTGAAGACAGCCCTGTTGGGTAGGAAAATAACGAAATATACATTCAGTCAAAGATAATAGTGTTACACCGACTCCCATCAAGAGTCGATACCGCATTCTGATCTCACGGCATTTTGCATATCTGATAATTTCAGTCGACAACTGAGAAACAGCGCTCCTATTATCAATAGCCAGGTACGTAAAAACAGTGTTTGAATGATACAAATCAGTTTTTATCACTTCGACTACTATTCCTTCATATTTAAATAGCCCAAGTGCTGCGTACAAAGATGCTACAGTGCAATGTATCGAATTGCCGGTGATAAGACAGGTTACACTTGCCAATGGATGCGCTTCTTGACACTTCAGACACGCAACCTATCGATAGAATTGACTGCCGTGGAAACAAGGTGAAAGCACCTACCACACAGTTGATGTTTTATCGTTTCGTACGTCTTCGTAAGCGCCACGAATAGCCTCGGAATCAATCAGCGAAGACATTTTTAACTGAATGATTTGAAAAGCTTTCAAACCATAAGTCTGATGTTGCAAACTGTGGCGAATTGTCTCCTAATGGCTTTATTTATGACGTCACTGATTTCATAAAAAGCGGAATTGATCGATCATTTGAGGCAATGTGACGCACGAGCACGTAATGCTGCGCAAAGGATTTTGGTTAGATAAATGGATTTTGGTTAGGGAAATCTATAAGGCCCTCAAGACCTTATAGATTTCCCTTTTCCTTTTTGGTTTATCTTTTTGCGTTATCACGCTCAACGGCAAGTACACAAAACCTTTAAATTTCTGTTAGTAATTTTAGAAACAAAAACAATGTCTGCTAAAGACGTTTTTACAACAAATTTTATTCTGAATGATGTTATTCTATTTACGCACATAAAATTAAAAAGTAAAAATATAAGCAGCCCGATAGGGGACTCGAACCCCTGGCCCTCAGATTAAAAGTCTGATGCTCTACCAACTGAGCTAACCGGGCTTGCTCGATGAGGTGAGCGATTTAATAATTTTTTAAAATAATCAAGCTTTCAGTAGGTAACTTAGTAAACTTAAACTAACAACACGTGCTACCTGACCACGACAGTACAGCTTCTCTGTATCTTGAATAATTCTGGTTTCTTTACAGAGTTGAATATTTGGCAAAAATGCATTTAATGCACTATTTGGACGAGCAGGGTAACCGAGTGTATACATTGAAGGTTAGTAACAGGCTAATTGTAGTTAAACTAACCTGAAGGGCATGTTGTATAGTGTGGACAGTGGGCATAAAACATGATGGCTAACCAAACCATCATCCATTTATTTGTAAGTAGCAAGTTCAATGTAGAAATACACGTTGAATATAATCAGCTTGTTTTCTTTGGATGCCATATCCATCATTGCTGTTTTGTTTAAATACGAAATGTCGTGTTTAAAGTATTGTGTTTATCAAAAATAATTTCAGCTACATTTAGACATTCAAGTTTCAAGGGGATGATTCGAGTCTGTTTTTGCCCATATTTCTTACTTTGATGACCACGAAACTTTAAATTTCTTAAGAAATGAATACATGTTATAGAATTTACAATGTAAGACACTTGCAGGCTGCTCAAGACGCTACATTTATTCAGATTTGATATTCACTTTATGTTTGATGGCTTTCTTTTAGAATTGTTGTTAAGAAATGTGATATCTTGTATTTCAGAAAGTTGACCCCCAAGGAAATAGAACTTTATCTTCTCATCCAGGTATAGTTTAATGTAACTTAATGTAACTCTGAACTTATTAATGCCTGTGCATGAAAGATTGTAAAAACTTATATACATTGCTTACTGAAAGAATACCTCGGGTACAGCTATTTTTGTTCGGAATGTACCTTGTTCTCTATTGGTGTATCTAGCTTTTGTCAAGTTATTGAAGCTAGCTTGGTTTTTCACTCCTGTACTACAAGTCTTTTTGTGTTCATTTACTACAAATACAATTGATAAAATTTCTTTTCTATGAAGACGAAGTTCATTTTGCTGAATTTGATATAGTAGCTAGTTTACCAGGGATGGGGAGGGGGTCTACCTATGTTGTATATATATATAAAGTAAAAAGTACAAATGTCTCATAGCTGAATGGGTCCTATGTTGTTGGGAACTTGTTCTAAACATTATGTGTATCATTGTGATATGTCTATATTTTGAGGTTCAATCGGGGTTTATCCCTGTAGACTGGGCACTACCCCATATAGCATTCCTAACTTCCTTTCCCTTTCACATATGCATCTGGGGCCTGTTGCACAAAGATCAAACAGCGCTATCCACTGGATAGCAAGTTTTTTTGAATGTTTAAAAAACCTCCTAACAGAGAAAAATATAAGATTTGAAATGAGAATTCGCTTAAAGAAAATATTGCTTCCAAGATTACCAAAATTTCTATGTCGTAAGGAAAATACAAATAACTTTTTTATAAGTTTCAAAATTTTACTATCCAAAGGAATAAATAACACTATCCAATGGATAACGCTATCATGTCTTCGTGCAACTGGCCCCTGTATCCTAAAAGTTCACACACTCTCACTATCTGAGTGTGATATCACTTAGTGTGACATCACTGAGTGTGACATCACTTAGTGTGACATCAGTTAGTATGACACAGAAACTGTGCTGCTACCATACAATCAATGGCAAACTCGCTTCTCTGATGTTAATGACAAGATTTTTGATAAAATCTTTCAAATTAAACGATGATTGAAAGGAAAATACTATTTTCAAATGGTTTGGAGGTGTATTTGAAGTCTGTAGAGAGAATGTGAGCAAGCTTTTACGATACATGCAATAGATCATGGTATAATGTTTCTCTAAAGTATTTTTCTTGTATCAATCATTTGCAGAATTTAGGCAATATTTTTATGTGTTTCTTACATTTGTGAAAAAGCGATATTGGATCATGCCGAGTGTAAAGAAAATTCATTCCAATATATGCCACGACATTGTATAAATATATTTTGCCCTAACGTGATAGAAATTCTGCAAATACAATTTCAATGTTACAATTTTCCAGCAGTGGATCCAGCAAGGATTTTTTGGGGGGTGCTTGGCTTAGCCATCAGCTGACGTTCAGCGGTTAGAAATCAATTATTTATTATTACCATTAGGCGATTTGCAAAGTTTGATAATTGACCATATAGTATAAGAAAGAGGTGTTACAAACTTAGGAATCCGCCATTTGAACAAACGTAATGTTTACCAGTTGAAACCCAACGTTTCGTCTGACAAACGTGACGTTTGAAACCTAAACAAACGTGAAAAATTCGGGACAGTTACCAGTTGAACGCAAATGGTAATAACCTACTCATTATTAAAAGTGGAACTAGTTCCCGTTTTGGTCTATAAAATAGAAATCATTGATCGCTTTCGATCAAAATAAATATCCTTCCTGTCAATAAATTTTAATGATGTAGACAAAGACTTTTCCCATTAAATGTAAAAGGGTTTTAATTTTTTTTGTAATTTGACCCCTCTATGCACCCCTGTTGACCATTGCCTTCAGGAGTGAGTGCTCCTGTGCACCCCCACTTTCCCCTATAAATCCACCACTGCAATTTTTTCAAGCAATGCCAATGTTCAGCATGAAAGATGTTAATCCACCTTTCCGACTGTAGACACACGAGTCAAAAATACGAGATCATACTACAAAATTCAGACAATCGAATGGTCGGACATAGTATTGTTTATGTAGAATAGTGGCAATAAAATGGTAAGGAGATGCTTTTGAATTTTGGGGTATTCGTGAATTTACATGTTTGTAGATGTAGATGGTCCAGGTTGGTATAGTCCTGAGAAGAACTGTTTTTGTTGTTGTTGACTGACGTTTCGACAACCTTAGCGGTAGTCATCTTCAGAGTCATACCGCTAAGGTTGTCGAAACGTCAGTCAACAACAACAACAGTCCTCAAGACTATACCAAACTGAACGATCTACATCTACAAACATGTAACGATACTCCCGGGCTCAAACCATTTACTTTATTCGTGAATTTAGTTATTTAGAACGATTATTTATAAAGGCGGAAGGCATAACAGTAAATATTAACCATTTTGAGTTATAAACAAAGCATAACGATCAAAGCAAAGTTTGAATATTGACATGTTGTCGTGCAAATGACTTTTTTTGTAAGGATTATTACGGGCCAAATTCCGTTGAATTCGATAAGTGTTCTGTTTAATTGCAAAATTACTAGAGAAGAGAAGTTTCTTTCTAGATTGAATCATGGAAATACTGTAAGGTAAAAGAAATTCATTATCCAAAATAAATCAAAATTTTATAACATAATGGTTGAAAGCGAAGTTCAATTTCAACGATACAAATTGCTTGGCTTATTAAATGTTATCTTTGTAGAAACTATTATAAAAAAGTATATAATCCCTTTTTTCCACGAAGCCCATGGATGCTTTCGTTCATGATGAGCGAGTTTTATTGTGTAAAGAGGCTCTCTTTCATCACGAGAGAGTTATGACAAAGTTACATTGCAAAAAGTAACAATTAAAAAAAACGTATAAAGATGCTTCGAGTTTGTTTAAATTATAAGTCAAAAGGCAGAAGTTGTTTGAATTTTTGCAGTATCCTTGCATGTTCTAGTTTCTTTTATGAGAAGAATTCTTGTAAAGAAAAAGGACAAATTTTGAAAACAAAAAATTCCGTTTTCGATACCCCGAGATAGTTGAGCACTAGACGTCGCATGTTAATTAAGAGAAAAGGATAATCGTTGTTTGCCTTGAAGCCCATGGATGGTTTGCTCGTGATACATGAGAAACAGTAAATAAGAGAGTTAGGTCAGAAAGATATAATCCAATAAAAATTGTATAAAACATGTTTAAGGTTGTCTTAAATTATAAGTGTCAAAAACAGTTAATCAAAACATCGCTTGGTATATTGATGCCAATGTTCATATTATTTATATGAACATTGGCTTATTTTGTAAACAAAAAGATAAAGTTCGAAAGCAAAAAAGCCCGTTTTCGGTTCATGCTTCCCGATACTAGAACGCCGCTTGTTAACGTTTCGGTAGGAGATTTCGGCCCCTCCACGCTATCCTACTTGGGGAAGCCAATACGTAGCAAGCTTCCGCCCATCAGATCCCGAGATCGCCTGCGATAGGCTTTGCTCGGGATACGCAGGGAGAGTGCGGTCGCGACCGAAGTGTGCACCCCTAAGCCACTGCATACCTAATCGCATCCAGCTTCCACTGCTAGTTGACATCTACTATATGAAGTTTTAGCTTTATATATATATATACACATAAATTCAAAGGCTTTCGAAAGTTATGGTATTATTGACATCATTACCGCGCATGCCCAGATGTTTTCTTTGATAATTTGCGACTAAGTGAGCTAATTGCAACAAATGTAGTGCAAGTACATATAGTTTGTCGTTGCCATGACTATCAACAATTAGTCGAGTGGACTGCTCTCTGTATTAAATTGTTACTACGCATGTTACTACTTTAAAATCGGTGCTAGTAGATGCAATTGGTCATTGCCATGACCATGAACTTGGGCAGCTGGTCAAGTCGACTGTGCATGCTCAAGCATACTGCGCATACGCAGATCCTTTATTTGAAAATTTGTGACTGAGCGAGCTAAGTACTCAATAATCGGTGCTAGTACATACAGTTGGTCGTTGCCATGAACTTGGAGAGTTGGTGGGGTTGACTACGCATGTTCAGATTAATTCCCAATTAATTTGTAACGTAGCGAGCTCTGAAATTGGTGCTTGTATAAGCGCTTAGCAAATTCTCAATCATATATTTTTGGCATGCTCTTTGTCTTTTTAAACTTGTTTTGACAAATGCATATCAAACTCATCAACACTTTGTTACGCCACTCGTAATATCCTTGACGTTAGAAATGTTTTTGTTTTTCTCTATAACTTTGTATCTGCGCATATTGCATGTCATGTCCAAGCTTTCTTTTGATTTGACGGAAAATGGTTTTTATTCACACTTGCGCCTTCTGCTTTTATAATTAGTCGTTCTGTATTTCTAAAATAAGATTTGCAAATGTCCCAAGAGCAACTTCTTTCCATTTTATTGCCACTATTCTACATATACAGCATTAAGTCCGACCATTTGATTGTGACCCGCCATTTTAAAAAGTACTCGGACGACTCAGTCATGAGACTGGACTGAATTATTGACGTCATCGTTTTCAAAAACCTCCGTTTTAGCCCGTCCACACGTAAACACAAAACCGGCGTTTTCAAAAGTCTTCACTCTGGAGAGCGTATTGGAAAACCTCTGTTTATGGTCACGGAAAACGGCGTTTACGTGTGGACGCAAGGCCAAAACGGAGGAAAAAACCTCCGTTTTTAAAAATATCCGTATACGTGTGGACGGGTCCTTAATCTCGTATTTTTGACACGTGCGTTGACCGTCGGAAATCGTTAACCCAATTTTTCTAACTGGCTTTGCCTTATAATTGATGAATTGTCTACTGCAGACAACATATTGTGAACCTTTTTTTTCTATAATTAAAGAATTTATAAAAAATTGCGGACTGTGCACGACATTTTTAAACAGAAAGTATGTAATTCGTCTTAGTGTAAGTCTCTCTTTCTAGCTCTACTTGACTGTGTCACTTTGAACGAAATCAAAAATTTGTAGTTTTGTGTAAATGATTAATGTTTTCATTGTCACAATTTTCCAGCGAGATTTTCCCCCGACGACAAGGTCTCCAAGGAACGCGTTACAATCAAGAAACGGTTTGGCCTGCTTTTGACTCAACAAAGTCAACAGGTGTTTTGAAATGAACGCACAAAAGGTATGGCGAGGAAATTTTACTGCAGTCCATCGTGATCGTCTTTGAGTGAGGGAGAAAAGAACGTGTATATATTTGTGTTCAATGAATATTTTCAAAATAAAACATGTTTATTAGTTAGCTATAACTGCGTGGATGAATTCCAATCCATGTCGTCAAAACCTTAAATATTTCGTAGCGAAGAAGTACATTTCATTTTAATGCACGTGGAACCTATGCTTCGATGCTGCATAAATTAGCTACAAGCTTCCGTCATGTTCCTTTATTTCACTGAACATTTTGTATAAGTTTCTCAAGCTACTTAATCAACCAAGTATATTTACAATAGGTACCAAATATTATACCCTCTTCTTCATGTAGACAATACTTTTATGATTAGGAGTTTTTTTCGATATTCAAGTTTATTTGTTCTATACTCCGAGTAGCTATACACGAATACTGCTGTTCCCTAAAGTGGTTGGCCATTTTAGGCGTCCCTTAGAATGGCAAACCACGTGCGCAACGCATGACCTTAATTGGTACTCATTTAAAGTAAATTGAGACTTTGTCGTGGTGAAAAGTTTCAAAATTGTTTCAAAAAGAGCAAATACCATAGTGAATGGTGAAAATAGTAACATAATAGTTTTTAAAATAACTGTTTAAAACCAGAACACTAAACCAAGAGTTCTAAAAGACCTGTTTGTTTTTAAAGCTGAAAGACGATATGCATCTCGGCAGACTACTCATCACGTGTATTGTATCTCAACATTTAATCTTAACATAAAAATCGCTTGACTTAGAAGCTCTCATTTAGCAGACTTTGACACCTGATGAGTAGTCGGTTAGTGTTAATAGTTCTTTTAAGAACTATTACGTTTTTATTTTGACCATTCGCCAGACTATTTTCTCTTTTTAGAACTCATTTAAAGCTTTTGATATCGTTTTCTGCTAAGTAAATTTCCGAAAACTTTCATATAAAAGTCACCATTTACATAAGTGAGCTTTTTTCCGTGCAGTTTGTCTCCCATATACGCCATGAATATCGTGTGTATTACGCGAGAAAGCTTTTTCAGATTGATGAGTCAACTCAAATAGAAATTAATCAGATTTGAAATACTGTCACGACAACAGCATTTTTCACCCAGTTATTTTGTTTCGCATAAACACATGGCTTGCACTGCCCACTTCCGCTTCTATTGCGTTTCAAAACAATCAATTAAAGTCGTTTTCACACGGGCTGATGTCTTCCCGTTATGGGGGAGGCTCGGGATTAAGTTTTCCACTCAGAATGAAACGAGCTTATGTCGATTTGCTTGGTTAATTTCCGCCATTTTAGGGGGTGGTTTGTTTCGCAATAAGACAATTGAAACGAAGCATGATGTTGATTGCTTTCTTGTTAGTTTTAAAATTGAATTTCCATGTAAAAAGTACGATGCAAATATTCACTTTCTTGTCGACGGAATTGTCGACAACATGAAAAGTGACCCCAATTGTGATATGTATATGGCTGACAAGCTCAACAACCTTAATTTTTCGAACTTCGTGATCGCCTGCTGTTCGACGAGACGTTGAATGGTTTTTTGGAAACTGAAACTACCAACTTTTATCAAACAGTGGCCGGTTGCTTGTGGCCTGGATGGCCCTTAACATGGTAGCATTATTTCATTGTATCTAAATCTCTCGAAGGTCAAAAAGCTACTAGTAAATCTGGGTAATCAACACGGCACTAAAATGTTTATTTATAAATAACAAAGTTTCATTATCGCCAAAAAATTACCACCTTATTAATAAGCTTAAAAAAGTCTTAGTTCTGAGCAGACCCCGGGCAATTTACCTGATCATTTTCGTTAATTTTTACTTGGTAAGCAAATTTGTATAATGGCATTATCCAACTCGCACCCATTAAATTACTATCAAGTTACAGCAAGACACGGAATTATGGCGTTGGATGAAGTGTTCCAGTTGTTAAGCTGTAGTGTCGACTCTTCAACTGCCGGACCTTTCACTTCACGTCAAGTCTCTGCCAAACTGTATCCATAGTCCTAACTTAAATGGGTTACACATTTTGCCAAGCGCCATAGCCTTTCTCCGCAGGTAGTTAGTCTTGTCTGACCGCAACACGATGTTTGTTTTCACATTGTGATTATATTACGACGTCAGAATGCGTCAATCACATTTTTAGTGGAAGCGAATTGAAGTAACGACGTATTGTTTGTTTTTCTTCCCTCGCTAATTTGCCTTTTGTTGCAACGTGAGAAGTGCATTTGTTCGATTTATTTTTACGCGAATCGAAAGAATTTAAATTATGCTCTAAGCATTTCCTGCCTCTCGATGAACCTACGTCGAACTGCTCCAAGATCGGGTGTCATACCCGAATGAGTTCACAACAGAGAGATTTGCCTTTGTTTTTATCACACGCTGTTTTGTATTTTCGAAAGTGTATCGCGTTGTACCATACCAAAACTCATACTGTTGGACGTATTGCTCGGTTAGTGATAAGATGTTTCTTTGCTGCCATAAGCTGATCGTGTCTGGCGATAGTTATCATCAATTCAACTCGTAAATGTCATCCTTGACTCAAGAGAGAGTTGCCTCTTAAAGAGGAACTCTTTATTCAAAATGAGCCAGTTCTTCCAGCATTGTGCAGAGCTCTGTTGAGATCAACTCGCATGGCCGCTGTTAAGTTCATCTTGGCCGTCACCAGCGGTAACCTGGAAGGCGTACAGATCTTGTTGAACAACGACAAAAACAATGATCTTGTCAATTATTGCGCAGAAGATGGCAACACTCCGCTCATTTACGCGTGCGCTCATGGTCGCGAAAGCATTGTTCGCTTCTTGCTGAGCAAGGGCGCCAATCTAACTTCGGAGACGTCAACAAATGTTTACGGTTGGTCTCCATTGATGGTTGCCTCTTATTACGGCCATTTAAAAATCGTCAACCTTTTATTACAACAGAGCGCGGACTGTGACGTTGTTAGTCACTGCAATCGGCTGTTCGCAATGGCATTGCATTGTGCTGCTCGATGTAACCGTATTCAAATTGCCGAGTTGCTCATATCAAAAGGGGCGCTCGTCAATATCCCCAGTGATAAGATGGACAAGAGATGTCACAGGTCCCCTCTAATGGCCGCTGTTCAACACGGTCATGACCAAATGGCATCGCTACTCCTATCCCATGGTGCTGCTGTTGATTATGGTGATCCTTACACGGGCTGGACACCTCTTATGCTTGCGGCAGCCAATGGGCACAAGACCGCTGTCAAGATATTGTTGGAACGCGGCGCAGATTGTAATTTGGTTAACAATCTTGGGCAGACCGCCTTAGCTATTGCAAAGAGAATGAGACGTAAAGATATTGAGAATGAACTCAGACCTTGTACGTCCAGACGAGAGCAAAATCCAGGTACGAGTTTTTCTTCTTCCCAACAACCACCGCGCGTTTGACGATGTTGTTTTTGCGCGCTTTTTTGCGCTGCTTAACTTGTGAATTGACATTTTTTTATCTTAGTTCACTTATAAAATGATTTCTGTTTAGGAAAGTGTTCGTATTAATAAATGAGGATGAATAATATATTATTCCTAATATGGAATGGCATTGTACTATCCAACGCATTTCATCCTCATTTATAGAGTTGCACACTTAACGAGAAATGATCCTTAAATGGACTATCTTTAAAAGTTCAATTATCAGCAAAAGTTCCTATCACATGTCAATTAAAAACACACAATCTTATCGCCACCTTCATCTTTTATTAGTTTTTACAACCTTTGCATTTATGTTCACGCCGCGTTACACATTCGAAAGCAACAGAATTAACATAGAAAATAGACTTAAAGTTCATTTATGAGACATTGAGTTCACAGTGAAAACCGAGTGACTGAGAAATTCGAAACGCTTTTACAGAAAGTTTGCTGGTCAAATCCGTGGATATTGTCCTGGCAGCAAAAGCAGGTGAACAAATCATTAAGTTTCTTATTTGTGGCTCGGCTTCATGAAATATTCTCACATTTTCATTCCACGCGACGATGACAGATGTTCATTTGTACTTGAATTTGAACTTGGGCTCAATTTTTTTTGTGACCGATTAGGTTAAATTACAAAGGCTCTGACAGATGAAATAATTAGACATGCATATATAGATTACAACAGTATGTGTTACACATAACAGTTGCTCCTCTATTATCGACAAATATTCAACCGCTAAATTTCTTTTTACTGATTATCACAGGGGACCTACAACAGATACAGAGTATGTCTTTGCAAAACGACTTCGATGTAAATGAGTCAAGTAAGTGAAAATTTTCATAAAGTAAGAGTAGCAATGATCATTTGGTGACTCAGAATAGAAAAGAAAACTGTTGATTTTTTTTCATTTGAAAAGAAAACCATTCTTTTTTTTCATTTGAAGAGAAAATCGTTGATTTTTTACGTTTGAAGAGAAAAACATCGATCTTTTTACATTTTTTTCATAAGCTTTTTTCAAAACTTGTTTTTGTTGAAACATAATCCGTATCTACTTCTTTGATGGTATAGATTACTATACCATCCCAGCTGTTATTTTTTCAAAGTAAGATTCAGAGAATTCCTGATTCCAGTATGATGGATCCTCCACCTGTTGATTTTTATGAAAAGGGCCTGAATAAATCTCGTCGGCACATGCGCAGTGCCATTTATAAAGTTTCAAAGACAATATAGAGATGGTTTCTTCAAAACCTAAGATTTGACTTCGTCCTTTGTGTCAAACCAAAGGCGAATAAAAAAGTAATTGTAAATTTTGTGAAAGTGCCCATAACAATCATAAAGTTTTGACGCCTTTAAACGAAAAATTTTTTTTTGAGTGGAGAGCTAGCTGCTCTATTATAGAAATGAATTTTGAACACTAGAATAGGCTCATTCTGCATGCGCACTCGATCAAAGAACCAAAGGTACATTTTTGCCCATGACTTTCAGCTCTCGTAATTCAGAAATGGCAACTTGAAATGACTTAGGTAAAATTTCATATAAAAGACGAGGAAAGGCTTATTTTTTACACACACGACCAAAAGCCAGTGGCGCAGCCAGTCCGCAAGTTTGGTTGTGCTGTGTAAATTTTCTTGTGTTCACTTGCTGTAAAAACTAAAGATTTCTAAAGAAATGAATAATGTTAATGATCTAAAATTTACAAAGCACGACCAAATTTGCGTGCGGGCTACGCCACGACCAAAGGCCCATCTCGTAATTGGCGTACGAAGTTAGAATATTTGAAGAATGCGAGCAAGTCGTATGAAATTTGCTTGCACCGAGATTTCTTTGAATGTGCGCACGAAATATGTTCATGGTACGGTATTTTCTCTTTCCCTGGTTTTATTAAAGTAGGAACCGCTCTGTAACGTGTGTGGCCGCGCCGGCAAACGTTTTAAAGATTGATTGTTGTCTCTTGATCCGGTGTTTATTTTTTTAAACCAGAGACCACAGAAAACAAAGCTAGGTTTTCACTTCAGAGATGCTCAAGTATTTCGTCTTTGATTGGAGACGGAGTAAAAACACACGGAAACTCTTATGTTACATATTTTCGTTTAAAATAATGTCTTTCGTTGATGTTTACATGCTGAAATTCCCAATCAGGCTCTTTTTAATTTATCCGACATTCTTTTTGCACAGCGGTCGATGTTGCAACAGAAGCTCACTTGGGATGTATTTAAATTTCAAAATTCCTTGCAGTTGATGCAATTTGTGACATCGTATTTTTTCATATATCGATCGTGTTCATTGAAAGTCGGTTTGAATTTGAAAACGAAGTAGCTACTATTTATTTTGACGTGGATGTCGCGTTTAAAATGATGTAACAGTCAACGTGTTGCTGAAAACGTGTTGCTGAGTTTACTAATGCATCATATTGATCCCGAGTGATCCCTCAATCACCCCCCAAAAAAGATTATTGTTTCTGAGGTTTGACGATCTCATGGCATCTATATTCTTCTAGGGGAAGACGGGAGGACGCCATTAATGTGGGCTTCGATTGGCAATCACTTTCGTATCGCTCTCTTCCTTGTAAAGAACGGAGCAGATGTAAATCTTCAGGATAGCCATCATGGCTGGACGGCATTGATGTATGCCATTCACAATAAGTGAGTTATTGCAACGCTTCGTTTTTTCCGCTCATGCGCAATAGATCACTGTGTTTTGAATATGGCTGATGGACTTCCGCTAGCATTTTTGTTTGTTGCTTTCCTCATCGATGAACTTCAGTTTGGTAGAGTTCTGGTTGCATTCTTGTTTATTACTTCCTGGTTGGCAAACTTCCGGTTGCATTCGTGGTTCATACCTTCCTGGTTGGTAAACTTCCGGTTGCGTTTCTGATTTTTTACCTTCCTGGTTGGCAGACTTCTGGTTGCTTTCCTGGTTCGTGGGCTTCCTGTTGCATTCTAGGTTTGTTGCCTTCCTAAAGTGTTAGTTAAAACTTTAACTTACGAGGAATGTTGTTGAATTGCGTACCTCCGTAATTTAAATGGTTTGGTTATGTCAAAAACGTTTATTAATGTGAATTCAACCTGCAGCAGGAATGCAGATTGAAAAATAGTGAATCGTTGTGTTTGTCATCTGCTGATATTTCAGTTTGTTTTTCTTTGCATTTCAACCAAATCCTATTTCGTCTCATCTTCGATATTACCGCTCACGAAAATGTGTATCTTGAATATTTTTTAGTAACAAAAGCATTGTTGGTCTGCTAGTACTAAATGGCGCGAACATCCAACTGGAGTCACATGACAAAAAGATTCCTTTTGACCAAGCAACAGTCGTTGGTATGTAATTAGAACATTTTGGGAAATCAATATTAGGGGGCCATCCTCATGCTATGTGCTAGCCATACCATTCTAGTAAGCAACAGTACTTGGTAATATTAATTATTAGAAAACTGTAATTGTATTGCTAATTAGAAAGCATTGGTAATTAGAAAAGATAACTAATTGGTAGTTAGAACAAATAAAAACAGTATAAAACAATATTGCTTGTTAGAAATCAGCAACAGTAATTAGAAAACTTTTGAAAATCTAAGCATAGTGCTCATCCCCCTGAGCTTCTTGTTCTTTGATCCTTTATTTTTAAGCAAAGTTATTGCTCCTGAAGCGTGTCAACAAAAATTATTTTGGCAAGTTTTGGTGCACCACGGTTGCTGAGAAAAATACTTATCACGTTGCATTTTAGGTGATTGTGAAGTAATTCGTATTTTGGGTGCTGCTTATAACCTCAACGGGGAAAATGAAGAGAAAGCGAAGAGAAATGCCAGTTGGAATTGTAAGTCAACCATTTTTCTCTGTATGTGTTTTTAGTGTAAAGTTGCTAGGCGACTTCTACCTGTTGTAGTTAGCTTCAACTACATTGGCCGTCATTTTAAGTAGATTCCGACACTCTTATCAATAAAGTAAATGATTTGAACCCGGGAGTATCGTTACATGTTTGTAAATGTAGATCGTCCAGCTTGCTATAGTCCTGAGAAGGACTGTTTTTGTTGTTGTTGACTGACGTTTCGACAACCTTAGCGGTAGTCATCTTCTGAGTCAAAATTCTTTTTTTTCTTAACTCTTATCAATTTTGTTCTGGCATTTTAGATCTCTTAAAAACACTGCAGAAAAATTTGTTTGAAGATAATATCAACTTGTTAGTTCGATGCAACACAACAACGAAAGAATTGCAATTTTTGGACTTGTAAGTTTTTTGTTAAATTCGAGACTTCTGGGGGAGGGTAGCGTTTTTTCAGGGAAATTATTGACAGAAAACAATGTTAAATGAGTATCGTTTCATGTTTCCAAATGTTGACTGTCCAGGTTTGTAGAGACATGAGTGTTTGTGTTAGGGTTAGGGTTAGTTGACCGACGACTGCACGAACCTGGACGTTCAACATCGACAAAAACATGACACGACTGATGGTAACTTGTTTGCCATATTTTTAAGGTCAACCGTGAAATCTTTTGGGTGCTTGTCTCTATGACTTATGGTGTTGTTAATACCACCATGCTTCGCTCCTCTGTTTGTTTTTAATCACAAAAATACATTGGTTTTTAGATGTGAAAATGGCAAGCAAGGTTTTAAGGTATGAGAATACATCTTGTTCTGACTTCTGCGTGTGGCAGATGTTGTTTTATTTTCACATGACTGTATCCTAGTTTACCAAGGGCTACTTCAAAGCCCTTTTAAACTTCGGCGTTCAGCTGCTGCTGGCAAAATAGTTTTGGCCTTTTCTTTCGTTGTCCATTCATGAGCTATCTGAATTGCAATTTGTTGTACGACCATTAATGAATAGTGGGCTAAAGTTTGAAAGTCTTTCTAATTTTAGACGTCTTTGACTAAAAAATTCAGCAAGCTTCAGTATAATTTTAACCGTACAATGCATTTGTTGAACAAGAGGCAACCCGTGAAACCGCAGACATTGCGACCGCCGTCTCACGAAGCGCTTCATCCAATCAACGGCAATCTCACCGGTAACTCGATTTCATTGACACGAGGAAGCAACGCGACAACAGGTGAGGAAATTTACGCGAATTTATGAATTGTAAATTGAAAATATTCGCAAATGGATTCAACAATTGAAATGGATACGCAAATATATGTAATTCGTTCATTATTTAAAATTGCAAAAGGATAAGTAAATCTTTTCTAGAAAACCTTTTTTCTTCAAAATTCCTCAAGGTTCTCGGTTTCTCCGTGTATTATTTTTATTAAAAATATTCAGTGATATAGTTCATTGCTATCCAAAAAAATGTTCCTTGGCGAACAGAAAACCATGCATTTTCCTACTATTCCAGAGGTATCCGAATCAACAACTACAACCATAGACCTGACGGATCCACTAAAGACCACGTTTCTCGTATGTACTCGAAATTTTTTCTTTAATTTTCAAATATTATCAAAACATCCACAAAAGCTCTGTTTCACATGTTATTTTCCTGTTACATGTTGTGTTTTTTGATACGCGCCTTGCATTTGCTACCAAGCAAGTTGCGCAAACTTTGAGTTTACATATGAGTATACTTCTGTATAGCCGGTCAAACCATTTCCAAACAAGTTTCATGATGTGCGTTCTACTAGCAAACAAATGCTGTATATTGCTTGAAGCAGTGGACTACACAGTGCAATTCCTATCAATCCTTTTTTCAGGGTATTTCTATCCTTTTTCAGGCTATGACATGAATAGGTATTTTGCATGTAAAATTGTGGTGTTGGGTTTTCATTAACGTTGGATCTTCCTTTGGTAAATTACATTATATGAAAATATAGTAGAAAATGTTTTAGCGAAGTTCATGTATAAATTCAGTCGATATAGTTCAATGTTACTCATTCAGACTATTTCTTGGTACAGCCCCTGGCGGGTCCGTCCGTGAACGAATGGATTGGAGACATTGTAGCACCCATTGTGCCCCCCTTTACCCCTTCGACGACACGTGATTTCAATACGAAACAAAGAGAGCTCATGGATGCGTTACTCTCAACCTCGCCACAGGTATTTTAACGCCAAGACAAGTACTGGATTAGGTCACCATTTATTTTGGTAGAAAATATTAGCACATCGAATGAGCGATAACAGGGCAGCTAGTTGAATCTTCACGAGTAATACCCACGCTTTTTCTCTGCTCTTTGGAGCTCTTTATTCGGAAAATTTGTAGTCGATAGAATCTACATCTACATTTCATCTACAAAATAGCAGATTGCATCTACAAAATAGTAGATGTAA
Organism: Xenia sp. Carnegie-2017; assembly: GCF_021976095.1. NCBI lineage: Eukaryota > Metazoa > Cnidaria > Anthozoa > Malacalcyonacea > Xeniidae > Xenia > Xenia sp. Carnegie-2017. The sequence goes on along the minus strand of NW_025813469.1, from coordinate 4,069,347 downwards.
TACACATTTTCATTGCCCCCTTAAAGAAATTTGGGGGTCAAAAGCCATGTTTTCCTTTACTCGATGTTTAGCTCCTTTAAGAGTAACTTTTGAACAACATATCAGCATGTTTTCTTTTCTCTTCTCACTCCATTTTTGAACAACGTTTCTGTAAATTTTCTTTTCTGTTCTTTCCCAATCTATGAACGACCTCTTTCCACGTTTTACCTCTTTTTCTTGTCCTAGTTTTCAACAATTTTTCTTCAAGTTTTGTCACCTGCTCTCACCAAATCTTTTTGCCAATTTCTCTGGAAGTTTTCTCCTTTTTTCTTACTCCATTTCTGAAAGATTTTTCTTCGAACTCTTCTGTCTATCCCAATCTTTGAGCAACTTCTCTCTTCGTTTTCCCCAATTCTCATTTCCCATTCTTGAACTACTTCTCTCTTGATTTTCCCCAATTCTCATTTCCCAATCTTTGAACTACTTCTTTCTTCATTTTCCTCAATTCTCATTTCCCATTCTTGTACTACCTCTCTCTTTATTTTCCCCAATTCTCATTTCCCAATCTTTGAACAACTTCTCTTTTTTCATTTTCCCCAATTCTCATTTCCCATTCGTGAACAACTTCTCTCGTAGTCACCAACTCTGTATTTACCCAATCTTTGAATAAAAACCTCTCTTCAACTTTCCTTACTTTCTCTTCTATTTTAGGACGACCTCGATGAATATCCCTACGGGTCAAAACATAAAAAGGATAAAATACACCCGGGGACGAATGGTCGCGTTCACAGTCGAACTCCAAAGCCTCCTGATCTTCCGAATCCCAAAATGTGGCTAACTAATGGCACAAACCTTGCGTATGTGTCCCTTTCTTTTATCAAGTCCAATTGACGTTTTCTAATTTTCATCCCAGAGACTCGACTTTCTAGGAATATGGTTTCTTGTACCTCTTGTTGCTTATAAAATCGTTAGGTGCAATTGAAACGATTGCTGATATGAAATTATGAATTTTTATTTGAGAAGTTTTGCATAATGTTTGTATTCTTAGCGGGTGATTCAATAAATTCGGCAACTAAACAACACTTTCTAATGTTTTTATATCACAGACATTCTCGTTTCAAGATTGACGCCTTGTCTTACACTCCCCGAATATCACCGTCCCACGGCAATGCTTCCACTTCTCAAAAACCTTTTTCATTATCTCCTACACCTCCATGCAAACCTCCTTCAAAACGAAAGGCAAACTCGCTTCCGAGAATTGGCCGAACCTCCGTTATTTCTACTTCCCAAGGTTCATTTTCGAAAACGATGTTCGATTCTGGTTATCCAGGTAGGGAGAATTGCAAGTTAGAAGTTATCGTATTTCCTCATACACACGTCTAGTTTTTTAGCTTTTATTATATGGCAAGCGTCACTTCTGGCAAAATGGCGCGTTTTGATTGGCTCAGAAACTTATTTGCCGGTTCATTATTTCGTGTAATGGACCACGGTCCAAAGTGCGTAATTTTGCAGTCAAATGTAAACAAATGTCGTAAAGCAAATAGCAAAACGCGCCAAAAAACGAAACAGAAAACCATTTGCGAATGAGAGTCGAAGGAAAAACACTTGGAAAACAGTTTAACTATCCAGACGATACAATTTGAAACGATTTATTTTTTACTGACGAAAACTAGAAAAGTGAAAACCAACCCGTACAAAACAGCAAAGAAGAGAAAAAAAGCAAGCTTCGTTTCAGGTCAAAAATGCCATATAATAAACTTTTTATTAACCTCGCTTGCTCGGTTTACAAAAAACTTCGGTCCGATATTTCTTCGTAAAGACCTCGAGCTCGGTTAATAAGGGCTTATTAATTAAGAAAATTTGACGCGGCTTGTATTGGAGTGAGGCGAGTATTGAAGGGAGGGTTTCAAAGGAGGGAGGCGTCTATTTTACAAGAGAAAGTAAAGAAATCGATAAACAACACAACAAACAAATCGATAGTAATAACTCTCCTTAAAAAATTAAAGATTAGAAAGAAACACTGCTTCACTTCAACTTCAAATACAAACTAAATCATGTCATTATGTCTCTGTAGGAATTCAATTTCTGATCCTCTGTAGTAACATTCACGATCGCCAAACCATTTCGGTTACATAGTTTCAGCTATGTAGAAATCACCGAACCATTAATTCGTTACTTAACTGGACCAACTTTGCTATTCAATTATGATTTCGTTTATCACAGAAATGATGAAGGACTTATTGGAAAGGCTTTCACTGCAACAGTACACGGCCATACTGGAAGAGCAACAGGTCTACTATTTCACATAATTTTTTTAAATTTCTCTAACGCGTGAACAACCAGGATTTTCGGCGAGCTCAACGTAACATACGAAAGGTCTCTTCTCCTTTAAGGTTGATGTTAAGACGTTCTTGACGCTAAACGTGTCGGATCTTAACGAAATTGGAATAAAAAAACAAGAGGAACAAGAACAGATTTTAGCTGCAGTGCAGTTACTAAAAGGCCAACTAATGGTAAATATAATATATTTAACAATATAATATATTTAACAGACTTTAATCATAAAGCCTTTTATCAAATATATGTACCTTAATGCTAGTCTCTGACACAAATTTTCTACTTAACATCTGCAGGAAGGCGGATCGAATGCGTTAAAAACAGAAGCTTCAGTATCGTGAAACCGTGGATGGCATTTTTCAACGAATGGTTCTCCCAGGTTTGAAAAACACAGATTATGTCTTTGCGGACGAGTCGAGGTGAAATGCAAGCTTAGCGTTTTCGATATTTCTCTGTTTGCGACACAGTATTACTTACATTTTCTTAGAGGCTGTCTCGAATTTTTCTAATTTATGCTTAGCCGTCTCCATATTTCGCCATTTGCAAAACAAAATTCCTTTTACATTCCACAATAAAGATAACGATGAAAATCATCATAATGACAAATAGTCTGAGTAAGGTCATAATTATCCATCAATTGAAATTGTGGCGTGAAGTACAACCTTACCAGACCTTGTTTTGAGATTATATTTGCAACAAAATATGACTTATGAAGACATAGAAAAATGCACAATATTTTGAATAATTTATTTTCATTGTAAATAATAAAACACTCATATATCATTCGATAAATCTAAATCAACAAACGTTTGGAAAACGTTTTCAATTAGAAAATCGTTGGGAGCGTAAACCTGGTAGTTGACAGGTTGCTGATTAAAGGGCGTTTAGCCAGGAAGTTCTGTGTTATCTTTATAGAAAATACTTGTCCCACTCAGCTTTATTTTAAGAAAAATATGTACTTAGACATATGAAGGAAAATATGTACTTTGATCTTTACTTAGACTCGTAGATTTACAGTGCCATGCAAGTTCAGATGCTTATAATAAATTCAATAACAGATCTGAATTGAAGATTCTTTGTGTGACTTCTAAGTAATCAATCGGGTGCGCTGTTTATTTAACTTGTTTCAGTGCTGCCAGTTGTATGGGAAATCCCCTTCAACATTTAGGGGAAATCCCTTACAGTAGAGGGATTTAGTGGTTTGTAGGTGGTAGGGGAAACCTACAAGAAAAACTGTAAAATGGGGGGGGGGTGTGAGGGTTCTAGGGGAAAGAAAAATCGTTTAAAAATGAGAATGTCTATTCTCAAAATACTTTTCTTCCCGTGTTCTCACCATAGAACAAGTGACTGTAATAGAATCTTTTTTTGGCACATTTTGTGACCATATATGGCATTAGAAGATAAGCAATTTAGTATAAACTTTAACCTATGACTTTAACTCGGTGTGTCATTTGCGTCATTTGCATATCATTTCCTCCTACGCCAAATAATTATTAACTTCGTCGTTCAGATGTTCTTAGTTAGTTTTCTATATAAACTTTTTTTGTATTCATTTTTTGAAAACAGACTAAAAAATTCAGTGGCCTTACCCGACATAGGTATAAAATAGGGGAATATGTTGTTGTGTAGGGGTAAAGTAGGGGAAAACAAGGAAAATGGTTATAGGGGGTGGTAGGGGAAAAATAAAGTTTTTGTAGGTGAAATGTGCATACACAGAGTGGCAGCACTGACTTGTTCTGAATTCTTATAAAATGCCGCAACGACATGTTTAGCCAAGATTCGTCGCGAAGATCGGAATGTTTTGATGAAAACTTTTCTTAAATCATAAGTAATTTCTACGTGTTTGTTCTTTGGAACTACTTTAATTGGTCACTACAATGGATACACAAGTTTCTGTGAGGAATTTCCTCGTAGAGATTATGTCTCAACTGGTTTATAACATCGTCAACAAAGCAGATAATGTTGTAAACTATTCCGATTTATATCATAGATTTAAGCAAAAAACAGGCTTTGAAATGGAAGAATTTTTAGACCTCTATGGCAATGATGTCAGTGAAGATGATTTGATGGACGTTATACGCGATATTCCTGGCTTAAAATTTGATGAGGATGATGACATATATGTCGTAGACGATGGAAGTTCTTCTTGTTCACATAGCAAGAAATTATCGCAACATCGGGGGAAAATTTTGATTAGCTGTGCGAAATTATTGATTTATAAAGACGAGACGGACGATATAAATAAATGTTTTGATGAATCGAGGAACACTGCTCTTCATATCCTAATAACATTGCCAGGAATTAGTGATGATCGTAATTTGCTCAAAAATCTTTTCAACGCAGGGGTCAATCCATTTGCAGTTAATGAAGAAGGTAAAACCTTTTTGCATGTTCTTTTTGGTGAATGCTACTATAAAAGCATTGGCCATATTTTCTATAATATTCCCAAACGAGCGTACGCAAAATTGTTTGACAAAGATCGAGAAGCTGTACTTGAATTGGTGACCGACAGATTATCCCCCGCCGAAGTTGCGTCTTTGTGTAAAATGCCTGATAAAGAGGGTAATACGGTCTTACATTATTTTGCTTTATCCACTTCCTTTGAGACTTTATCAGCTATTGAATCGACGACTTGCCGTATGTTGATAGAACTTGACGAAAAGCAATGTTTAAGGATTCCAAACACACTCGGGAATGTTCCCCTTCATTACACATTCAATCCAAGCATATTTAGTATTTTTGCAGAGACACAGAATGCAAACTATATAGCAAGAAATGATAATGGCGAAACTCCAGTATTTTACATTCTGAAAACATCAGTTTCCCTTGCGTTTGCCCAAACGGTTGGATTTAGTGAATTAAAACTTGAAGGACTCGTTGGGGACTCATACACACGCGATATTACTACAGCAAACAAGCTGTTACAAAACCTGAAAAATATAATCACCGTTAACAACGAAGCCATGAAAACTGTCTGGAGTCCCGATAACGAAGATAACGTTGCCATTGATATAATATTGATTGCCATCCGAATAGCATCATATTGTATGACATCAAACATGTCAAATGTTTACGTGACTTTGACCGACATACTGCACGTTATTCTGTCCAAAGCAAGTAAAAAAGATCTTCAAAGAAAAAACAATCGTGGACATAGTTTCTTTCATCTTCTCCTAGACATCAAAAAGAATGTTATCAAGGAAAATTACATTATTCAGGCGATTGATATTCTGCGAAAGTACAACGTCGATTATGATGGGGATGGATGTACTGTAAAAGATAAAATCAACGGGTTTAAAGAAACATCGCCAACACTTTACAAAAAGTGTGTTGAGCTATTATTCTCGAAGATCGATGCTTCAAATGACAACAACGACTCACCTTTAGCCGAATGGCGAAAGTTACGATCATGTCCACCACGTCATACTCACAGTGCTAACCGTTTGATGAATGAAAACGGTCCAACGATAACCGTTGTCGGCAAGTTTCGTTATTTTCTTGAAGAGCCCATTGGATTCGGAGCATTCAGCAGCATATATGTTGCAATCAAAGACGAGCAGTTCAACGAAGAATCCGGTACCATGCAATGTCGACCGTTCGCTTTAAAACGAATCGATAAGGCAAAGATTAATCCTGAAGAAATCAAACGCGAAACGACTGCATTGATTTCTTTGTCTGGCAAATGTGAGAATATCATCAGGTATCACGATTCTCTGGAAGATACATTTTTTCAGTATCTTGTCCTTGATTTAATGGATGGTGATCTAAATGAATTTGTTGGCAACAGAGAAGCTAGTGTTGTTCTAGGAAACGGTGTGGAAGCTGTGAAGCAGATTATCAATGGATTGGCCTTCTTGCATGAAAATGGTTACATCCATCGGGATCTCAAACCTGGAAACATTCTGTATACAAGATATCCTCGCCTGGATTTCAAGATTTCGGACTTTGGACTTGCTAAGAATATCTCGGCATCATCCACCATGATGTCGACTCGCGGAAATCCGTTTTCTACGGCAGCTGGTAGTCGATGCTGGATGGCACCCGAATTAGTCAGCATGAAGTCATCAGAACACACCAAACAATCAGATATCTTTTCTTTGGGTTTGATTCTTCATTATCTGATGTCATTTGGGAAACATCCTTTTGCTACTCCAGGTGACGAACGTCCTCACGTTGTTGAAAGGAACATCGAAGAGATGAACGGCAACCTTAAAAATGATCTTCATCCCGAAGCGAAAAGTTTTCTTCTTACATTGTTGAATGTAGAACCATCGAATAGACCAACTGCTGCGCACCTCAATAAACATTCTTATCCTTTCCTTTGGAGTGTCCATAAGAAAATTGAATTTCTAAAAGCGGTTGGCGATCAAAACGAAGCGCGTAACCCTGCAAAATATCCTAACTCCGAACTGGAAGAACTTTTGGAGAAAACTCAAACTTGTGAATTTATACCCTGGGACGAAGAAATTAAAGATTTATACGAGGAAATGACTGAAGCATGGTCACAAAAGAAGTATAGGGAAGATAAAGTGATCGACTTAGTGCGATTCATTCGCAATGCTTACGCACACAGAGAGGAGAGATCAGTTGATTTACAAGAACAGTTGGAAAACAGTGTTTTTCTATTTAAGTTTCCCCCCCTTGTTGTCGATGTATTTGATGTTGTGCAACAAGCAGGACTTCATTCCAGGAGTGCTATAAAAGTAGCTTTAGAATCATGACGGTTCGTCTTTAGAGGAAAAATGTCATTTCATCCTTGCACACCTGAACAACGGATGGATTACTATTTATGAAATTAACTTTTTAGAATTAAAGTTTAGTGACATATGTTTTACTTTTTTGACAGCAATAATAGTTTATTACCCAGTGTAGATCATTCGAGCTCTCTTATATTATCGGCACATATATGAAACTTAGCCTGTGATGATGCATTACATGATGCATTATATGATGCATTACAATTCACATATACATTGTGAATTGTAATGCATCATATAAAATTTCCCCGTTGCATCTTGGTCAAATCATGGACAATATATGAAATGCATTTGCACTGTTAATTTCAAACAGGCTTATGAACACAGGACCGTAGTGCCTATTGAGTATCTTGTATCAAATTGTTACAATTTCATTATAAGCACGTTTCTAGCAGCCTTTGTGTGGACATTTTGTTTTACAAAATATAGTAATGTTCTTTTAACGTTTGTATTGGCAAAGTGCAGATCATCACTCTTACGCAATAAAGATAGATGAATTCCATAAGGAAGCATTGTTACTAGAAATAGCAGGACAACGATGATTTTAATGGAGATGGCTTAATGTTAGCTGTTGACTACATGGTTTTTTGTCAATTAACAACCTTATATACCTATATAGTCTAATCATCTTTTATTGAATAACGAGTGTGTCTTATTTATTACAAGCGACTTTAAAATGCCCATGATACGAAATTTTTTGTTGTCGTAAGAGGTTTGTCAGGCACTATGTATAGGTAATAGCATGGTTTCCAGTTCAATTTGGGAAAACATGCACTAGTCAGTGTTCATATTTGTATCCAGAAACATCTTCAAAACGGTGAACTTCAACTCGTTTGACAAAGATAATTTACTTAAAACTTACGCCAGCCATTGTTATTGCTTTGTTTGCATTTATTTAACTTTCCCGCTTTTCAAATGTTTTGTTTTGATCGGCTCTTAGATCACTTTTTTGTTTGAGTAATCAATCAGGAGCACATTTTTCGAAAATAAATTGCACCGGCGTTTCGCTTTTTTGCACTGGTATTTACGATAAATTGCACTGCTCTCAAACAATCCGAATTGAGAAATTTTTTCAAGTATATTATTAATCATGAAATAATGTCTGCTTTCTTAGTTCTCTGAAACTATTGAAAGTTTTTGTGCTATGTGAATAAAATAACCTATGGTCAGTTGTTTACATATCTTAAAAATATGTTGCATTTGGTAGTTACGTATTTGTTTTATGAAAAATTTTTGATTGTTATGGTAAGTAACTTTCTAAGATAAAAAATAAATTTTGTTGGCAATAATAAATGCAAGCAAGGAAAATGTGAAAAAACTCACAAATCTTCTAATATCACAAAAACGTCCAATGTCAAATAAAAAGTTCATCATAATTATAGGGGATCTTTTATGTAAGAGAATAAATTTTCGTGTCTTAGTCGGACATGGACAAAGACTTGCAACATGTTCGTCAATTAGGTTTAAAAAGTCTGTTGTGGTAAACCCGTAAATGTAATTCTTTAATGATGGAATACTTCTTAATTAAATAATGGAATAATTCTTGTATGACTGGATGTTGCAATCATCTCTGGATGGTACATGAATACCCTGTTCCATCCAGAGATGAGTGTTCTTTGGATGGTACATGTGTACCTCGTATTTCATAAATACAACCCCGTGTGTATTTATTTCTTTTTGTTAACTTTCAAGTGGGGGGTTATTTGTAGGGGAGGAAGATAGAGAGGGGAAGAAAATGAGGGGGATTACACAATGTCCTAATATAAAAAAATCGTTGACATGAGAGGCTCGAGTAAAAAAATAGAAAATACTACTTTAAAATTTCTTTTGAAATTGATTGTGTCATTACGGATTTATGAATGTCAGCTATTCCCCCCTCCTCGAATTACCAATTTTCTGCAATCACAAGCTTAAAGCTGAATGAATGGTGTTTCGAGATTCAAGTTCTAATCGTTGTACAACACCAAACACATCGAGAACAAGACGTGGAAATTTTCGAAGAAAGATGCTGTTGTCCAGCACTTGTTGAAACCACATTGATCTTTCTTGTTTGTGCGCGTAAGCATTACGAATGAATCTTACCAGATCGATCACATTATTTGTTCTGTAGTTTTTCTGTTTCCATGCAGTAATTATTTCCTGATGCAGCATTGGTATTTCTTTACTCCATGGTTTCAGTTGAAAGGATTTACCGGTTCGTGTTTTTTGTAGACACTGTTCAATTTCCGAAAGCAAAAAGTTACCCGGTTTTATAGCTTCTGGTTGATCGCCAACTGCTCTGAGAAATTCCATCTTCTTGTGGTCACTCCAGAGGAAAGGATGTTGATTGAGATACGCAGCTGGTGTTCTTCTCGATGGCTGTACATTCAACAATGCCCCAAGAAAACTTACCGCTTCGGGATGAAGATCATTTTTAAGGTTGCCGTTCATCTCCTCGATGTTCCTTTCAACAACGTGAGGACGTTCGTCACCTGGAGTAGCAAAAGGATGTTTCCCAAATGACATCAGATAATGAAGAATCAAACCCAAAGAAAAGATATCTGACTGTTTGGTGTGCTTCAATGACTTCATGCTGACTAATTCTGGTGCCATCCAGCATCGACTACCAGCTACCATTAAAACCGCATTTCCACGTGTCGAGGTCATGGTCGATAAAGCCGAGATATCTTTAGCAAGTCCAAAGTCTGCAATTTTGAAATGCAGATGATGCTCCGTTGAATACAGGATGTTTCCAGGTTTGAGATCGCGATGGATGAAACCATTGTGATGCAGGAACGCCAATCCATTGATGATCTGTTTTGTTACTTCTACACATTGACTTGGATCGTTCCTTAGAACCGAGTTGGCTTCCATGTTGCCAACGAATTCATTAAGATCACCATCCATTAAATCAAGGACAAGATACTGAAAGAATGTATCTTCCAGAGAATCGTGATACTTGATGATATTCTCACATTTGCCAGACAAAGAAAGCAATGCAGTCGTTTCGCGTTTGATTTCTTCAGGAGTAATCCTTGCTTTATCGATTCGTTTCAAAGCATATGCCCGACACTGAATGGTACCAGATATGTTGTCTACGTTTTCATCTTTGATTGCGACAAATATGTTACTGAACGCTCCGGATCCAATAGACTCTTGACGAAGATAACGATACTTGTCGACAACTGTTATCGCACCATTTCCACGAGCTAAACGATTGGCGTGTTCTAAGTGACGCTTGGGGCATGACCGCAACTTTCGCGTCATGTTTCCGGAAGAAGAAGAAAAGGGCAAGACATGGTTAATCTCATTGACTAATGACCCGTTTATCAAAAGTAAGTCGGCGCACTTGTTGAAAAAACTTGGGGACTTATCGTAGACTTTGCAAATCATGTTCATTGCACAACGCCCCTGAACGTCAACGGCATTTACATCAACATTGTGTTGTAGGAGGATTTCAACGGCTTGGAGTACATACGCTTCCTTGACGACAGCTTGTTTGATGTCCAACAGCTGATGAAGGAATGTTCTACCTCGCTTGTTTTTCCGTCTTACGTCTTCCGGATTTGCAAGAGAAAGCATTTTATCCAACAGTGTCACCATCGACGAACGAAGTTCCGCCATTTGACAGCTTGTGTTGTTCAAATCATAAGATCCAATCCGAATGGCGATCAGGGCGACATCAATGGCAGTATTACCATCTTGGTCGGCAATCCAAACACTTTTGAAGATTTTTTCGTTGGGGGCATGAACTTTTATGAGATTTTGGATCAAATCAATGGCTTTGGTCAGGCCTGGACTATCCACTAAGTCGTTGTATCCAACATCACCTTCTTCTCGGAGTTCGTTTAATACAAGCGTTCGACCAAACGCAAATAAAACGGATTTTTTCAATATGCACAATAATGGTGTTTCATCTCGATCGTTTCTTACACGACAACATGCCGGCTGCGATTCAACGAGTATGTTAAAGATCGCAGGATCGCAAGGACAATGAAGAGGAACATTACCTTTATGGTTGGGAATTCTTAAACTTTGCCCATGGTCGATTTCGAGTAACTTCCTGCAAACCTCTTGTCCTTCAACAAGTTCACCCTGCAAGATGGCGGATGAGGCAAACTCGTGCATCAAGGTATTGCCTTCATTATCTTGCGCTTTTGTCAATAAGGACACTTGAGAAGGCGGTATGTGATCAAGAATTTGAAGAACGGCTGTGTTGTCTTGTTTAAACCACTTCGTAGTTGGTAGTCTCTTATAAGGGTAAAAATCATCGTAATTGCTCACTGTTTTATATCTTCCCAATAGGATATGCAAGAAAGTTTGGCCTTCGTTATTCGCGGCAAACGGGTCTACTCCAGACTGTAGTAAATACTTGAGTAGGTTGGCATTAAAACTGATTGCTGGAAGAGACGCCAACAAATGTAATGGCGTATTTCCGGTCTGTTTGTCACGACAGCTGGTCAAGTCAGAAAAGTTACGATTGTTTTTCTTTATAATTTCACTACATGCCCTAAACACTGTCTCACGATATTGCGATACAGTGAGTTTTAGAAACCGATTTTTTATTAAGTATGTCTCATTCATAAGCTGCAGAACGCTGTTTGTATTAATTTCAAGTAAGACAATGGCACCGAGAACAACTTCTATGTCTGGAATAGCACGCAACAAACTAGATACCTCAGACCAACGTATAATCTTCAAAAGATGTGCGTCGTCTAAACCTGTTCTTCCTTTCAATTCTTCATAGAGTTCGCCTTCTTCTATAATTTTCTTTTCAAACACGATATTGTAGATGAGTTCGACTCTGATGTGTTTGTAGAATTGCACAACCGCCTCCACTTTATTCATTTTCAACAAAGTTCTCAGGGTATATTGCAAACGGAAACATAAACTTACGAATAGTAATCCTCCATTTGCTCATGAGCAATCAAAGTAGCAATTTTTAACGAAAGCAATTTTGTGCTACTATATTTCCTTTGTAATTCATTAGTGCATTGTAAGTGGGTGTTCACAGGAATCTAGAATGACTTTCAATCTTGATCGAAACGTGATGTCAATCCGTGTTTACATTGGAAGTCAACACACAGAATGACCTTTCGCAGAAATTTTGAAATTTGAAGATGGCAAACATAAACATTATAGCAACCCTTTTTTCTGTTCCTGCGTTTATTAATTTTTGTTTTTCTTTGCACTCATTTAAGCCCATTTAGCCGCCTTGTTTGCTTACGATCTTTAATTTCCCAGAAGACAATACCCATGGCGAATGCGTGTTTCGTCATTAATCACAATCTCATTCCAGAATGAAACTCAATTCGCGAAACGTAATGTCAATCCGTGTTTAATCACAAATATAATTACATTCTTCAATGTAAGCCTTTATTTTTTGTTAGCTATAAAGATGAATTGTAGTTCTGCAACTGTGATAAGTGATCGAGCTGTTGTGTCTATGTCTACTCGGCTGTATTCAGACGTTGTGATTTAGCTTACTCAAATAAGAGTTATATGATCTGAACTTTGCCAAAAGTTGATCGCTCAGAATTGGCGTTTGAATTTAATTTTCCCACTTATTGAGCATGCAAATAAGCAAAACAACTAAAAAGTATTAAGTATTTGTAGTCGACTCTTCACTTTCCGCTTCATTAGATTTTAGAAGGCTTATAGAAGATTATAGAAGATTATAGAAGATTATAGAAAACTTAATTTGGATCCGGAATGAAAATAGGAGTGAACTCGATCCGGATCGAAAATTATTCCGGACTCATGTAAACACCCTAAATAAACAAATGTTAATTTTTAAATGCATTCCTATATACGGTATAAAGTTCACCGAACACTAAAATGTAATTCAGTGACATTCAAAACAGATGCAGATGTTGAATGCAATTTGCAACCGATAATGTTGCGAAGCAGAAGAACATTGGGCATATTCGAGCAAATTTGGTAGAGCTAGGCCGTTGAGTGCTCACCCAGCTCATTTTCTCATTGCTTTTATTTTGCATGTTGCTGCAGATTTTTCGTGTATTTGATGTACACAGTGTTTACTTTTAGCTGACGAGGTTCTCCAATACCCATTTATCCGAGTCCTTACACAACCAAACAAGCATAAGTCATTGATTTCTATAACGTTAGCCTTTTCAGTTTTACTGTAGTGGCAATTTATAGTACTTTGTGATAGAAATGTCTGGCCTTCTATAATCGAATGAAGCGGAAAGTGAAGAGTCGACTACAAATACTTAATACTTTTTAGTTGTTTTGCTTATTTGCATGCTCAATAAGTGGGAAAATTAAATTCAAACGCCAATTCTGAGCGATCGACTTTTGGCAAAGTTCAGATCATATAACTCTTAGTTGAGTAAGCTAAATTACAATGTCTGAATACAGCCGAGTAGACATAGTCACAACAGCTCGATCACTTATCACAGTTGCAGAACTACAATTCATCTTTATAGCTAACAAAAAATCAAGGCTTACATTGAAGAATGTAATTATATTTGTTGTGAACTTGTGCATATATATTTACATAAAATAGCATAATGTACGTCAATGTTCGGCAGTATTGCAGATGATATTTCTATTACGTCTTGCAACTAAACACAATTGTTAAAAATAGTTGTTGACAACTTGTGCATATATATTTACAAAAAATAGCATAATGTACGTCAATGTTCGGCAGTATTGCAGATGATAGTTCTATTTCGTCTTGCAACTATACACAATTGTTAAAAATATTTGTTGTGAACTTGTGCATATATATTTACATAAAATAGCATAAGGTACGTCAATGTTCGGCAGTATTGCAGATGATATTTCTATTTCGTCTTGCAACTTAACACTATTGTTAAAATATTTGTTGTGAATTTGTGCATATATATAAAATACATAAAATAGCATAAGGTACGTCAATGTTCGGCAGTATTGCAGATGATATATCTACTTCGTCTTGCAACTAAACACCATTGCTAAAAATTGTTCGTAGCTGACGGTTATCCATCCATTGAAGTTATGATCGCGTTGTTTGAAAGCGTTGGTCAAAGTCTAGAGGTAAAAACACAATTTATAAGATATTTTACTTGTCAAGCTACTACTATGCAGCTCATGGTGTGACATTTTTGTGCAGGAATGGAGTGCCGGCCCAACAATTCATGAGACATTAATGCCTTTTTTAATGCCATCAAAATTGATCGGAATAAGGCTTTCGTGAACCTTTTTTCTTAATTCTTTAGCCATCATAATTAGAGATTGTGCTAATCAGATTGTGTAATTAATTCAAGTTGAAAGCAAATTATTAAAACCGATATCTTTATCTGGGAATGACAGCCAACTTTCAGACAGGGGCGGATCTAGACCGATGCAACCGATGCGAATGCATCGGTCAAAATATTTAGATATTAAAATCTGCGAGTTTGCATTTTAATGAAATAAATAGCAAATATTATTTTCGAATTATTTAAAACGCACATTTGACAGTGATATATTGTTTAGTTAACTTATAGATTTAGCAGTTTTAAGCTAAAATTTGTTCTAGAAATAACATTTGTGTTCTCCGATAATTTTGTCGTATTCCATGACACAAATAGCGAAAGAAAAGTCGATAAAATTTAGCGAAATTTTGTCGTGAATACATAATTAGTAAGTAATTTAATAGTATTCTGCCAGCACGTCACGGTAGATGGAAGAGGCATCGCTACGTCACAGTAGATTTGCGATGCATCGGTCGATGCATCGGTCCCGAGTCCTTTTCGCGTGAAATCTACTGTGACATCAGCAAAACCATTGTTTTAGGGCCTCACGTCACGGTAGATTTTGCCGCTGAGCGATGCATTTTCATAACTTTGTGATTGTGGGCACATGGCACCGATGCATTCAACTTTGAACTTCAAAGTTGAATGCATTTTTGATCACTTGATATAACTCGCAATCATCGATCGAAGTCATGGCTGTCGAGAATATCAAACACGATCTGTGTACTCTGCTTCGAGAAGAGAAGTCATTTGATATTAATGGAGTGCGTCGAACCTATGAAACGAGAGCTGCTACTTTTATTTCAAAATCCTCTCCTTGGAATCCCTTTCAAAGGGTAAAATGGGAGAGATATGTCAAGTGAAATGTTAATACCTAAGCACTTGACAATTCATTGGCAAAGTGGAGAACTAAGAGCTTTAAAGTAAGTAAATTTACCTTTATGCTTGCATGTTTTGGAGCGATTATAGAATACCCGTCCATTTTTAAAGGCACCCATACAGGCTTAAGCCTTCAACAAGGCATATTATATAAGTAGATAGTGAGTGGACGGGTATTCTATAATCTAGCACATGTTTTAAATGTAAATAGTGTACTCATTTCAGAACGACGAACAATCATCATAAAATATACGCGATGTCATATTACTTATGCAGCACTTATACTTGTATTCATATGTAATATAATACAATCGCTGGAAAATGCTTCTCGGATAGTGAAAATTCAAAAATTTTATGGGGGAGCATGCCCCCAGACCCCCCTAGCGGTGGCTCGCGCCTTCGGCGCTCGCAATGCATCGGTCAGCTAAGGAGCTGGATCCGCGCCTGCTTTCAGATAGTAAGATAGTTAACAATTTACGTGAAGCAACACTTTGATCATCTTGTGATTGATGTTTTTTACCTGAAGAACAACACAACACTGAATGAAATCATCAAAGCGAATATCTCCACTGCCAGTTCTATCGAACTTTCTGATAAGTATTCCGTAAAATCTCTCCGATAGATTGTATCCTACAAGTCAGATAAATTCAAAAAATAGACCAGTCGTATACAAGATCCATTTCAATATCACTAAACACTGAATATTAAATACTCAAAAGAAAATCTTACCGAAACTTGAAGAGCTGAAAAAATCAAAAAATTATATTATTTTTACCAACATAACATGCGTAGCTTCTATCATGAACCTAACTTACTGCAAGCAAAGATTTGACATGTATATGCTTCGTAGTAAGTAAAAATACATGTATAATGAAGATTTTAAACTCTTTTCAAAACGTAAAATGTCATTGCTTAACGCAATCATGAGACAAGTTGTAAAATTGTAACTCAACTGCGATTTTATAATATGTAAAGACTGATATTTCTGTAATAAGAACTCTTCTTATTCACCATTAACAATTTATAACATGTAGAAATATATGTGTGTGTACATATGTATACACCAGACCTGCTTTTAACTCATTTCTGTCAATTGTTCCAGAGCTATCAGTGTCAAAGCTGCGAAATGATTCCTGCCAGTCACAGACATACTGCCAAAGACCAGCAAATTCATTGAAATCAATCACACCATTGCCATCTGTATCAAACATCCCTGAAAATGGAGAACTTTATAGATATCTTGTCTGGTTGGTAGTAATCGCACACAAATGTTTTAGAACTTTATTGTAGTAGGTAATGTCTAGAACAATTCATTCTCTTACAGTTCTTTTCATGACCAAGGTTTGAGAGAACCTGTGTGAAACACTACTTGACTCTTTTGAACTTAAATTTGTGGCTACACATACAATGACACAGGTATACAAATACAACAATTTAAGCATGTAAACAAGAGAAATAGAACAATAAAAAGAAACATTACCCATCATAAGTCGTATGGTCTCAGGATTAAAAGGAGTCCAAGTACCTTAAAACGGTTCAATGAAAACTTTACAGATCTTAAGATCATGGATGTTGATCAAAGAATGAGTGATGAATTGTTGAAAAAGAAATGACCACCATCAAACTGCTGAACAATATAACCATGGGCTTGGGAAACTATGGGTGTCTGGTTGTCACTTTACAGTTTATGGAGTGTGAGTATACCTTACATAGGAAGGACACCCACAAATTTTGCTCTTGTTTGAAAATTTATCACATGAATGTTCAGTTTTTACAATGATGCAGTTAAAAGAGGAGAACCAAATAAAAATAATTAATATAAAGCAGTTTCATTACTAATTTATCTATTGCGTGTGATCACATAGTGAGCATGGCACACCTGCACCTTTCAAAGGATTCCACAGCCCCTGAATAAAACTCAGAGTAGATATTTGAATATAATGCAGGTTTCTCAGTGCAAATAAGGTTTCACTTCTCGTAAATGAAACCAGGAAGTAGTTACGATTGTATTTATGAAATTGTCAATCAGTTTGATGTAAAGATACCCACCATTTGCCAAGGCCCTTTGAAGTTCATCACCATTAATAGAGCCGTTTCTATCCGTGTCGATCCTACATTTTTGATAGTAGAGAATGAATTCCTTTATGTAAACCTATCTCTTTGCAACAGGCTATGAATATAAATGTTCTTAGAACATTTATATTGGACATGGAACTTAAGACTTAAAAATGTGACGGACGAAAGAAATGGGACCTATGAAATCTGATAAAATTACCTTTGAAAAATGTTCCATAAAATGATCTGCTGATTGGTGGCATTTTGATTTAGGTCTTATAAATACGTCTTGAGCTACCGCACATACTTGGGTATAATTTCCTTGTTATTTTTTCGAGGGTTTCGAATACTTATTATTCATTACTTCCGCTGAAGCCAGAGGCTTTAAGTTGGCATGATAACTGATGAAACAAACGTATTTTACTTCTCGTTCGCTTCTTTTAACTTTTAGGGATAATAGAAATGAGTGATAACATAAAATATAGCGAGAAAAATGCTTTTGTCAAGAAATATTCCATATTTTATCAAGGCCAATATTGTAAACAATGATTGGATTAACCTTTGCCATGTTAATTCTAGTTATGCATTCGAAATACCAAGAACAGAAAATTCCTTGAACTATTCTTATTAAAAACCCTCATTTTGGACTCAATTTTATGCTCCAACTATCAACACCGCCTTAAAGTCTCTTTTTCAAAATCGTCTTTCGCAATTACTTTTTAAAGAGAAGCGAAGTATCGATCAACACGTTAGAAAATAACTTATTAATTGTGTAGGATAAGCTATATTTCCTCGGAAGCTATATATATATTTCCTTCACTACACTCAGCACTAAACTTCAAAATGGCGTACTACAGGCAGCCTGCAGGTGTGGATCAAAATTTTCTTTTGGGAGTTTTTCAAAGGTGAGGAAAAATCTGAAAGGGGAAGAAGTTACATTTCCGTTATATTTCTTTCATTTGTTGTATTTTTCAGCGTGGATCGTGACAGGAGCGGCTCAATATCCGCAGTTGAACTTCAACAAGCTTTGTCAAATGGTAAGACCGTCAGAGATAATCGCTGGTTTGCCTTTGAAATTGAATACAAGATGTATTATGAGAGGAAATAACCACAAGACATACCACTTGTAATTTCCAAATCATGCTTTTAATGAAATATCCTGTTCTTGACTTCTCATCTCAACTGTCAACAAATTTTCCATGTTACATATAACTGCTTCATTGTCATGACCATAATTGTTTGTAAGGCAACGACACAGTTTAACGAAACTTTGTTTTCATATAGAGGAAATTTCGACCCTGTTTACGTTATAATATTATTTTTTACAATTTCTTCATATATCTCAATTGTCCAGGTTAGTAGAGTCCCGAGAAGGACTGTTGGTTTTTGTGTTGACTGACATTTCGACAACCTCTGTGGTAGTCATCTCCAGAGTCATCTTTGGTAGTTGTTTTCAAAATCAACTAACCTACTGCTAAGGTTATCGAAAAGTCAGTCAACATTAACACCAACAGTCCTTGGGACTCCACCAACCTGTACAATCAACATCTACAAACATGTAACAAATTCTTTCATTTGTTACAGTTGCTAACTTGTTATTGCAATGTAGTGTTAGCATTGATGTAGTGATAGCTATAGTACTGTTCAACACTGTACCCTGCTTGGATAGAGATAATGATGTCCAACTAAAGTTTTCAATATAAAAATACATTCAACCCAATGAAGGTCGTGTTTTGTGAAATCTCATACTTTCCACTTGGTCTAGTTTACAGACTTTGATACTCTTTGAGGTTATAAATTATTAACTAATTAATTATTGCCTGCCTAATTTTTAGGTTCATGGACTGCTTTTAACCCAGAAACAGTGAGGCTCATGATTGGTGAGTTTTTACCGCATCCCTATGAAACTTATGTTTCAGTATGGTTGTGATACTTCTTTTAGTGAGCTCCCCTCACGAATTTTGTTTTTAGATTATAATATATTATGAAGTAAACACAATGAAAAGCATGCGTTGATTGGTCTAGAGCCGTGTTTGCATTAGCCTGGCAAAACACATCAGAGCTCAACTAATCAAATCAATCAAAACAATCAATCAGTCAAAGGGAATTTTCAAATCGATCCTGAATAAATTTTTGAGGAAAAATCAAAACATTTGCTTAAAATTTGTCTGTTTTGCATTGTTATTTTATAAACGAAATAAAAGATGTTTTTTGTGTTTGCACTGGGTTATGCAAATCTCGGAGACGTTTGTGAGAACCTTGCGCAGGTGCAACCCTTGACCTTTGTTCTCTGGCTTGCACTGATCTGCTCTCAAGTTCTCCCAACAGTCTCCTCGGTTTGCATAAGCC
Source organism: Xenia sp. Carnegie-2017 (assembly GCF_021976095.1). NCBI lineage: Eukaryota > Metazoa > Cnidaria > Anthozoa > Malacalcyonacea > Xeniidae > Xenia > Xenia sp. Carnegie-2017. The sequence goes on along the minus strand of NW_025813469.1, from coordinate 4,049,771 downwards.
TTGCAAACAGTAAACATCTTTTATTTCTTAAATGAATATTATAATGCTCAATGTCTATAATTCTTTGAGTTTAGGATGCTGCCTTAGGTTAATTTAGTGTAACTATCAAAATGTGTGGGACATGTGTGTATGTTGACCGCTGACCAGTATGTTAAAGTGCTTCTATTTGCCATATTTCACAGTGTTTCTAATTTCTGACTTGCCTCAATAGGAATGTTTGATCGAGATAACAATGGCACGATAAATTTCCAAGAATTTGGAAGTCTTTGGACTTACATATCTGATTGGCAGAAGACTTTTCGAACCTACGATCGCGACAACTCCGGCAGCATTGATAGGAATGAACTGCAAAGCGGTGAGACTTTTTGAAACAAGTGTAAACAAGTTTTTGATCCTTGAATCTTTTTCTTTGTATTTTTTCTTTGTTTCCTTCATCTGAAAACGATAAACTTAAATTTCCTTCATCTGAAAACGATAAACTTAAATTTCCTTCATCTGAAAACGATAAACTTAAATTTCCTTCATCTGAAAACGATAAACTTAAATTTCCTTCATCTGAAAACGATAAACTTAAATTTCCTTCATCTGAAAACGATAAACTTAAATTTCCTTCATCTGATAACGATAAACTTAAATTTCCTTCATCTGACAACGATAAACTTAAATTTCCTTCATCTGATAACGATAAACTTAAATTTCCTTCATCTGATAACGATAAACTTAAATTTCCTTCATCTGAAAACGATAAACTTAAATTTCCTTCATCTGATAACGATAAACTTAAATTTCCTTCATCTGATAACGATAAACTTAAATTTCCTTCATCTGATAACGATAAACTTAAATTTCCTTCATCTGATAACGATAAACTTAAATTTCCTTCATCTGAAAACGATAAACTTAAATTTCCTTCATCTGAAAACGATAAACTTAAATTTCCTTCATCTGATAACGATAAACTTAAATTTCCTTCATCTGATAACGATAAACTTAAATTTCCTTCATCTGAAAACGATAAACTTAAATAGATCATCCAAATAACTTGGTAAAGTTTAACATTTGACTAAAGATTTATCTTGAATGAAGAACGTTGTAAATACTTACTGACGCTATGAATAACATTGTTTTTCTTTTTTTAGCTTTGACAAGTTTTGGTAAGTAACAATGTTATCATATTTTCTTGATTACGAAAAACAATGTTTTCTTGATGTGCTGTTTTCGTTCAACACTGTCCAGTTAATGTGCAAACTTACTCCTTTAGGATATCGTCTATCTGACAGATTTTACAGTATTTTGTTGAGAAAGTTTGATCGTAGCGGTCAAGGCGTCATCAAATTCGACGATTTTATTCAGTGTTGTGTTGTTATCCAGGTTAGTCAAACTTGCTCTTGTTGAGTACTTGTTGAACCCATAGTTTGAAACTCTCAAGCTATTTGCATACATTAAAAGCGTCAGAGATAAAGCTGCTATTATTTGGTTGTGTATAAAGCAAAAATACACAAAGTTTTGCAAAATAACCCTTCAATTACATACGGAGCTAGCCAGTACTGTACACTTCGGCTATCAAGTGAATTTGCAACCAAGCATACGTATATCATGTTTTAGCACTGATACTTTGATCTCCTCGTAATGGATCATCGGGGGGATAAAGAAAATCCAGGGCTGACTTATACTTTTGTGTCATTCATACATCACTTACTTGTTTGATTTTACGTTTCAAATCCTAGTAAATGCCTGTGAAAATTTTACTCTGGAAGTGAAAGTATTCATGCAACAAGTCAGGTGTAGTTTCTGAGTATATTTCAAATTTTAACTCCCAACCGTCAATTGACGTCATTGACGGCCAGTTAAGTCGCCAAATAAGTCGCCAATACATGCGAATCCGCCCCATTTGAAGAAATGCATAGTGTTGTTGGATTCCGGATTCCCTACAGGACCATACGCGTGGATTTCAGATTTCATACTCGTCGATTCCGGATTCGATACTCGTGGATTTCGGATTCGAATGAATTTCCTTGAGCTCTGGATTCCGGATTATCTTATACAAGGCAATCATACGATTTATATGTACTTTTTTTAGAACCTCACGCAAGCGTTTCAGAACTATGACACGAACAGAAATGGATGGATTCAAATCAACTACGAACAATTCTTGAGTCTCGTGTTCACGATGAGGGTATAATCAAGTTAACGATATCCTTTATTAGATTTTCCAACATAATCATCGATCTTAATAATTTATCAATTTTGTCCGTCTTCACGTGACGTCACCAATTTTCGTGGATTTTCAATAGCTTTTTCCAACGATTGTTTCCAACGTGATTTCACACGTTATAGCTACATAGAAAAGTTTCATTCTGCATGGGGAATCCAGCTTTGTATACTTAAATTAATCTACCGCTACAATTAACGAAGTGCAAACGTCAATGTTAACAATTTTTTTTGATCACGCGAGCAAAAAATATAAAATGGACGACAAAGTATTTGCATTCCAAATTATATCCGTTTATAATTGTTGTATTTCAATGCTTCTAATGATTTGCACTAGAAATTTCATGACAGTTGGCGTGGTCACCCGGCAAGTTTGGCCGTTGTCCACTCACTGTATAAAGTTAACTATAGAAATAAGTAATGCCGACGATATCAAATTTACATGGCATGATCAAACTTGTTTAAGAGTACCGAGTATACATTAAAATAACAGTAACGGCAACAGTAACAATCAATTACGTTTTAAAATGGTGCGAAAATGTATTATCAAGCTGCTTTTTCAAGGGGCAAATTTAAAATGGCTATTTATGTATTCAACTAATAACGGGACGTTATAATCTGAAAAAAGCTGAACTAATATAATTTTCAACGACTTCACACGTATAGCGGTATACAATAACCAGCATTACATGAAGCATAATAATTATAGAAGAAAACCACTGACCACATTTTGTTCGAAGGCGCAGTGCGCAGAAGGCGCCAAGTTTGTTTCGGTTTCAGCCAGCGGTCTCTTTTTGCAAATAATTGTTTGTATTTATGCAATATTTTAATGTTTTGCGGATTATTGAATATAAGAGTAGCTGATGGTACATGTGAAACGTTTCTATGTGAATATTGGTAGAGAGTATTGAATTTTCAACAATACGTTGGCGTTGCTTGATATATTTTTGCATAACAGCAGCAGGAAGTTCAAAATGTCAACAATGCGTATAATTTATTCGATGGCCCTACAAAGAAACAATTATGTCACGAGAAGTTGCAATTTATAGAAATGGAAAGAAATCTCAGGCTATTATTTACCGAAAATCATAATAATAAAGGGTGCGAAAATCAATCGGGAAAATGGATAATTATGCGGTGTCTTTTGTCAGCTCGGAATCGCTGATCATGTCTTTATTAGAGCAGATGAGATGTTTAGAAAATGAGAGGGACAATGCTCGAGTTCTTGCCGCTAAAATGCGGGAAAGGCTGAAGAAATATCAAAACAATGAGAACGACATGTCTGGTAATTGTGACAATTCCAGGCAAGACTTGAACAACAATCGCCGTATCTCCAAACTCGTTAAAAACGTAAGCTCCGTCGTGTTGAATGACCTACAGCAGGTTATCCACAACGAAGAGGAAAGGTATCGCAAGTTGAAAGAAATATGCGATAGAAGGGAAACGGAAAGGGATGCCATCCTTCGTGGGCAAGTCACGGTGTGCAAAAACCACTATGAAAGGATTTTGAACGACTCAGAACGGGAGAAGAACGAACTTCGTCGTAAAATGAAGGAACAACAAGATATGTTATTGGACAAGGACATCAAAATAAAAGAATTAGAGAGCAAATTACACGGAATGAGTCGTAAAGATACCGAAGCATTTACAGAAATATAAGAGCCTTTGTAAGGTCTCCTTACTGCTGTGAATTCAAACAAACACAGTGTATACGTACGTGCACAATTGAAGGGATTACATGGCGTCATATTTTGATGTTTAAATAAGGTTCACACCAATTAGATGATTCCAGAAAAGATCTACGTGACGTAAATAGTTCCTCAATTATTAACATACTTGGATCATTTTAGGTCATTATTGACAGTAAATCACTGCTTATCATCGTATACACGTACATTTGTATATTAATGTCTCATTGATAATGTCTTGAAAGCCTAAAAGATCCATAGGACTGACTGAAATGACTTCATTCAGCTTAAGTTCCTCTTCCTTATTTATATTCTGAGACAAAATCTGTGCTCTTCCTTTTCAAAACTTCCATGTTTACTGTTTCGGTGGAGATATTGATTTTATCTAAAACATTTAAGAATCGGCCTTGTGTTAAACTAGGGTAGCACTGCCAGACTGCAAGTTTTGATCATACTAAGTAAATTTATTGTTTCCGCACTAATTTAACTTGGAAAAATTTGCATGGCAGCTAATGTTGAGCTATAAGATTTGCTTCAAAGCTGCTGAATAATTTTTCAGCGATTCAAGTAATTAATGTAATAGAAGTGGTAACTAGCATTCCAATGGTTCATGTAGTTCTTCCTGAACTTTTTTCATTTTTAATGTTCCTGTCTTTCTCACAATACTTACCATACATCATCGGATTGTCCATGACTATCATTCATTGTCCACCATCCACTTGTGCTATGCCAAAATAATCATGGCCTTCAGAATTGAAGCACTTGTACGAACACAGCTGGCCTCTGATGGGTACGATTCCGGGTGAGTTCCTTGTCCCCAGACCCTGTTGAGTTGATCACACTTGAGTAAGCCCCAGAAATAGCATATACTAAAATTGAGGTTCTCATTGTCAAAATAAAGTTGCACATGCGCAAACGTTAAATGCAACTACTGCAAGGCCGAGAGGCGTGGTCCATAAATCAACTATGTCATTTCAACTCCGATATAGATTATTTTTGCTCATTCCTCAGGGTTCAACATGAAGCGGATGTATTGGTGTACCAAACCAAAGAACTTCATTAAAATTCTTTATAATTGGTGCACGAACATGGCGGCCATAAAGTCAGGTGACTTTTTGAAAATGATCTATACTTGGTGTTATGAACAATGAACATTAGTGAATGAATACCTTTTTACAATCAATAAAACTGACGCATTCCAACCATGTGTTAAGAAACGATTCACCACACAAGGCACAATCCCCGGCAAAGGAAAGCATATCTTTTATTTCGGGACATTCGCGAAGTTGCACACGAATATGGGATCGTCTACGATAGGTAAGACAAAATGTGAACAACAAAATTATCTGTACTTTGCCCCGTAAAAGTTTAAAAATTTGCTTGTTAGCGGCATGGCGAATATCACTGGCATAGCGACCTTGCTTAGCCTGCTATGCAATTTTTTTGTATTCACTTACATAGCAAGACTAAAACATGCGGGCTGGCTACGTCACTGCGGGCTGAGAGAAGTAAAATTTGATCGAAACAATTGGCTACAAAGAAATTCGCCTTAAAGAGGTGTATCTACTTTGTCTGCATTACCAAATTTATTACTTTACCCAACACCTTATCTCTGTACGCTCCGAAGGAATATTTCGAGCTTACTTATCTCTGTTCTTCTTCATTACAAAACGCGCCGTCAACTCTTTGAGCGACAAGACCTCTTCAACTTGTTCAGAATGAAGGGGAAGATGCTTCAATAGATTATTTCCTTCGCAATAAAGCTCTCGTAAAGGCAAAGCATAAAACTAGAAGAAAGAAGAAAGTTTTCAATCTTTCTTCAACCATGGATTCTCTTCTTATGGTTGATGATGGAACATGGGTTGGTTACGTAGAACGTAGAACATATGGTTGACGTAGGTTGAATGTTGAACATATGATGACGTAGGTTGAACGTAGAACATATACTGACGTAGGTTGAACGTAGAACATATGGTGACGCAGGCAACCAGCAAGTTTGTTCATCATGCTATGTAATCTTACTTAAAAAAAGTAAATTAAAATAGATTATAAAAAATAAATCATATTGTTCTGAAATTTACATAGCACGAACAAACGTACGGGCTGGTTGGCTATACGGCACAGCCAACAACCGTCGACGCTCATCAAAACGTCAGTTTAATTTATTGAACTAAAATACATGGAAAGCTACCTCTTATATAAAATCCTAATAATTTTTTGAAGCCGTGATTTTACCCCAGACACGCGTGTGAAGTCAATCAAACACTAAACACGCGTGTCTGGGGTAAAATCTCGCATGTCTGGCGTAAGATATGGCTTCAATTATTTGCTTGAGGTTGCGTTCCATGTATTTGAGTTCAATGCTTCAATCAAATAGCTACTTGTAAACTTTGCTACGACGCATGCGTATTACTGCACTCTCTCGTCACTCACGTTGACCGGAAAGTATTTGATGAAATTGCAAGAGACATCGAGGTATTCTAATTTACAACATTTTGACAAGCCCTGCAAGGAAATAAAATACGGTCCTTAGGGTTATAAAATGGATAGTTTAAAAAACGGAATGAAAAACGTCCATGAAATACATCATCTTGAATAGAGTATCTTGTTGCGTGCTTAAATAAATAACCGCGTTTACCTGTGGTAGCTCAGTTAGTCGATTCTTGTACAAAATCAAACGTGTCAGGTTTTTCAGAAATCCGATATTTTCTGGTAAACTGAAAAGCAGATATGTATTCGAGTGAGCTGTTAGAAATTCACAATGCCCATTTATCTTTAAACTTTTAACGATTTTATCCTGTTTTTGCCACTCTACGCCTTCTGCTTTTGACGGAGACAATACCTTTCAAGGAAGTTATCTGCCAGGTGAAGCTCGGTCAAGTGGGTTAGATGACAAATCTCATCCGGGATACTTTGCAGTCTATTCTTGTTCGCGCTCAAAAATTGCAGGGATACCAGCCTGAAAAGAAGACAAGATGTTGACAAGTTTTGCTCTCTGGACATTGATCTGCAAATCTCGCTAGTACCTTTCGATTTCCGGAGGCAAACTTGTCAATTTGTTGTCGTTGAGGTTTAGAAATGTCAGATGCTGCAAGGCGGCTATCAATATATGAAAATCTAACTTCAATTAAAGTGTCTAACACATTATCTAAACCACAAGAACTATATGTTTTTTTGACATAGTTGAAGCAGTGAAAATGATGTTAATAAGTTGGAGTAAATTAGTCTCGATACGGATACACTTACACAGTACGAAGGAAGAGAGGATGATGATGTGATTTGCGAACAAATGGAGTTTTTTTAGATTGACCAAATGGCCCAATTCTGCCGGCAGCTCTTCCAAAATGTTGTTGCCAAGATTCAAGTTCTCCAGCTGGAAGGTACGAAGATTAGATCACGTGATGTCGATCAATGCGTCAGTCACTAGTATTTCAACTTTCTCAATTATGTTCTTTTTTAAGAGGCGGTATGTCGACTGACATCAGCATTTTAGCTTGTTTGTAAACATTGCTTTCAAATAATCAAATCTACCTTTTCAAGGGCTTGTTTACAATGGAGTTTGGGTGACATAAGCGTGTAGGAGAATCCCAGCAAGGGAATGAGCAAAGAAACATTTTATAATGTTTTCATATGCACTTAGTCATCCTTGTGGTATAGTCATATTATGCACCCAATTCTGCAGACATTTCCATTTTTTTTCCGTAAGAAAAACGTCAGACTCACTATTTATGAAAGCACTCAAATAAATTTTCTTTCCTGACTGAAATATTGTCATATGTATACAATGCGAAGATACAGGATTTAATACAATCAAACACTGATTAAAGCATGCATTTAAGAGCAAGCTTCTTTCTTCGCCTGCTCCGTTTAGATGATAGAAAGCAATTTTTTTCAAAAATGAATACTTTTTCCAGAGATTTATCTCAATCATTAACAGCCATAAAATTAGCCTCTCTTCAAAGTTCTTCTTGTCTGTCATGATCCACAAACATTTAATAAGACTACAAAAAAATCCGCATGACATTTAAAACATATACTTATTCTGCAAGTTGCAGTGGATATTTTGAATCTTTCTTTTATCAATAATGCCCTACGTGTAGATAATTGGTTCTTCCTTGACTGCAGTCAATTCCTCCATAAATATTTTGAAAAGTATTCCATTTTTTATACCTAAGCGTCTGATGTAACTTAGCAACAAAGTTTAATAAATTACCTGCGTAATCACGCTAAAATCTTTGGGCAAAGAACAAATCTTGTTGTTTTTTAGGTCAATACTTTTTACTTTCGAAAGTTTACCTATAAGATTTGGCACACTTGGTAGATTTCTGTTGCTTAAGTTTACAGACTTTGCCTGACCCTTATAAGCACGAAGAAGAATCTTGTCAGCCATTTGTTTGTGAGCCCACGCTAATCTTAATCAGCGGTTTGCTCAATGCTTGTATGGTGGATGACAATACCAGCAGATTGATTTTGACCAAATTTGACTAGTGATTTTGACATTAAAGCAGATAAATGCTGCTCTTCTACTTCAAAATGATCCCAAGGAACGAATGAAATCAACGAATAATCATTATGAGCTTCAAAAAGACAAATAATTCAAAAATTAAGTCGTTTGTTACCGAGGAGGAAGCCCAGGACGCCAAGGAGAAACGTCAAAAGGAATGGGAAAGAGTCAGAAAGCCCGATGACCCTTTAGGTACATGTTTATATTCTGCTTCTTGTATGTACTAAGGTCTACAGGAACTGAATAAACCTCAAATATTTAACGGTGGATAATCATACGTAATTTTCTCAAGATCCTCGAATTTATCAACATTTGTTTTCAACTTTTACTGTTTACTTCATCCAGAATGTCCAGATGTGCAACCAAAAAGTTTATTTGAACAGCTTCAGGCCCAGAAAGAAAAGGCACAACAAGAGCATGACGAGAAATATGACATCAGTAAGAAACAACTTTTGATTCAGTTTTCAAAAGCATTTTCATTGCCTACCAGCCAGTTATTTACTTGGTCAATCCTATCCCTGCTTGTTGATGGTTGTCGAAATCTGAATAGATTTATACATTGAATAGCTTGGAGAGGTGAATTTCATCCAGGGAGGGTTGTGTTTTTTAAATGTCATTATACCATAAGACTTTCATTTATGAGCTATCAAAATATGAGTCAACTTATGCAAGCTTTAGGTGTGTACCCCCTCCCCCCTGCACCCTCCTGTCAATTTTTCCCGGACTTGGCACTATTTCAAAATATTCAAAGATTAGTTTATTTCACCCCATGGAGGTTGATAATTTTTTTGGTGTTTTTTACTGACAATAGAGGTCCATTTGAGTTCATTAAAGTTACATAACTCCAACTAGTAGACAGCTGTATAAGTGGGTTCAGTGCCAATGCTCAAATTTGCATTTCTCTGATATTGTTCAGTTTTGTATCAAGCAATCTGTACCTAGTTGATCATATGATTTCCGGATGATTGAAATTCCTGACTAAAGAAAGCGCAGACTTAAAGTACTTTTTTCTTGTAAAATTGTTAAGAAAAAATGTTCCGCGGGATCGATAATGACGAAGCTGTCTTTCTCGAGTTTGCTTCCAAGCAACAGGCAGAAGTTGACCGCAGACGTTTTGCTCTCACTCCAGAGATTAAAGACTACAGAGTATCCTTTGAAGAAACTATGCATGCACTTTATTGATTATTGCAGTGCAAAGATACTTTAACCTGTGAACTTTAGTTCAACTAGGTAGCCACTTAACTTATAATACACTAAATTTCAAAAATCCACAAGGAAAAATGCTTTTCCCATTAAAATTTATTTTACTTTAAAAAATCATTATGAATTGACTACACATACATTGTTTAATCGGCCTTGGATTTTAGTATAACATTTGGTGTATTCACTTTATTGGAACAGTTTGTTAAAGCTCGCGATCTTTTATTCTCCATCAGTCAGTTTATCCATTCTTTAATTGCCAACAACCAGGATGAAGTTGCAAAGTTTAATATGACTGTAGCCGTCTCAACCCCAGCTGCTGTGGGAAAAGAAAAAGCCTCCAATGCTTTATTGGGAAAGAAGAAATCACAGTTGGAACTATTGGCTGGCTGCATTAAACGACGGCGGTAAGATCACGTGTTTAGAAAGTCATGTTGATACCTTGCGATACTTTGAATTGGCCACCCCCCTGGTTTCCAGCAAATACCCTAGATGTGCAGGGGGACATGTTATCATTTATGGGGCGAATGCCTCCAGGTGAGGGATTAAGATTTATCATTTGTCTAGGTTCAATTTTCTCTATTCATGTTTCATAAGTTAGATGTACCTCCGGAAATGAAGGCAATCTTAATGAAATCAGGGGGGTTGGTTCCTCGCATGAGCAAACTTACCGGAAACATGGTGAACGGACAAACGCTCTTACTTTATGCAGGAGTGATGTGGAGACGAGCGAGGACGAAAAATCTGACGATCAAAACTTCTCCAAAAAAGGTATTTGATACTGTTTCATATGTATTTTACGGTTTTCTAGTGAATAAAATAATACATTTTCATGACACGAGTGTACACGAAATGAGGCCGAATTCGCCATTGGAGATGAGTTATTTGTTGCCCTCTCTGCTTGTAACCTTTCCGACGAAAAGTTCTTTTTCATATATTTGCCTACATAGTTAAGGTTTGTAATCTTCGTTTTGTATTCACATCGCTTTGACGTTTTATTTTGCGTTTATTTTGTGCAAGTTTTTCACGTTAAGAACAACTGTTATTTTCAAAAAATATCCACATTCACGTGAGTTCGAATGAAAAGAACATGTTAAGTATTTTCTTTTCCGAACTTAATTTTCTTTCGACTCTTCTCATATTTTTTTTTTTATTTCACATTTCAATATCAAAGAGCCAGCTGTCGAAAAATCGTCACAAAACGAGGAAAATTTTGAAAAGACCTCGGAATGCAAAAACTCTGATACAGAGACTAAACACTTTCCACAAACTGCGAAAAAGGCGCAAGAAAAAGACGAAAATGGTTCGGTTGCCTACAACCTTGGCTTCATAGCGAGTCTTGGTGACTACTCAGACTCTAGCGATTCGGAATCCTCATCAAGCGACTCGGATATTTTACCATCGCTTTTAAGTAACATCGAATCAAAACCGACGAAGTAAGTCCTGAATAAGCTGTAGAAGTTGACGAAATCTCGTAGTATAATTTCAAAATACTTCTTCGAACCTATTGTAGCTGAAACTTCAAAAATCAAATTCGGAATTACAAGAAGGGCATTCGCCATCATTTGGATTTGACGTTAAGCTTTGGGAAAATCGAATGCTTTTAAGATTGAACAAAATGACATTAGTAAATATGGCATCAAGTCAACAGATTGCAAATTCCATCAATTGTAAGTTGTAAGTCATGATAAATTTTAAAATTGGATCACGTATTGTTTCAGCTGTGAAATGAAAACTTGACATTCGCGATAGCTCAAATATTTCTTTGAATAAAGGCACGTTTCGAAACAAACTAAACGATCCTTTTACAAAACATCACCTTGTAGAAACATTAATGACACGTAATGGAAAATTGCAACAATTCCTTAAATAAAATCAATAATTACAATATTTGGGTAAAGTATACACATAATACCATAAAAGCTCCTTTAACCTTATCTAAATAAAACCCATACGTATAGCTAAAAACATGAGAGTTGTTCAAAATCGTGATTTCGAAACACGTTTCAGCAACTTAGCGTGATGCACGTAAAGCTCGATCCACAAGTTCTAAAGCGAAAGTCAAAATAAATTGCAAATGGTTCTATTCGCAAGATCGTTCAATCTCACAACTGACTTATATGTATTTCAATTCGACCGATCTAAGATGGTAGCAGATAAGTTTTGAGTAAATCTTCTGCAAACGACCGTACAAACGGCTGAAAGCATGACCAGAAAGTCGGAAAGAAATTTGACGTCCACATACACATGTCATTCGAAACATCAAATTTTTGGCAGGTAAGTTGATAGTTGATTCCAACCGCCATGTATTCTTGTTATCTAGTAAAGCATCTTATTTTTTAATACTCAAACGTCAATGGACGACCCGACCGGTGCTACAAGCGCGAAAATAATCAGACAGAAAAGGACAACAACCGCTAGGACTCTCAAATGTGTTGTCTTTCTTTTCAAAACAACTTCGTTCTTCTCTTTGTTTTGGTGCGCTTCCTTTTCTTCTCGATGGATAAATTTCGATTCCTTGTGCCTCGACATTTCAGCTACAAAATGAAGTAATGACACAGTTTTATTAATAGTAATTGTAAAGTAACAAAAAGACAGAACAAGGCAAGACGGCCATCAAACGCAAACTACCTGAATTTTCTGATGACGGTGGTGGATGGACTCGATGCAATATCTGATATTCTTCTGCACCTTTCGACGTTGAATCAGATGATTTTGACGGGCTTTCTTCTTCGGTATAAAAACCATTAGCGCGACCTCTCTAAGGGAAGACAGACCGTTTTTCATCGCAAGTAAATGAAGAGATTTATCGGGCTTTTCCGCCCATCATACAACCATATCAGTTGAAAGCATTCTCCCACTGAATAAGCAAAGAAATATCAAGTAGCTACCGTGAGTGAGACTAAGGTCGTAAGAGTCACCTCTACGCTGTCGTTCTTGACAGTCATCCAGATTGGCAGTCATGGGGGCTTCCCTCACCCACCCCATTTATTATTTCATAGATTCATATGGCTTCTTAATTGTAGGTGCCTCTTTCTACCATTCCTATCAAAAAGTAGCAACAACTCCCATATCGTATAGTCATCTAGCTTTGTGGATGTTGGTGCCTCCCTCTCCCATCCCTACTTTCATCTCTTATCACTGGTACAGTTATTCATGTGTCTCCCTCTGCCATCCTGTCTCTACCTCTCATCCCTTATACAGTCATGTCGCCTCACAGTTGTATGTGTCTCAATGTCCCATCCATGCCACCTCCTCTTATCCCTGCCACCTCCTCTTATCCATGCCACCTCTTCTTATCCCTGACACAGCCATCTGGAGACTATATTTTGTATATTTGGAGTGAAGAACAAACAATACTTTGAATTAAAAAAAAATTTAAATTTTACTGTACTCGACTTCTTGCCTTCATGCGATTCATTTCTTTTTCCTTTTTGAAATTGTCTAACAAGTTCTTGGCATTCATTCATGTTTTCCTCTGGTTCCCATGAATTTTCTTCTGATGAAAAACCCTTCCATTTTATCAGGTATTCAACCTTTCTCTCTCTCTTCCGTCTTGCTAGGATCTTCTCAACCTAGCATTCATGAAATATACAGCAAGAAGTGGATACATTCTCAAGCATATTTTGTAGAAAAATATCTTGAAAAATTATGCATTGAAAACAGTGGTGCATGTAGCCAGCCTGCAAATTTGGTCCCCATGTAAATTTCTCATTAGAAAAATTCATCTCTTTAGAAATCTCTTGTTTTAACAGTTCACATGAGTGAACATCAAAACATTTACATTGCATCAACAAACTTGTGAGCTGGCTATGCGACTGATTGAAAAAATATTTCATGTCAGAAGAGTAGCCTGCAAGTAAAACTATCAAAATTGAACTCTAGATTTACTGTATTTCATTCATAAATCTATGTGGGGGAAGAGGACAGCGATTCGAGAATATTTCTTTCATAATAACGACCTATAAAGTTATGCTATGCTCCAACAGTCTTGTTGCATATAAGTGCATTTGAATCTATCTAAAAAAATTGAATCAAATATCTTTGTACATGTTCTAGAGTTTGAGCTCACGATTGAGCTATGGATCAGAACCGCTTTTATGAAGTTTGTTTTTTAGTCATAAATAAACAGAACAAAATCGATTGTTATGAATTCTGAATCCCTCATCAACGACTACAAATGCCAACACAACACACAATCTAGAAGTAAAACGACATTGTATTTCTGCCACTCGAAATATTCCATAAAGGTCGATGAAATACCTCAAAATTTTGATCGTCATATGCGTTGATCGATTTTTCTGCCATGTACAAAATTTAATGCAAGACACTGAAATTAAACAAAGTTTGATGATAAAAAGTACACAATTTCAAAGCTCCCTCCAGACGTATTATTTAACCTTCCCCTAAAGCTGCATCATCCATGTTGCACCCCGTGACATTTACACCTCGTGTTGCTTTAATGCTTTTGAACTTTTAATAAACAAACATGATCATGCATTAACACTATTTCTGTGGAGGAAATGAGAAAACAAAAGCGAAGTCTTGCTCTCGAAACCTTTTAGAGCTTGGACTCCTATGAGCACGACAAAGGTTTGTTTGCCCCAAGACGTCGAGGAGGGTATACGAGTGATGTTCTGTTGCTTCCCAGATTAAAAGAGGTATTTTGTTTACAGTTTGTTCGGTTTTGTACGCTATGATTTATTTGACTGAGACAGAGGAATAGTGGCTGACCTGCTTCATAATGCCTTATTTATTCTGTGACCGAAACCGTCGCCTATCAACAAGCTACCTGTGTTGTTTATCTATTGAGAGAATTAATGTGTGCATCGCTGATGAATAGTCAAACCAAGAGGAAATTTACTTCCTACATTCTGAGAAATTCTTGAAGCACCAAGTACAGTCATGAGTTGATATTGAGATAATGTTGGCCACTTTAAGAAGAACAGTGTCCTATCTCTTGTCTTGCCCACCTGTTGTATCAAAATTTAATGCCACTAATAACGAAATAGCGTGTTCATACTATAGATGTATTGTATTACATCCTCTGCCCACTCAACACTTAGAAATAGTTTGTTGATGAATTGTTATGATGATTTGCAGTTTTTACATGGCTTTCCGTGGGAAAGAAAGCCGTCAGTCGACGATGCTGTCGAGTACTTACAAAAAACGTACAGGTGCGTAAGGCTGATTTCTGCAAAAAGTTTTCAATTAATTTAGATGTCATTAGAATAATCATGGCTCTCTACATTAGCATGTGTCAGAGAAGTTTTCATTTCTCTCCCACTCCTTCCCTTTCTAAATGCCTACAGTCACATGTTGCTCTGTAAAATGTGCAAATTTATCACACTTGTCCTGGTGTAGGCAAGATCTTCAGAAGAAAGTTGACCTTTAACTCGTTCTCTTTTGTAGAGATTATTCAAGGAAAAAGAAAGCTCCTTTCAGGACAAGTGTTCAAATGAGTTAGTTGTACAGTTTATTTGGCTTAATACACGAAGACTATTCGTCACAATACACTATATTGTGTTATAAAAGTTGTGAGAAAAATTTTAAAACTAGTGAAAAATAAGATTGGCTTTGCCCCTTATAAAAACTTTGACACAGTATAATGGAGAAATACCATCTCACTTTGTGCTGTATGTTTAACTAAATTAGTGGTTGCAGTAAGCCATCTCAGTGTTTCTATTGGTTGCAATATGCAATTACTGGCTGTTGTTATGGCAATCATATACAAAAAATTCAATGGACTGGTCATACTGTTTGCTCCATATACTGTCGTAGGCCAATCTATTGAAATAAGGATTTTATGGTTGTTCGGCTAGTACAGCTATCGATGGTGTAGAGTGAAGTTTAAACTTTGTCCACAAAAATTCATTTCAACTGTACTATTGATTTTTTTTGCTTAAAATAGGGGGGGAGTCAAAATATTTCGTAGAGTGGTGAAATCTGATATTAAGGGTGAAAATTTGTAGGGAAAGACATTTCTTATGTGTCGAACAAGCCATTTATTCAGGATATTTGATATTTTTCCTTGCTTTTAGTTTACGATGAATTGAAAGCAACGAGATGAAACTGAAAGCAGAGAAAAGCGGGATGATGAAGACGATGCCTTGTAAGTGGTATTTAGTCAAATTCTTTCCGCCCAAATCTTTTCATTTTGCAGAAAGGCCATTTCATCTGCTCACTTTCTCTCTTTTGCTCTGTATTCTTTGCTTCTACCGCTTTCCAAACGACTCTCTATAATGGCCACCGCCCTTGCCCGATTGAGGATTCTTCGCATTTCATTTGGTTTTCATTTTGGTTTTCATTTTGGTTTTTCATTTGTTTTTCATTGTGTTACAACCAAGGGTAGCTCGTTCATTTTATGAATGATTTTACAATGTTTTTGTTAATATTAAAGATAGCATCTTGTATTACAAGCAAGTGTAATTCGTTAATGTTTTAATTAATTTTAAAGATAGCATCTTGTATTATAGCTAGTGGTGACTAGTTCTTATCATGGTTAAGTTTTAAGATGGCAACTTAAACTGGAACGAATATAATTTTTTTGTTTTTTTTTCGTATTTTTGTCAAATTTCATTTTGTTGACTTTGAGGGATGAATTCTTTTCAGGTCAGACAAATGTAGTGCTGCAGACGATACCGTGTCCTTTTCATCTGATTCTGAGTTATCTGAAGATGAAGAGGGAGACAGTCTTTGCGTAAGTAAGAAAATTTCGGAAGCTCTTGCACCTTTGCAGTTCTTTTCTTGACAAGTGTTAACGTTTAGTATAAGGTAGGTTACTGGTGTTTTTGAATAAATATGGTCAAGTATTACTTTTTCTTCCTTTATTTTTCATCAACCCTTTCTATGCCTTCTCTTATCTCCAAGTTGTCATAATTTTTGATGTATTATGTTAGACGGAAAATTTGGTGAACCGCTCCATGCACGAGATGTACCAAACATCAAACGCGAGAATTTCCGATGGCAAAACACCATCGACGATGGTTGAAGTGGAGACGAGTTCTCCAATGGAAAAAGGTTATTCTATTCACGACCATCTCCGAATGTCCGAAAACACGCCCGAGCTAGTTATTAAGAATGGCGAAGAAAAGGTTGAGAAGTATGGATCGAGTAAAGACAGAAGACGAAAAACACGTCAGACGTCGACGCTTTCAAATGAAACGAAGAAGAAGTCCAGTGTGAACAACAATCTTGTTGAAAGCAACGGTAGTGTACACGGCTTGAATTTGGATGTTTTCACGAAATTACTTGCTACAAAAATATTCTTGTATCTCGAAGGAAATTTTCTCCAGAATTTATTTCATTATTTGCATTTGTCGTACGCGCTTGCTTCCATTTGATATTGAGGAAAAATTTTCACTGGAAAGTTTAGTTAATTTAGCAGGAACATTTGCATTTGTCGTACGTGCTTGTTTCCATTGGAAATTGATGAAAAATTTTCACTGGAAAGTTTAGTTAATTTAGCAGGAACATTTGCATTTGTCGTACGTGCTTGTTTCCATTGGAAATTGATGAAAAATTTTCACTGGAAAGTTTAGTTAGTTTAGCAGGAGCATTTGCATTTGTCGTACGTGCTTGTTTCCATTGGAAATTGATGAAAAATTTTCACTGGAAAGTTTAGTTAGTTTAGCAGGAACATTTGCATTTGTCGTACGTGCTTGTTTCCATTGGAAAATGATGAAAAATTTTCACTGGAAAGTTTAGTTAGTTTAGCAGAAACTTTCCCGTTGTTCGAAACTTACTGCCATGTAGTGACATTCTTCATCCATGTCTATTTTCTTCTTTGAATTATTCGCAGATGATTACCATCATAAATAATTGTGAACAAGTATGTTTGATTTATAACGTTTTAGTTAAATCCCGTGCACACGATCCGATTTGTCGGATCCGATTTTGTCGGATCCTAAAAAACGGATCCTGTGAACACATATAAAGCGAGCCTCCGACAGTCAGATCCGTCAATCTCAAATTCGGATGGATATAGAACTTGCTCTATTTTCATCCGACAAGATCGAAAGAAGCCGACTAGCCAAATTACATAGATTTGAAAAAAACTTGGAATCAAGATTCAAGATACGAAAAATATATTGATTGATATCCTGGACAACACAAATGGCTGTTCAAAGGACTGTAAATATCAAAACGAATGTAAATACAAAACTATTGGACCGTCTGAGCCCGCAACCAAAAAAACGGACCCGAAACAATCGGATCCGACAAATCGAATCGTGTGAACGGTCCTTTAGAATAATTCAATTTTACACGAGGCTTCAAACGTGAGAACATAATTAGATATTTATTGGGCATTGAATTCTGTGTAAAGAGAGTTTGAAGTTTCGATGATGACACGAAAATTTGATAGTATCATGGCCATGCTTTTGTACTTCATACCATTTAATCACAATCGTTCTTGTTTGTATAGAAATCGAAATACCGCGCGTTCCTCTGATGAAATTTTCAGATCTCGGAGGCTGTAAAATACGATCCAGGTGATTTGGTCTTTCTGAAATTATCCATTGTAGATCGAGCAATTGTTGTAAGGGCATTTACAGCAACTTTATCGAAACGTAATAGTGTTAGATACGAGGGACTCGTTTCTCGTCTCCATCCCACAAGGTATGACGGGAAACGGGGCTATATGATTGTGTCATTCAAGCTGAATTTTCTCTAAATTTTCCACTTATGATTTAAGAAGTTGCGTAAGCTCTTTTGTAAGTTGTGACAGTAACCATTATAACATGTGTTAAACGTTTATTTTTTTATTTTGACGACGACGACGTACGACGAGCAAAGAGTGCCATCTTTTACGAAGAGTTTCTCTCTTTAACTGTTAACATAAAAGTGCGCATGCGTCATGAATACATGTCGTTTCACATTAGGATGTTTGTAAGCTGTTGGTCCACATCAAACATCCGGAAGTATTTGACACCCTGGGGATCACTCCTCCGAGGGGATTTTTGCTCCACGGCCCACCAGGATGTGGAAAATCGTTGTTTGCTCACGCCATCGCTGGCGAACTCGACGTGCCGATTTTCAACGTCGCTTCGACCCAATTGATTTCTGGTATATCAGGCGAATCCGAGGGCAAGATTCGTGACGTGTTTCGACGCGCGTGGGATCATTCACCGTGTGTGTTGTTCATTGATGAAATCGATGCGATAACACCTAAACGTGAGAACGCATCGAAGGAAATGGAGCGACGTATTGTTGCACAATTGCTTTCTTGTTTGGGTTAGTTATGGCGAGGTTTTTCATTTCTTGTTTTTTGTGATTGTCAGTTGGTTCATTTCATGATCAAGCGAAAACCCAATTTCTTTTAATTTTTGCGTTTTGAACTTGAGGTTTTGCACCAGTGAAATGGTGAATCGTTTTTAAACTTGTAAATGAACACACCATAAAGTATAATTATTGACAGAGGCGGACTCTAGCAAACTTGGAAAAGATTTAAAATCCTGCGCCAAATCCCTCAAATCTCACGTACACAGTAACTGTGATGTTAAATAATAACTATTTGATACACTTCTGTACTGTACACGTACCAACAGACGCATTAAACCTTGTGTGTGTAGGATGATGTGTATGTACGTAGGAAACCTTATTTATAAAATTATACCAATAGGCATTTCCTGGAATCTTCCTTAAAATCTCATGCCTTGAGGACGAGCCCGCCCCCCAATATTTCATAAAGTGTCCGCGACTGTTTATTGACATGTGGTATTTCATCGTAGATGAAATGAACAGAAACAAGGACGTTCGTGTGCTTGTGATTGGTGCAACAAACAGGCCTGACTCCCTTGATCCAGCTTTAAGACGCGCAGGAAGGTTTGATCGTGAGATACGAATGGGCATTCCTGATGAACGAGCAAGAGAAGAGTAAGTCGACAACACTTTAAAGTATGTTGGTTTTGCAATAACTACCTACATAATATGGATTGATTTCCTGATTGAGGGAATCAGACAATAGCGATGAACTATTTCTATTTGTTCTTTAGATTTTCTCATTTCTTTATTGTATTGTACTTTACATGTTTGTGGATGTTGATCGTCCAGGTTAGTAGAGTCCTGAGAAGGAATGTTGATGTTGATGTTGACTGACTTGTAGACAACATTAGCGGTAGTCATCTTCAGAGTCAATGAGAGAGTAAACGTCAGGTTTGCCGTATTTGTTGTCTGGTTCTTACGTCATTGTATTGTTTGTACAGAAAATGTGTCACTTGACTTTAAAGATGACTACCGCTAAGGTTGTCGAAACGTCAGTCAACATCAACAATCTTTCTCAGGAGTCTACCAACCTGGACGATCTACATCTCCAAACATGTAACGATACTCCCGGGTTCAAACCATTCACTGTATTGTACTTTATTATTCTTTCAAGTTCCAACCAAACATAAATCTTAATCATACAGGTAATAGGTAGATATCGTTCTTGGTTCATAGTTAACATCCCTTAGAATATGGGACTTCGAAGAAGATGGTGGCTTTCTCATTTAATAACTGCCGTTGTGAAGGATTGATGTTTAAGAAAGGCACATTTGAATCATAGAAAAATTTGAACCATAGAAAAATTTGAATCATAGAAAAAATAATCCTTGAAGGAGTTGGCATTGCAAAGGAAACACTATGAGGTTTTGGCGTCGTCAAAACGAGTGATGCACGAAGCATTGCGATGTACAAAAGAAGCATTTTTCCCCTTAGTTTCTAATCCTGCATTTGTGACTGCCAGGAGAACGTCAAATTTGAAAGTCTCGTTTGGAATCGCGTCTAGTCCATAAACACTTTTGCTTAAAGATTTCACCTGCGTTAAGATACTTTCAAGTATCAAACCTTTACGTTCGTGATGGTGTTGTTGTTGCTGTTGTATCAGCCGCTCATTTCTTTCTATTTTCATCTTTCTTTTTTTATAGAATTCTTTGTGTGCAGTGCAAAGGTCTAAAATTGCAAGAAGAGTTCGATTACAAGTCTTTGGCAAGTCAGACGCCCGGATTTGTTGGTGCTGACCTAACCGCTCTTGTACGAGAAGCGGCAATGTGTGCTGTAACCAGGTTAGTTTGCTGAATTCTTTCAGTGTGTGAGCTTATATGACTGTTGTTACTTTCAAGTCGTCATATAATTTGGTAATAAACAATTTAATGAAATAAACCGAATTACAATTTACTACTTTTAAATTACATTAAGGACCGTTTGGTCCCACGTACAAGATTCAACAACAATTTGTCTTTTACTCTAACTAAACAACAACACACTTTTTTTAAACGTCACTTCCTGCTCCCCATTCCGTCCAAAGCGGCAATTCATACGGTAGCCACAACTGGTGCTCATGTTTCCAGTCCGCTGGAAAGCAAAATGCGCGATTTGATGTGCTCGCTCACATCATTCTTTCATTTCTAGAATATTTAACGAAAGTAAAACAGGATGTTCTGAAAACCATTCAATGGTACTACGAAACTCGACGGTAAGCAATCGCGTTGTTTTCATCAACACTAACTAGCTTTCGATGCATTATTTAGAATGTTCTTTTAACTTGGAAACGATCCCCTCAATTTGAATGTTTTTTTCTGAAATTGAAAGATAAGGCATTTTGACTTTTGTTTTGTTTTTCGGCCTAGGATTTGACAGATGCTAATAAACAGAAAAGTGGTAAGTGCTTACAATCATACTGATGGGCTATTCTCCTCCTCTCGTGTGTGACATTCACATTGTAATGCTGTTGGCTTCGAGCGTAGACAAATAATTACAATATTGCAAAGTGTACGATTTTTATTCATTGAATCATAGGTTGACTTTTTCTGAAAACATATGTCGTGATGGTTTTCACTATGATTCTATGGGATGCAAAGGGAAATGTGCTACGTCACGTGGGAAATGTGCTGCGTCACGTGGGAAATATGCTACGTCACGTGTGTCACTGAAATGGACATGTTAAATTGTATAACACCCTTACCATGCATGCTCTCTTTGAGAGAATTGTCCCTGATCCATATTCACAAGTCTTGAGAAACGTCAAGCAAGACTTGTTTTACTTTGGTTTAATTTTGCATCACGTGTAACACTATAATCGTCCTCGTTCGTGCGGTTGCACCTTTGATAGTTATCAATGTCACATAATGATAGAAAAGCATTTTAAATCGATCAATTTTTTGCTTCGTTCTCTTTGTGAAATTTTTTACGACCATTTGTAGTTTTTCACGTTTTGTTTGTTGATTTTACACAAAAATTGTATTTGCAGTCATGGATTTGTTCAAAAGCAGTGAAGCTATTTTTACCGAAAAACAACTTAAAGACTTATGTATTACAATGGACGACTTTAAGGTATATACACACATGTCCTTGACTTAAAGAAAAACAATTTATGTTTGAGAGCAACTGCACGAAAAAGAATTCGAATGAACGCTTTGTTTTTTCCTTGTCGAACTTCTCTGCTAAAGAAACCAAATCGAAAGGGAAATTAGTATATTAAATACGAAGCTCTAGCCTAGTATTGATTATGATTCTTTGAGCATTGTTATATTGAAATTTGTCGCGAAATATTTGATGAAATGTAATAGTACGATATCTAGCTTTGTTGTGCTTGTATTATTTTGTTTAAATGAGCAGACTTCTTTTAATCGAGATACATACTTTATTGAGCTTTCAAAATGTAGCTACGAGTTTTCAGAACGAACGTTATTGAAATTGTATTAGTGAGATCTAACATATCATTTTTTGTAGTGTGTATTATTCATATCGTCACTGTATGTGTACTTTTACGTGTACCTAAGTCATTTTTGGGGAGTTTTGACAAAACGAGAAAAGAATTGATATAATTATTTTAAACTTTTTAATTGAACATCATATATGAAACATTGTTGAGTCCTTTTGAAGGTCAATTGACTTCGTCAATAAATACAGAGCACAATCCCTCAGTTGGCAAAATAATAGTTTAAGGCGAAAACACTAAATTGATAGAACATGACTTTGGCAAAAAAAAGTTGATTTTACAAATTGCTGAACGGTTTTACACTATTGCCTACTAATAGATGTTGTGTGTGTTTACGTTTTTGTTGGAGTAGCTGTATTGAATATGTTTATGAATAATCCTTGTTTTTCCACTAGCAAGCCTTACGTGATGTTCAACCCTCAGCTAAGCGTGAAGGTTTTGCTACAATCCCAGACGTCACGTGGGAAGATGTCGGCGCATTGGAAGATGTCAGGGAAGAGTTGACGATGGCTATAATAGTATGTTATTGATTTTACATAGGAATTTATGTCGGCAGTCGTTGCGTTGCGTTAAAATGTAATCTATGATGGATTTGAAAGTTCGCTGTGTTAACGAGTGGATCTTTCTCCCAAGAGACAACCAAAAGTTCTGAAAAGAAATGTTTTAGAAGTGCTGTCCACTGTGCATTTCGGCAGACAACTCGTCAGGTGTCAGCTTAATAAGTATCGCCTCCATTGTTTTCAGAAAAAAGCCGACCTGCATTTGTTTAAGATACGAAATTTGTCTTCTGCAAGAGCGTAGGAAGATTGATAATTGGGGGCATTCATATATTCATGTCATAATCCTTTGAAAATAATGGATTCAAAAGAACTTAACTCTGTATGTCATGAATATATGAATATTAGCCCCCCCCAATTATCGATCTTCCTACGCCATGATCATCTGTGTATGCGTCAGCACAGGATTTATTTGAAAGAAGGTGTGTGCCTATTGCTGCAGTCACTCTATGTCGTGATATTAGCCACGCTTCCCAACTGTTTAGTTGCGAATAGTGCTAAGAGTGAATCAACTTTTCTTTTCATCATCAAAACAACTGATGAAAAGTTGATTCACTCTTAACAGATGGCAAACGTTGACACCTGACGAAATGCATGGTGTATTCGATCTTCTCCCTTTAAACTACATACTGCCAAAACTAGTCTTTTTCAGTTGAGCTATCCATTTGCAAAAAGCTGTTGATGAACGATGCAACAGATGTTTCCCTTCAAATAAGTGTTTGCACATGCGCACTTGCAGTATGTCTACGTTTAGGAGAATAAAAATGTAACTGAGAAGTAATCCTGTGTTTGCTCTAGGCTCCCGTACGTCACCGCGAGGCTTTCAATGAACTTGGTCTGACCAATCCCCCCGGAATATTACTGGCCGGACCACCTGGATGTGGGAAAACGTTACTTGCTAAGGTATTGTCCCATTACCATGCTTCTTAGCTTCCATAGACGGGGGGGAGGGCAGCAGTCCCACGTTATGGACTCACTTACCTGGGAAAGTCTTTAGTTGTACGTGGTCTAGTTATGTGAAGTTATTGCCTACTTGCAGACAAATTCCTCAAATTACCGTCCCTTCAAGTACATTTGAAACAAATTTTTTACCATATCCGAAGTGTATTTTTGTGTGTTTGTAGGCCATCGCCAACGAATCTGGGATCAACTTTATTTCTGTGAAAGGACCAGAACTTTTGAACATGGTTCGTCTCGCTTAATGTGCTCATCTTCCTTTCATTTTTCTCTCACGGAATGTGGTGATCTTTTTATCGGTATTTTGTCGGTATTTTGTCGGTATTTTGTCGTTGTTTTTGACAGTATGTCGGTGAAAGCGAAAGAGCCGTACGTCAAGTGTTTCAACGTGCCCGCAACTCGGCACCATGTGTGATCTTCTTTGACGAACTGGATGCGCTGTGTCCACGACGATCGCTTAGCAACGAGGTATTTGAAATATAAATTATTGTATGAGGTATTTGGAATAAAATGTTTTGAATGATTCATGTTTTAAATATTATTACATGAAGTTTCATGTTGATAGATGTTGATCATGCAGGTTAGTGAAGTCCTAAGAAGGACTGTGGGTGTTGGTGTTGACTAACGTTTTGATGTTTTGACTCTTGACTTTGAAATGATAACCGGCAACGGAGTTAGAGCTTTTACCGGAGGGAGTGCTGGACACTGCCTATTTCTCTACGAAATGTCAATATGCCAAACAATAAGTAAAAGTTATTTGTGTTAATGAAGCACGCTTCCAAAAATATCTCTTGACCATGGTGTAAAAGTAAGATAATTTAACAAAAAAGTGTGATATGGCATAATGACAACCACAAAGTCACAGCCGAAATCCAATTCAAAGTGTGGAAAAACTCTTCCCCGAAAAAAATCCTACTAGATCCATCCCTGATCTAAAGGTCAGTCCATACTAATACCAACCATCAAAATCATCCAGAATCAAACCTGGTCTAAAGATCAGTCTATACTAATACAACCATCAAAATCATCCTAAGTCAATCCCTGATCTAAAGGTCAGTCCATACTAATACCAACCATCAAAATCATCCAGAATCAAACCTGGTCTAAAGATCAGTCTATACTAATACAACCATCAAATTCATCTCAAGTCAATCCCTGATCTAAAGGTCAGTCCATACTAATATGAACCATCATTCTCAGGACTGCGCCAACTTGGACGATCAACATCTTCAAACATGTGACCATAATCCTGGGTTGAAACCATTTTATTTAAAGAAAGGTTTTCTTAGCAGAGATTTGAAAGCTCAATGATGTGATACCGTCATTTAATGGCACTGTATATTTGATCAAAATATCTTTCAGTCGACGGCTAGCGCACGTGTTGTTAATCAGTTGTTGACGGAAATGGATGGTCTGGAGACAAGGAAACAGGTTTTCATCATGGCAGCAACCAACAGACCTGGTAACTTTCCTTCTTAGTTTATGATAGAATGAAGTTTTTTTGTGCTGAGGCTTTACGTAAAAAAAAGGGGTAAACCCTCTACTACTATGTACACATGCTTGTTCCACATAGTAATGTCTTTTGTAAATCATTTTCCTAGAAGCTTAAACATTTTCAATCACGACCTCAAATAATTATCGGCATGTTGATAAATCGTATGATTTTTTTTGATAAATCACATCTAGAATATCGTCTAGCGTTTTGAAGCCAATGTAATAAAATGCGGACTTGATTATTCAGACATCTTCTTGAACCTTTGACTACGCTTTGATGTTTGAACAATTCCAGATATCTTGAGTGGTTTTAAAGCCAAAATACCCAATAGACTGCTTTTTAGTGTTTTCATCTTCCCCCGCATTTCCTTCAAATTTAAACAATTCCAGACATCATGAGTGGTTTTGAAAGTAAAGTACAGGGTTCTTCTTTAAAAGATTGCCGGTGATTTGATATCGCTCAGATCTATTTCTTTCAAATTTAAACTTTTCTAGATATCATTGATCCAGCTATATTGCGACCTGGGCGACTTGATAAAACACTTTACGTTGGTTTACCGCAAGAGAAAGATAGATTAGCGATCTTGAACACTTTAACGAAGGTATGTATACTGCCGAATATTTTATTGAATATGTCTGAAAACTCTCAAAGACGATTTAAGTCGCATATGCTGAGGGATATTAATGTGACCAAGGGAAATTTCTTCTTAGCTAAGTTGGAAATGTTATCAAGATTTTGATGGATCCTGTAGGACTTATAGGAACTTATAATGATCTTATAAGTTTTATAAAACTAAATTTTACATCAAAGTTTTCTGTTTGTACTGTATTGAGCATTTTGAATGTCTTGGTGATTTTGTCTGTTAAACTCCATTAACATCATTGATTCTCAGCGTTTTCTAAAATATCATATTCGTTAGTACAACGATTTGCTATATACATGTGAAGATGAATATATGTGTAGGTATCAAAGATACATATTCTACAACACACTCTTGACAAAAACTACTATTACCAAGAGTTAATTATGTTTATGTAATGTGATATCATAGTGATGTTACTTGCATAATGACAAGGCTAAATATCTCTAGGTAAAATTGAATTTCTCTAGGTAAAATGAAATACCTTTAGGTAAAGTTAAGCATCTCTAGATAAAGTTAAACATCTCTTGCTAAAGTTAAATATCTTTAGTTAAAGTTAAACATCTCTAGGTAAAGTTAAACATCTCTTGCTAAAGTTAAATATCTCTAGGTAAAGTTAAACATCTCTAGGTAAAGTTAAACATCTCTAGGTAAAGTTAAACATCTCTAGGTAAAGTTAAACATCTCTAGGTAAAGTTAAACATCTCTAGGTAAAGTTAAACATCTCTAGGTAAAGTTAAACATTTCTAGGTAAAGTTAAACATCTCTAGGTAAAGTTAAACATCTCTAGGTAAAGATAAACATCTCTAGGTAAAGATAAATATCTCTAGGTAAAGTTAAACATCTCTAGGTAAAGTTAATTATCTCTAGGTAAAGTTAAATATCTCTAGGTAAAGCTAAATACGTTGATCAATGTTGAATATCATAATTTTACTGAAGTTTCATTGCCATTATGAAACTATGCTGTAAATTTTGCTTTCGTAAGTATTTTAATATTGATCCATATTGGCCGTCGTCACTTTAACTGTACATTTTGTTTCAAATTATTCCGCCCTCCGCTTGTACTACTTGCTTTTGTCACACCCTCCTGTAGGGTGGATCGAAGCCAAGACTTGGCAACGATGTGGATTTGAAGGCAATCGCTTCGGATGGTCGCTGTGAAGGATTTTCGTAAGTTTCTGAATGCTCATGTTTGATTCTCAGAAATTGACGGGTGCGTTTTCGGTTAGTAATCACCGCAAAATGTTTAAAGATAAAAATATTCCTTAGGTAAAGTATAAACGTTTTGAATTAGGAATCACCACAAAGTGTTTAAAGATAAAAATATTCCTTAGGTAAAGTATAAGCGTTTTGAATTAGGAATCACCACAAAGTGTTTAAAGATAAAAATATTCCTTAGGTAAAGTATAAGCGTTTTGAATTAGGAATCACCTCAAAGTGTTTAAAGATAAAAATATTCCTTAGGTAAAGTATAAGCGTTTTGAATTAGGAATCACCACAAAGTGTTTAAAGATAAAAATATTCCTTAGGTAAAGTATAAGCGTTTTGAATTATGAATCACCGCAAAATGTTTAAAGATAAAAATATTCCTTAGATAAAGTATAAGGTTTTTGAATTTCTAGTAATCTTTCTAGCAATGTATTCTGACACACCCTAACTCTGCTACTGGTTTTTACCAAATCGATAAACAAAGAAATAAAAACTTTCGAGGCTGGGCTAGTAATATATTAAGTTGCTCCAAGCAGTATACTAATTCACTGACGATTGCAAGTTCACGACGAACAAGTTCTTTCTATTTTCATTCAGAGGTGCTGATCTTGCTGCTTTGATTCGAGAAGCGTGCGTTAACGCATTGCGCGACTGTATTAAAGGTTGTCAATATGACGAAAACGGCGTTTCCGCTGTCGTATTCGAGAAACATTTCGAGGGAGCTTTTGAAAAGATCAAGGCTTCCGTCTCACAGAAAGTATGTTCATTGTATGCGTTTAGTTTAAGATGTTGCGTATGCAACTTGTCCTGTATCAGACGTCGTTTCTGTTCATTCTAGGAAAAACACGTGTACGAAAACATGCTTGAAAGAACAGGAAAATAAGAAGGAAGTTTTCGTATGTATGAGAAGTGATTCTATTCATATTCATTTCAAAATTCATCATTTTCATCAAACGTTACATTTTATTGGTCGTTCTATATGATTATAGATGGCGTAATGTAGAAGAAGATCAACACAGTGGCAGAAGACTGACAGCTTCTTGTTGGTCATTGATTAGTTCAAAAACTGACAGCTTCTTGTTGGTCATTTATTAGTTCAAACACTGACAGCTTCTTGTTGGTCATTGTTCAGTTCAAAAACTGACAGCTTCTTGTTGGTCATTGTTCAGTTCAAAAACTGACAGCTTCTTGTTGGTCATTGTTCAGTTCAAAAACTGACAGCTTCTTGTTGGTCATTTATTAGTTCAAACACTGACAGCTTCTTGTTGGTCATTGTTCAGTTCAAAAACTGACAGCTTCTTGTTGGTCATTGTTCAGTTCAAAAACTGACAGCTTCTTGTTGGTCATTGTTCAGTTCAAAAACTGACAGCTTCTTGTTGGTCATTGTTCAGTTCAAAAACTGACAGCTTCTTGTTGGTCATTGTTCAGTTCAAAAACTGACAGCTTCTTGTTGGTCATTTATTAGTTCAAACACTGACAGCTTCTTGTTGGTCATTGTTCAGTTCAAAAACTGACAGCTTCTTGTTGGTCATTGTTCAGTTCAAAAACTGACAGCTTCTTGTTGGTCATTGTTCAGTTCAAAAACTGACAGCTTCTTGTTGGTCATTGTTCAGTTCAAAAACTGACAGCTTCTTGTTGGTCATTGTTCAGTTCAAAAACTGACAGCTTCTTGTTGGTCATTTATTAGTTCAAACACTGACAGCTTCTTGTTGGTCATTGTTCAGTTCAAAAACTGACAGCTTCTTGTTGGTCATTGATTAGTTAAAAAACTGATAGCTTTTTGTTGGTCATTGATTTGTATACGCAAAAATCTGTAATATTCGTTGTTGAGCTCTTGGCTCTTGGTTTTGACTGACCTCCAATGCACGAGGTCCTTGGTTCGTCTCGTTGATGGTGTTGGTATGGATTGTAGCTTCAAGATTGAGTGCAAGGTTTGAGGTTAGGAGAGAGTTTAAGGGCGCTCTGTTTACGCTGAGGTTCTTGACTATTAAAAATGACTACCTTCGGGGTCTCATAGAAAAATTTGAGCAAAAGGCTTAGTTTTTTAAAGCGCAAAATTTTTTGTAGTTGTTCCCTTGCTTGCTTGATTTTTTTTTCTGAAATTATACTGAAGATATTTCTGAATATATTTCTGAAATTATAAAGTGTTCCATTCTCAAAAATTTAGCAAGAGAATTGCCGATGGCACAATTTGTGGATAGCATTACCTAGGAAATGACGACTTTATTGAATGTTGTCTTCTATGAAATAAGGCCTTTTCCAAATGAAATAATGCTTTTTAAATACATGTGATTACATTCGATTTTATTAACTTCATTGAAAACATTCGACTATGAAATGACAGCTTTAATGTTGTCTTCTATGGAAGGACGACTTCTTGAAGTGTGACTGGGTGTGTTCACAGAAACTAGGGAAAATTACCGGGTAAAAAAATGAGTACCGGCAATGTGAAATTTTGAGAAAAGCTTGTGTTTTGTTGAAACCTTTCCAATAAGTAGTTAGCTTGTATAATGGTGAAATATATTTTAGTTAAATTGTAAAGTTAAATAAGCCGGACGCGGTAAGGAAATGTCTGCTTTGGTTACGAAAGTGCCCTATAGTCTTTGTGTGGAAAATGTGAAAATTTGTGAAAAAGCATCAATTATAGTCTTTGTAATAAAAAATGTGAAAATATGTGAACATGCATGAATTATAGTCTTTGTGTGATAAAATGTGAAACTTTGTGAAAATGCGTGAATTATAGTCTTTGTAATAAAAAATGTGAAAATTTGAAATAATCTGAAAATTAAATTTTTTTGCATAAAATGTGGAATAATGCATAAATTATAGTTTTTGTGTGAAAAAATGTGAAAAGTTGTAAAAATTACATTTTTAGTGTGAAAAAGTGCAAAATGCGTGAGTACATTGTAATTTGTGTAATCAATTACGGTGTAAACATGTAATCAAATACATTGTCTTTCAATGAGTAGTGTTTTAATGAAGGTAATAGTGTTTGCCCTGAGGTTCTTGACTATTATAAATGCCTCCCTTCGGAGAATCATAGAAAAATTTGAGCAAAAGACTTAGTGTTTTAGGGCAAAATTTTGCGTAGGATTCCCTTTGCTTGCTTGATTTTTTCTGAAATTATACTAAGTGTCGCATTCATTCATAAAAATTTAGCAAGAGAAATGCTATTTCTAAACTATGTGCACAGCATTATCTACCTCATTGTCGCTCATTTCATCATCCTAATCATCACGCTTAACACACCAAGTCAACAGCAACCGACCCTTCGAAGGTTTCGAACCTCACTCCTCAACCTGAGAAACCTGCATCTGTCCACTCGACCAGACAGTGCGTTGGAATCACGCAAATTTATCGTATTTACTACAGTACTGTAGCTATAATGAAAGAATATATTTATACATGCATGTACAGTAAAGAGATAATAAATGAAACAAACCACAAAATTTTATGATTATTCTGTAAACCATCGAGATTTTTACACGAACGTTAAAAACTATAATGTAAAAGCATTGAGTTGCAAGATATAATCATTCATCATCGTGGTCTTGCCACACAACTATACATTAATAATTCTTATAGTTTTGGATCTCGTTTAGTGAACGACATCAACAATCAATTTCATTCAATGTTTTTCTGGAGAACGAGCACAGAATAAAAACTTGGGTTGGTTTCGCCAAAAATCACGCCAGCTATTTTACTGCTTTACGTAGACTGAAGTCAAAGTTCATCTTATAATTACACCAGAGGATCGCCATGCACTCGTTATAGAAACATCTCGTTTAATAAAAATGGAGGATGAAACTTGTTTTGACTGTGTTTTACCAAAATGCATTGTGGTTAAATAGATTTGTACAAACCAATTTGGATAACAAACAGTAGTGATATGAAGAACAAAATTTACTTGATGGTAAAACTCCAGTTTCTCTTTAACAACATCTTTAGATCAGTGCTTTATGTTCAAGTTGAGTTAACTAGCCGATGCAGATCCACCTCCCCCGGAACCTCCATCACCACCAGCTCCGGCAGGGGGTTCTTGGTTAGACATCATCACAAATATCACCAGAGGAATAATGTACATCCACTAAACGAATGAACACAAAGGAATATGAGGGACAAACCAGGATATTTTAAAGACAACTTTTCTTCGAAAACTGTCACTTACATATTTTTGAAGGAATGATCTGTTGTCTTTGCCTTTTCCTCTTTCTTTTTCACGTCTTTCATCTTCCAATCTCTTTATGTAAGCCTGAGTATCAGGGCTAAAAAGCAAAAATATGTACGTCTGCTGAGAAAAACACCAGGTTAATTCCAATTAATTTTCAAGTAACTAAGAAGAAAGTTTTATACTTTTTATAAAATTTTGAATGCACAAAATAAAGATTTGAATTGAAAGGAACGTTTTCAACGTTATTAAATAATGTGAAATATGTCAACTGATTGAATACATTTTTGAACAAACAGGAAAGTTTTGATCTAAGAGAAAAGTTTGTCACAAAAAGCATGTTCTGCGTTCATGCAAAAATTTGAATTTATCAGAAAGTTTTGAACTCACGGGAAAATCTTGAACTCACGTAAACAAAACAGAAATCCGCCAGTACAAACTGAATTTTTTCAATTCTTAATCACCCTTCATAAATCAATATTTTATTGAAGGAATAAATTGCTTATGCAGCGTGTCCACTTACGTAGGTCCAGGAGAAACATGTGAAAGGATAACAGTTGTGTTAAATCGGTCATATGCCATTTTCTTGAACTGCAACAAAAATGAATAGTGAGAAATGTAAGTGTTAAAACAAGAACAAAATAAACAATTGTTCACAAATCATTGACAAATAAATAGATGCATTCCGCTCTAGCAACCTTCTTAAACAAAGACCTAGCTACCTGATTGGCTGAAGTTTCACTACAATCAGATTTCGTAGTTGACAGACCAACTGCAAAGACATGGCCTGAGGAAACAAAATTTAATTTTTCAAATAAAGAATCATCACAAGGTTCAGTTGTAGTTATAACGTTCTAGAAATTACACAATTTGTGTTCACAGGCTGAAAGATTCTCGATCAAATGAATTTTTAACAGATTATCAAATCAAATACTTAGATTCAGTTTTTAGACTTGTCTCTTATAGACAAAACCACATCTCACCGGTATGGTCCAAGTTGAGTTTTATTATATCTGAGAAATTCGAGAGCAGCAGAGAGCACTGTAAAGTATGAAAGATTTCCATGAAAAGTATGATTAATGAAACTTAAGACTGCACAATGGTATTTTTAATGGTGGGATGCTAATGAATTTCATGTGATTGAATCACTGGATTCAGATAGGATTATGGGATTTAAGATTAATAATTTAACAGAATTATATTTGTGGGCAGTATATTGCTTGTTAATTCAACCCTACTTTGAATGTTTTGTCAATAAAAAAAAAGCTGATGGGAATGAGGATCTTAGGAGGGTAAGTCTGAGAGCAGGTCTGTGTTATCTTCCTCCATTGTCATGTAAGTTCACAAAATGAAACTTAAACACACATGATTTATTATGTGAATAGCTTGTTTACAAAGGCCCCTGCTAAAGACTCTCCAAGGAGTAGTCTTAGGCCAACACAACTTGGAAACCATTTATTATTATATCAAAAACAACTCACCGCCTTAATTAATGTTGAAACATAATATGGAGATTTTGGTTCAACACTTTCTGAAGGATTCATAGTCACTCGAATATGATAGAAATCTCCACGACGGGCAGCATCCTTTAGTACATTTAAAGAATCAATGATGGACGAATGAAAGGTTTGCCACGACATCAAAAATAATGTCTTAAAATTACCACCTTTAGGGAATTCTTGAAAGTCTTCCATGAGAAATCTTCGCTGTCTTTGTACGAACCAAATGTTCCCTTGATGCTCTTGATAAAAATGTGACCCCTACACAAATGTGTTTTGTATTGATTTCAAATCAAGATTCACCCACATTGTAATTAGGAGTCACATCAAGCAAGTCACATATGTCCAAGTTTAAAGATATCAACCAATATACAGTTATGTTGCGTGAGGCCAGTTGCATTGCAAGTCCTTTGTTTAGTCATACTATATATCTGCAACTTTTTGGCATGTACTCAATGTGAAAACAATACATTACCATCAAATAAATGATAGCGATATAGCCATTTCAATAATTACGGAGGGGAGGGGATTCACAAATTCATAGTTTGCTGTACTTGTAGATGTTAGTACTATAAAATCAATTATTTTCTACTGATTATAAAATGCACAAGTGAATAGGAGCCAAACCAATAGTGGAGGCTTGCTACACCACTGAATGTTTTAAAATGTATAAATGAGGACTACGCTTACACGTTGACTACATTATTCTGTTTGACTATATCTTTTTGAATCTGACTTTATTTAAACACTGACGTTTAAATGAGTAATATTACCTTTCCTTGAACACCAGATCTCCACCTGACAAAATTGAAAAGTAGTATCATATAAAATATCTACGCATAAACTGATCGTAATCTTAAAAACAAGCATCGCCTACTTGCTCCAATAGCGTGTTCGACAATCAATGCATCACCAGCATTTTTACCAATATCAGTCTATAAATTACCAGCAACGAGCGTATTTAAGTAAATTATTACGTTTGACCAGATCATAGAGAGCTAAAATACGATTAAACAGCACCTACCGCTTGGATAGTACACAATATGCCTAACAAAGCGACAGAATATAGTAAGAATTTGCCAGCTGGAAATCTCGTTCTTTCCGCCATATTGACATGTGCTCCCATACTTCATCTTACTTGTATCAAATGGCTTCGACAGACGACGGTCGACCTCAGCCTGCCCTACTCTTTGTCATTGGCTTGTTTATCTATAGTCTGTTTATCTATAGCTACATGTGATTTTCTGATTTCCCTTTAATTCTTTTTGACCGCTGACTTCAGTTCTCTCTTTTTTCACGTTACCTGACTTTGAGCTCACAACTCAATTGAATTTAAGAAACATTCAAATTTTGAGTCGACATAAGAGTCGTCATTTCATAAGAGCCGTCATTTTGAAATATGATTATTTCAGAGGTCTTTTCAAAGTTTCTTGTCTCCCATTTCGCCTTCTTTTGTGTCTACATTTATGTCTACCTTTATGTCTACCTTTGTGTCTACCTTAATTACGTCTACCTTTATATATCTAACTTTTTACCTACCTTTTGTGTATCTTTTTGTGAAATGTTTGTCTATTTTCATGTTTACCTTTATGCGTGCCTTTGTGTCTACTGTTTACCTTTTAAGTTGACCTTTGTCTACCTTTTCCACGTAGGAGTCGACATTTGACAAAGTTGTCATGTTTTAAGAGACAATATTTAAAAAGGGTCGACATTTCATAAAAGTAAGGAGACTTCATTTTTAAAGTTATCACTTAATAGGATTGGTCTTTTTAAAGTTCTTTGTCCACCTTTTTATGTATCTTTTTCTCTTCTCTTCGTGTCTACCTTCGTGTAAATTTGGAGTCACAATACAGTCATTTGAAAAAGTCGTTATTTTGTAACGGGGAAGGGGGGGGGAATGGCCTAAACACCCAATGCCTTCTCCCAGTTTGTACTTCTCTGCTTTGTATGACGTATAATTAAATTGTTGCATATTATTTTTCACAAAATTTATTGAACAAACTATAAATGATTAAATAATTTTGAAAACTTCACCAGATAGAAAATGCAACACGGGGCA
Organism: Xenia sp. Carnegie-2017; assembly: GCF_021976095.1. Classification (NCBI taxonomy): domain Eukaryota; kingdom Metazoa; phylum Cnidaria; class Anthozoa; order Malacalcyonacea; family Xeniidae; genus Xenia; species Xenia sp. Carnegie-2017. The sequence continues at coordinate 4,014,884 of NW_025813469.1, read as the reverse complement.
TATCGTCATGAATACTTTGCTTCACACTGTTCAAATTTTTTTATGAGGGGAAAGAAACTATAACTTGCAATATTTCGTTCAGTGTCATTCAGCTTGGATCATTCATAAAAAATGATGTAGCTCCGACTAATCTATGCTACCACTAAATATTTCCAGTTGATTAATAACTTAACTCCCTTCAGAGAGAATAATGTATGACTTGCCAGACGCACTTACTATGTTGACAAAGTGAAACACAGTAGGACAAAGTCAAGCAAGCTGGATTTTGATGTTGCTAGTAGTCGTACAGAAGGCTCATCGCTTCAGCGGCTTTACACCTCACATTTGCCGATGTATCTTTCAGCAAGGTAATTAACGCTAGAAAAAGCACATAAACAATTTATGATCTTCATTTTCACTAGCTTCGTGAACGGCACAATGGTTGAAAGTCGTTAAAATCCATTTACACCACACGATGATTTTAACATGGGACAGTCAAGGAAGTCACGCAAATTTCATCAAAGATGGTGAGTGGTGTAAGTAAACGGGGTTTAAAAGACTTCATACCAATACCATTCACGTCTTGTTCATACAAAAATCTATTTTACTCATTTTAAAAAAGGTTGAACATTTTGGGGACGTAACCAGCGGCGTAGCCAGGATTTTCTTTCCAGGGGAAGGCGGTCAAAGGGGAAAGTAGGGGGGTATAACTGTCGTTTAAACAATATAATATATGTAAAACATAGCATTTTAAGGGGAGGGGTAAGAATTTTCCGGGGGGTAGCTCCCGGGTCTTCCCTCTGGTTACGTCGCTAGCCCCAGACCACACAACATGAAACTTCAAGCCTAAAAGCACAAGTTAACATTTGATACCGTGACACTGACGAATACTCACCTCCGCAAACGTATTCTTTGGAAATCGTCAAGCGTTTGTTTTCAGGTAAATTACCAAGAAGAAACCCTTAAATGGATCATCAATAGAAAATAAAAAGAAACGCAATCCGGTTCGAGAAAGATAAACGCCGCTCAAGTCGTAGATGTTGAACGACTCATAGTCTTTAGAAATAATTGTTGACAAGGTGTCAGTTCTCAGAGTCATGCTTTGTGCACGTGGTGTTTACGTTTCCATTCTGGAGATTTCTTGTAAAGAATTTTCCTACTAAGCACAGAAGCATAACCCCGAAAGTGAAGCTTGGAAAACGAACACGGTATTGAAATCACCGACGTTTTAAAATGATGAAATTCACAGTATATTTTACCCAAGAATCTTAAATTCACTTTGTTTCAAAACATTCCTCACACCAACTCCTGCTGTACCTCAACGGTATTAGCATGTGATAAATAACGTGAGATACTGCATTTTTTTGAAAGTTGATGACGAGTCTCGTTATGTGTTGTAGCCACTTTGCAAATATTGCTCGGGCTATGTAAATTTCAGATCATTGGTATTTTGTACTTCTTTTGAAATCCATCGTTTTTTTTACAGTGAGTGAACACAGTGGCGTAGCTATGGGCTCAGGATGGACGAACCCACGGGCCCCATGGTCTAAAGGAGCCCCTGTCAGATTAGAAAATTATTAATATACAATGGATTAAAAAAAGAAAACTTGCACGGCATAAACTGACGTATAAAGAATTTAAATTTAAAGGCTAGACAGCGAGATCATACTGGAGAATAAGAATGTTTGAGGCTAAAAGTACGTTATCATTGTTTCGTACTAATACTATGTAGATGGATTATTGTATTGTGGTGCTTATTGCATTTTCATATGGTAATCGAAAGGGGGGTCCCTTTGAATATTTTCCCACGGGTCCCCAGTTGTACTGCTACGTCACTGAGTGAACACCAACGTAATTTACACAACAGGAAAAAACTTGCAGACTGGCTGCACCACTTTTTAAAACTCAAGAGATATCTCAAACGATAAACATCAAGAATGCGGCTTCTTTCCCACCAACGATTCAACACAAATCACAAAATAAATATTCCATAACAAGAATGAAACAGTTCCACCACTCAAATACGTACCTAACAATATGGCGGCGTTACACTGTATTTCCGGTAGCGAACTCTTGAAAAACGTCACGCATGTCATGATGTAGAAGTCAACCTTATCGCTTAGGTCTTTAATCTACAAATGGAAAATCAAGGTACGGATCAAATACAGATCAAGGATCAAGGATACAAATCAAATACAGATCAAGGAACGTTAGTGGAAGCACCAGGGATTATCAAGTAATGTCAGGTAGTGATGATTATTATCCACACTAAAAGTTGATTTACGTACTCAATTTCACACAAAACTTATGAAAAACTGCAAAACTGATGCAAAACTGACGAAAAACTGTAAAAATTATGCAAAATTGTAACACTGATGCAAAACTGTAAAATGGTTGCAAAACTGTAACCAAAGCAAAAGAAGGATCCAATAGTTATTTTAAAAATACACCACAATTTTTCGTTTTGTAACTTATATAGTTTCCAGTGAGCAGAAGTACTTTTTGATTTTTTGAGTGCGATAACCACTTTAAGATTTTAAATTCAATATAATAGCTATGTAGGAATGAACTCACGATTAGTCTTGACAAATCTCTCATAAACTCTCCGTAATGTAGGTTTGCGTTCTCTAGAAGATGTTTGAGGAACATGTCGGTGATAGCTTGTGAGCCCATCAATGGCGCCAGTTTTCGTAGAGCACATTTGCATGCCTGTATTTGAAAATTGAAACCACGAACACAACGTTTTTAGTCCAGTTCAAAAAAAATTTAGGTGAATCATCTCATGCTTTAACTTACATTACGTATTGCAACATGAGCGACTGATATTAAAAGAAAAGGCACCATCATATAAATGGATCATGTATTTGCAAAATAACAAATCTTGACCCAAATCCCCAGGTGATTTAAGTAGAGCAAATTTCATGGGAAAATTTTGATTAGTAGTGCGCCAAAATTCGCGTTGCTTTCTTTGTTATTAGACTAATTACCAAACTTTTGCCAACGTGGTAGACGTCTATACTGTTATGATTCATGCAATTGTCATCATAAACAGTTAATACGAAAGACACGAACCTTGGTCACTTCCGGCTCTTCATTCATATGAACCAAGAGAGTCACGAAATTTGCATGAATCTGTTCCAAGAACGGACCCTTCGAGGGGCCGTTACCAAATCTTGAGAGATTCCCGAATAACGTAAAGGCCTCCAACACCAGCCTTCTCCAGACGAACATGTTAAAAAATTCAATTCTTCAATACTTTCATTTAATTGTTTGAAGGAGATTTATTTGAACGGTGTTCAAGAACACGTGCGTACAAAAAGAAAAACGAGGTGACTGGCGAGTTAGGAAAAAAAACTTGGCTCAATCATTCATAAGCAATATTAGAACTCTGGTAAATATAGTAGATGACAAATCCCATGGTTTGACGATTCCATGTAGTAGATCGAGATTTAAGTTTATCAGCTCAATTGTGACATCAAACACCTTCATAGAATGCTGAAGGATTTCAAACTATAAAATATTAATCTCAGTAGCAGATCCAGATTTCAGTTTATTGGCTCAATTGTGAAATCAAAACACCTTCATAAAAATGCTGAAAGATTTCAAACTATAAAATATTAATCTCAAAAGCAGATCTAGATTTCAGTTTATCAGCTCAATTGTGAAATCAAAACACCTTCATAAAAATGCTGAAGGATTTCAAACTATAAAATATTAATCTCAATAGCAGATCTAGATTTCAGTTTATCAGCTCAATTGTGAAATCAAAACACCTTCATAAAAATGCTGAAGGATTTCAAACTATAAAATATTAATCTCAATAGCAGATCGAGATTTCAGTTTATCAGCTCAACTGTGAAATCAAAACACCTTCATAAAAATTTCAAATTGTAAAATGTTAACCAATCTAATCAACGTTCGCTAAAGAACAGTAAGTTATTTGCTTGTTAAGTTAAGCAAGGAAATTTAAATAATATGAAGTTATTTGCAATTTTTAGGCAAACGTTTTTGTAGAGTTAACAACTTCGTGATTCATAAATAATGTTACTAGTTAGCGACAATCACCTAACTTATATTTTATCAAAACTAGCTAACTAGGGAAAGTAGCGTGAGTATAAACTAGTTAAAAATTAAAAATTTCTATTGCTTGCAGATGTTTTAGAAAAAATTTATTACGATAACGAGATTTTTACCCTATATTTTCCTGTTAAAAAATCGAAATTTTGAGCATGTGACTGAAACTGGAATTAGTCCCAGAAGAAGGAACTTTTACATTTTCCAGCAATGCCGCCATGAAAAGCGCTGACACATTCGTACAAGTATGATGAAATGGCTAGCTGACAAATCTTATTCATAGCAAACGTCTTTCTACAATAACAAACACAAACCTTTATGAAACAAGGTCGGATACGAAGACAAATATTAATGAAAATGTGACGAACGTTGCTCTCATCGACGACAGCTAAGATTTTCGATAGGCCCGCCATTGCTTCGAGGGTGAGATCGGACTCCGGGTCATCACGATCGTCCATTCCCGTCATCATTGCAGATAGTATGGTTGTGGCGTGTTTTTGAACCTGGAGTAATACAGGTGAAACGATTCATTTTACAACACATGAAGTATTACAAAAGTAATGTGAAAAGGATGGTGCAGTTAAGGTCGTCTTCTTTTCATTTTTTCAAATGAAATTTGCAAGAGAAATCTTGATTGAGCAAAGTGACTAATCTAGAGTACGTAAAAATAAATTACTGCAGCTCTTTTTGAACATATTAACATTTCCATACACCCTACAAGCAGTTCATTGGTAAAATTATAGTCTTTAAAATTCAAAACAAACAATGTTATTCTCAAAGTATTTGAACATAAAATTGAGAAGCCACAGTTTATTTTGACGAACTGATTGCGCAAAAGATAGCAAATATGCCTCGTCAGTTGACACAGAACTATGCACTTTAACCTTTATCATTTAGTGAGACCATCCTGGTTAGGAGTTGATTTCCATTAAGGATTGATTCGGTAAAATATTAAATGCAAATGTATTCATCTCACTAGATAGATTAAGATCGACGATAAAGACTTCCACGATGACCATCCGGTAGAGAACCTCCTTAAAAAGGCTGAGATGCTTCCTTCTGTCTGGCAGAATTTACAATGGCGTAACGAACGGGAAGATGGTGAAATATTCACCAAGATTTACGTTCACCAAACTCGCCAATTTCCTCTTTAAAGAAATATTACATCATTTACGACACGTTACTTACCATAGTTTCATGTGTGTTGCCAACATTTCCCAGGCCTCGAATGCAATACTTGCGAACCACGTGATTGCTATCGACCAAACGTCCCATCATGTTTGCAACGATCATATCCACTAGTTCCAGTTCCCCACCGCACTGACAGTTGATTAGCTGAAAAAAATGACGTTCAGGTGTTTAAACAATAAGGACGGTATCTTTTTGTGTTTCTTGACACGCATCTTTGTATATTCAATAAGCGACTTTATTGACTAGAATCTGATGAAGAAACTCGAATTCCTTGTGTACTCAGCTATATGGGTCGTGCGATTTAGCTAAAATTGTTTAAGAGTGACAAAGCTGTGCAAACGAATCCCTTTTTGTTTGAGCCACAAATCTTTATCCGATGTCATCTCATGTTGTAAGTTAACCTTTACGCGTGTTCAGTTATGGAGATTCAGATGGAAGTCATCTAGTGGCAAATAATTCCTTGCAAAAATAAGTCACAAATTTTCACGAGAAGTTATTTAATGATGCTTACGTTAGTCTAGCGTTTCAATAGAGTGATCCGACATAAAAGCTGGTGTTTTTTATACAATGGTTGACGATAATCGTCTGGCTTCGTATGTCGGAACTCAAATTCATCTTTTTCAGTTTCTTCATTAATAGATTTTTCACATGTCTTACAAGACACAACAGAACCCGACATGGGTGATTTCAAAGCCATTATTGAACACGCATTAACATAGAATAGCTGCTATATATGGATGTTAAAATTTAAATATTTTTGTTTTACTAACTTCAGAAAAGAATGCTGTGACCACAACTCGTTGATTGTCGTACGCACTCGACATGACTGGAGTAAACACATTGATCAAATCCCGAACATGTTGTGCTTCGGTCTTGCATACACCTCTATATGATGAAATAAAGTCATAAATGTTTATGATGATTGCAACTTTTTGTCGACTTTGTTCATTCATCAGACTAAGACAAACGAAAAACACTTTCTGATAAAGCAAGAGATTTCAAAATTGAAATATACATGATTAAAAAAGAAAACCAAAGTTTTAAACTGTGATGACAATAAAACAAGATAAACAGTCAAAATTCAACTATAGTTAAAAGCACGTATGGACACAAAGTAATTTTTGTGAGTGTCATCAATTTTTGTGAGTGTCTTTTATATGATGTCAGTCAGTCAATCTAGTTTGGATTTGATTTCCGTGGCTTGTTTCACGGTGTTTTTGTGAAATTCTAGCCAAGGCTAGGGGGGAGGGTGGGGTGCGCACAGCCCAACCCTCCTCCTCTAAATCCACTTCTGGTTCAAAGTGTGTGAGAGACGGTGCGTGACAAACCTCGCGAGACCGCAAACACCTTCGGGAAATGTTTCCTCGTCCTCAAACATATTCCAGATTTCTTCAGCATCAAGAAACTCGGACAGCTCGAGTCTTTGACTGCGGATTAAGAATATTTTCATCGTAGCCAATGCTGACCTGTAAAGGAAATGTTTTATTTACACAACAAAAAGGGAGAGACAAACTTGTGCAAAGTATCAAAAAGAAATTTCTCTTCCTTACGTTCTTGCACTAAACGAAACATTGACAACATTTTCGACGAAACCAGAATTGAACGCTATCAACTTACTTCAAAGGTTGCAACTCAGGTGACTTCCCCTTGTCTTTCTTTTCTTTCGACAAAACGGGAGGTTGAAGATCGATGCATGTACCGATTCGTATCAAGAGGCACGCAAATAATCTTGGAAACTGTTTCGACACAAGTTCTGTGATTTCTTCCGACCAAAACAACTCGTTGAAGGCGTAAGTGACCTAAAAAGATACTCCTATCCATTGCTCACAAAATAAATTGGAAGAAGCGTATTTTTACTGATTCACATGTTGTTTGTTTCGCGCATGTGCGCGTGTGCGCAAAAGTTGATTGGACTTTGAGCGCTATGGCAAAATTTTCGGGTAAAGCTACGCATAAAAATGCATGACTTCAACATCCCATGCTTTTAAACACATATTCATCTTGCTTTACCAACGAGCTTTGCCCAACTTTTGGCAATGTACTTTGTGGAACAGAAAAGGATGCAATAGAACATGGGGGAAACATTAGACATGCGCAGTAGTACTTACCGCCATAGCAAGTAGCGTAGCTGTTCTTTTCTTACTGTCGTCTTTCCCTATTTTCTCCTGATACGGTAGCGTGACGTTCAATAAATTGACAAGATGATCCAGTACTTCTGGAACAAGAGAAGGCTCTCCCCCTAAACTCTTCCAAATATCAACGGTGTCCCTGAAAATTACAAAGCAAATTGGATCGAAATTCTCACTTGACAGAGCTTTGCCACTGAAGTCAGACGGTTAATGATTTAATGCAAATAGACCTACCAGTTCATGGGTAGGGGGAAATCGAGCAAGGTCTTCAACAACGGGACCAAGTGATGACTGCCAAGAGTACGAAAACATCGCAACGTCCCCGTTCGCGTCTTTATATGAGTAATTTCAGGTAGTTTATTGTGAATTCTTGTAGCCAAGGAAGGAATCTACAAATTCACACGTGGAAGCTACTGCACATACTGCAATAATCATCGGTCGGTTTTAGTAATGAAGTGCTAAGTGATTTTAGTTTAGCAAGTCTTTATCATTTTATAGTATGTTACTGCATTGGACCTTCCTCTAGTCACGTGAAGTGGAATAGAAACTACATACCTCTCCACCAAGCTCTGATCCACGTATGCGAAATAGACTGTTGAGAACAACACAAGCGCCACTCGAACTATGAGTCTGCGTATCACTGAGAGCTTCGATTAAACCGTTGATTAAAAATGAAAGTTGATCACCACTCACTCTCTTACTGAGGAACTGGAAAACAAAGCGGTAAAACTTTGTTTGCCGTATATTTATGAGTGTTTTCTCCGTGTTTACAATCAAATTTATAGGTTCTAATAACTTAAGTTTTGATAGACAAATAAGATTGATACTAAGCAATTTACTGAATGAGGTTAAGCACGATATCAAGAATTATTCAGACCGAGGTCAATGTTATTTGCCGAAGCGAAACTGAGGTGAGTAACATTGACCGAGGTCTGAATAATTCTTGATATCATGAGAAAGCCGAATTCAATAATTTGCTCACTTTAACTAACTGAAATAATATTAAAACATATCAATATTAAACATTTCCAAACATTCGCTACTTTGTCATTGTCAGACGGTTTATTCAAGTTCGTATAGTTTAAATTTGTTGTACATATGCTCATAGCCAGTTTCGTCGCTTTTTAAGTGCTTTGCGCATCCTTTTTGTCCAAAAGCTTTGGCATAGCGTTTTAAGAAACGGTGGCAAACATCGCAATTTTCTTGTCAATAATTGACAGATATCAGGAGCTATTTGTAAATATGACGTCATACATACAGATATCAGAAAATATGGTAAATTTGACGTCATACATACAGATCACGGGTGTTACTTCCAAGAAGAAATCCATAGTCCACAGATATGTATAACATCAACGACAAATCATGTAGCAAACTATGTACAGTAAATATGTAAATTTTCAAGTGGGCCATTAAACCCATTGAACTAAAATACATGGAACGCTACCTAAAGCAAATAATTGTGATTTTCTCGCGGAGTGAAAATTGATCGAACTACGCACGCGTGTCTGGGTGTAATCTCGCGTGGCTGGGTGCAATCTCGCGTGCCTGGGTGTAAGATTTGGCTTCAAAAAATTATCAGGCTTTTGTATTACAGGTAGCGTTCCATGTATTATATTTCAGTGATTATACCTTCGCCAGATCATTGGCAACTGAAAACAGAATGTTACTATCATCATCTTGAGCTCTTTGCTTCAGAACATCAAACGCTTTCGTCAATTTCTCCTTTTTTTCTTGGTTCGCCTTGTCTTAAAAAATGACGAATGCATACGGTCAAATATCAACAGAAAAATACAATTAAAGTCCTTTACTGATATCAATCATTTCGTCAATCACATCAAAATTATTCCTTTGTTGGTATCAATCGCCCTTACAGCGAACGGAATTCTTTTCTTAAGATAGTAAGAGAGAGCAAATCCATTTCTCCATTTCAAGCATAAATTGCAGTTCATTATAAGAACTTAGAATATATATAGTTAAAAAACTTATATAATATTTATATAAAAGGAAGACTACTTATCTGTAAGATATGTTAACTTAGATTAATTGAAAAAATTGTTAATCCTTAATTACAACCAATGGTTACTCGTCAATGTTTTGATTAATATAAAAGATACCGTCTTTTATTACAAGCAAGTGTAACTCGGCAATGTTTTGATTAATATAATACAAGCAAGTGTAACTCGTCAATGTTTTTATTAATACAAAAGATACCATCTTTTATTACAAGCAAGTGTAACTCGTCAATGTTTTGATTAATATAATACAAGCAAGTGTAACTCGTTAATGCTTTGATTAATATAATACAAGCAAGTGTAACTCGTCAATGTTTTGATTAATATAATACAAGCAAGTGTAACTCGTCAAAGCTTTGATTAATATAATACAAGCAAGTGTAACTCGTTAATGCTTTGATTAATATAATACAAGCAAGTGTAACTCGTTAATGCTTTGATTAATATAATACAAGCAAGTGTAACTCGTTAATGCTTTGATTAATATAATACAAGCAAGTGTAACTCGTTAATGCTTTGATTAATATAATACAAGCAAGTGTAACTCGTAAATCGTAATTGTTATTTATATTTATATTAAACACAACATCACGTACTACAATAAAAGGTAACTCGTCAATAATATGATAAATATTAAAGGTAGTATCCTGTATCACATTTTACCTATATGCACCAACCTTTGTCATATTTAGCAGCGATAGACAAAGCCGTTTGGACTGCAGACAATGCATCCTGTCGAATGCCGGTGCAAGGATCCGTGCAACGAGGAACAAAATAAGCCAAGACGTTGCCAAAAACGAAAAAGTTGTCCTTGAGAAGAAAAAATAGAAGTCTGCTAACAATCGACACAACAATAGCGTTGAGGAAAAGTGTGGGTCGATGAGCGTGGCAATTGTTAAGAAGGTGATTCTAAGGACAAACCATACCCTGTTTTGCTGACATTTGAAAATTTCGTTTCTATATCTACCTGACCCAATTACCCCATAAGGTAGTGGTTATGTACTTTAAATACTTTTGATATATTTTATTGCAGATAGGTCTTGTATATTTACTACTCCTAAAATGTTTAAAAAATATTGATTATTTCTGATTATAGATGATTTTCCCATGCAGATGTAAAAGATTCAATACCTCAGAAGTAGGTGCGACAACCTCTTCGTAGGTTTGCAAAACTCTGATCATCGTTTTCAGCGATCTTTGTCTCGTAATTTCCGCGTCACTGCACAACCAAGGTTGGTGAAGACACTGCATAATTGTAAATAAAAAACAAAGAAAATATATCGAGGCCTTATACCATGGACCAAGGGATGTCTTTAAGAAGAGTATGACTAACAGGTCGAGGATCACACGTCACCCACCATCGACAATACAAACCGTTAGCAGTTCACAAAATTTAACAAAACTTTCATGTCGTAAGGTACAAAAAATTGCCCCAACTATCTCCACACAAAAAACTCAAGTATTCCCCCGCGAAAAACGGTACCTTGACAAGTTCATGCAATGTCACAGGAGTATACCAAATTTAATAACACTATTAAATCGTCAAATACAAAAAAGGCCCACGTATCCCCCCCACAAAGAAAAAAGGAAAAAAGGAAACATACCTTGAGAAGTTTATCCAATGTCACAGGAGACGGATCTTTGCGGACAACTTCACTCATCAAATCATCATGGGCCTCCAAAGCAGCCGCGAATAATTTTTGAGGAGAATCTTTTGCCAACTGTAAGATAAGGTCAAATTATATTCAGGAGGTGGATGTGATTTCGAGAGATCTTTTTCACTCAAAACCACTGACTACGATAGATATTTTAACCATTCTCCCTCAAAACCACCGATTTCGACAAATGTTTTTGAGGGAGACAATACAATATTTTCTCAAAACCACTGACTGCCAAGTACGTTTGAGATGATACGCTTTCATCAAAAGACGACACAATGAAAGAAGGTTGAATTATAATAAAATCTATCGTGAGCGTGTTTAGCATTTTATTTCATGAAATTAAAACACATACCTCATCGGCAGTAGTTTTCTCATCAACTACGACGGTGTATACAGATCTGGCCGTCGATAAAACCAAAGTTTCAATACTTTCTTCGGAGAGTTTCGGATCAAGTTTTCTGACACATAAGTTAAGTATTTTTTCCCTTAATATATCATAACGTCGACAAGCTTTCCTAAAAAAGTTTTCCTCGACAAATTTTCACTGAAAAGTTCTTGTTGGCATGTTTTCTTTGAAATTGCTTCTAAGATTATAAAATTTCTCTGTCGTCAGGTCATAAACAACTTTTCATCTAAGCTAGAAAATTCTACTATCCAATGGAAAACGCTAAACAGGTTTCGCACAACCTGCCCCTAGGCTTTAGTCAAAGAAGTACAAATAAAGATACATAAGTTGAGTACATGCATTGAGAGCAATTCCTCTTGTTTCCGTACTAATTGTCGAATGTGATTCGTTGTTAATGTAGTTCTACATAAATAAAATAACAAGATATTGGTCGCTATTGGACGTTCTACATTCGATCTATTATAGAGAAGCCATTGGCTAACTCCATTACAGAGAATTAAAATTTTATGAAAGAGCCCACTTTATGAAATAAACACAACAAAACCGCGTGCACTGATTGGTGCATAACTGTGTTTGCATTAGCCTGTGCTAAACAGATCTAAGCTCGACCAATTAAATCAATTAAGGAGAATTGCAAACATCTTTTATTTCTTAGATATATGAGAACACAAATTGCAATTATTTCATATAATCACAGATATTTGATATAGTCATGGTGATGTGGTCATGGTGATATAGTCATGGTGATGTGGTCATGTGACAATACGTGGATTCAAACTATAAATGCCAAGGAACTGAGCTGATGAAAGTACAAGACTAGAAAAAAAGGAATTGAAAGAAAAACCAACTTACAATCATATGTTGCAGTAATTCTTTCCGCTTTGAAAAAGTAGATTTTGCTTGTTGTAAATGATTTGGATGACACGCTCTGGCAATCAACTCGACACAATGGATTAAACTTTGTCTTACTCCTAAATCCTGTGGATGAATGAAGATACACAGCAGATTAATGCATCAGACTGATTGACGGATTTCGTGACGAAAAGATATATCAATGAAACAAAGAAACCCAATTCGAATACTATTATATTCAAACAAATAACTTTGCATAATATTCACGTGACAGGTTATCACATAGTTTATATTCAATAAACAAACCTTAGGTTGAGCCAAATGTGGACTGATTACACGATAAACACTCGTTTCTAATCTTGAAGCAATCAAACTAGGCAAAGTGTTCATACTGGTAAATACACAGGGAAACTATATAGATGGCAGTAAGTACTTAAATGTACAAATATATAGCAGTAAATACTTACGCGTGCAAATATATATAGTAGTAAATAATCAAGATAACCAAAAAATTTCGAAAGCAAAAATCTTCAATTTTTTTTAAAGAACTGCTTGATAATTGAAATATTGAACAAACATTAGACAGTGACAAGCAGCCAGAAGCAGATTGATAATTCAAAAGCTGTTCTTCAAAAAGCATATTGTGATAATCACATGATTCAATTTTTCACTCCTCTCCTACTAAGTGTCCGAGATTAGTGACATACAACACTTGACATCAAAAATGATCATTATAAACAAGTACCTCGGTGGACCGTATAGAGCAACGTAACCAAAACACCACATGACCGTGCTTTTGATTCTTTCAACGTCAACTGAGGATTTGTCCTAAGAGAAAAAACATCTCAATTATTGCGTCGGTATTGATCAAAAATAAATATAAGATTGCGTGTAGGCACATCTTACTAAAATGTTAAAACAAAACTTAGTGAAAACAAAATTGAGAATTTAGCTGTGAGTGAACTTGAAACAAGATAAACTTTTGCAGAAAGAACGGAATTGTAATTCAAAAAAAGGTAATCGATGTAGCTGTAACACAGTTCCACAAGGACAAGTCATATGAGGATGTTGTTGAAGCTTACTAACGGTGAATACACTCAAAATAATTTTTTTCTAGATAATCTTGTGAGCCTGCAATGTGGAATGTACAGCAATTTCCTGGAAAACCAAACATGCGTGTTAGCACCTTCGCGCTCTTTTGTATTGCTAGTAATTCGTTATGAATTGTCAAAGGTGATTTAATGATTATAAGACACTTGTGAAATGGAAGATCGGCTCTAAATGTTTTATGTTCATATATCTGTTCAGGACTGTTCTGCTCAAGGCTGAATTGATCCCTCGCATCTTAGATATTACTAATTTCTATTTTAGTTTCACATAAGACCATATGATATTTCGGAATGATATTTGTGGGTGCCCTGTTGAATTCACCCAGTTTTGGGAGTCCTGCATTGGCAAGAAAATCTCTTACGCTGTACGAAAAATAGCAATACCTTCATCAAACCCAGAAATCCAGACGATTTTGGGACCATTTCATTTTTGGTAATTGTTTCCAGTTTCAACAGCACCTCATCGAGATTTTTTGACGCACAGAAACCGTACGCAATGGCGCAACCCTAAACGCATTACATGATAATTTTTAGTCGTATTTCAACATATACCACTTTGTCTCACAATGTGTGAAAATCAAAGACTGTCATACCCAAGATCCGTCACGAAACAAACCATCTACCGGGTATTTGCCAATAGAAATTAAACAATAATTGTGTCGACCACTCATATGTATATCCTGAAGACTAAGCTTCCTCCACAACAGTGGAGTTAATGGTAGTAGAAAAGATGGCGGCATGTCCATTTTACAGCATTTTTTAAAAAGAAAACGCTTAAAGTCGTAAGATATCTCCCTGTGGCCGTTTAAACATTTTTGACCTAAAAGTATTAGCGAAGCAAAATGCCGCCATCTTTTTAAACAGTCACGTGGATTTTTGCGCGCATGCGCAGTGTTCGTTAACCTAAATACTGCTCTTCTTTTGTGTGAAAGCATTTCTATACGACAGAACACTATGAAAATAGATGAAACTTGACGCACCTCCTTTTCGTCTTTATCAGCGTGCTTTGTTGAAGAAAAAATGACGGAAAGTTGACTCTGAATGAACGATTTCTTTGACACAACTTTCATGACGACACCGGAGCATTTGTAAAGAAAATTCTAAAAGAAAGCGCGTAGTTAGGACACAAGACATATTTCTAGCTTGCACGATCATCTGTTTTAGTATTTTCGTCAACTCAAAAGGACTACATGAAAGAAAATTAACGAGTGCTTAAATTATATGAGAAAGAGACAACACGGTTTTTCTATGAAATGTCTATTGACGAACACTTTACACGATCAACGACCAATGTTTAAATTTCAAAACGACGGTTGGCTAGCAAAATTTTATAAACATGTACCAACTCGAGAGTGGCAAACTCGGCCAGCAAGTTGTGTTTTGCAAATTTTATATCATAAACACTTATGTCTTCATAAATCTATAGTTTTCACATTCAGTGAACACCAAAATACCTAAAAAGTACGACAAAAATTGCTAGCTGGCTACACTACAGCAAATTGATTAACATTTTTCACCGTATTCATTGAACTTACAGAGTACAGAATAACAGAATTTCTACAGAAATATTCAGCGCAAGTTATGGAATAGTTTGCATGACAATAGCAACGTTGATATGAAATAGCTACGTTTGTTTGTGTTTTTTTTGCTTTACAAATAATTCTTCCGGTGTATTTCTTCGCAAATGTCTTATTTATTAATGGCTCATCGACGCATCTTATGAAGACCAATTTTTTGTAAAAATTGTATTATTTTCAAGAGTGGTGAAAGACCTTAATCTCAAGTGCAAAAGTTTAACACGTACAAATTTACATAAATATGTGTATGACGGTGTAAAAGTTAGATAATTCATGGTCAAATGTCAACTTTAAAACTGTCCTTTCTTACTAATTATGTTAAGTGATAACATAGCGATAATATTTACATCATGAAGAAAGTAAAATATAACCTACAGCATAAACTAATTGCAGTCAAATTAATTGAAAATATACAACATTTATGCATTGAGCTTTATAAAATAAAAATAGTAAAACGCGTGCGCTGAATGGTCTATCGCTGACTTTCCACTAGCCTGCGTAAACTGATCTGATATTCAACAAAAGAAAATTGCAAATGAATCATGAATACATGTTGGAGAAAAAATGAAAACATTTGTTTTAAATTTATCTGTTTCGCATTAGTGCTATTTTATAAAAGAAGTAAAAGATGTTTTTCGTGTTTGCACAGGCTGATGCAACCTCGGAGGTGTTTGTGAGAACTCTCGAGCAGGTGCAAGGGTGCAAACCACGGCCTTGCGTCTCAGGCTTCAACTGATCAGCTCTCAAGTTCCCCCAAAGGTCTCCTCGGTTTGCATAAGCGCGTGCAAACACAGCAAACATCTTTCAATTCTTAAATATAAAAACATGCTGAGGACAAGTGGACCAAATTTATATTATTCAAAAATTTCTTCGAACCGTTTTCAGCGCAAGCGCATGAGAGCAATCACAGCCAGTAAGCATGACAAAATAATGCACTCTTCTATGCCCAGTCGCTGGTAAAGATACACAAGCATCACGCAAATGAGCAAGAGGGAATAAATGTTCGCTCTTGTCGGGTATATAACGTATGCCCTTATAACCGAGACCATATATCGGAAATGAAAATTCTGCATTTCATTGTGGATCCCTATACGAGATAGTTCCCAGGCACAAAACACATTTGCAATGATAAGCGGATTCAACAGACCAGCGTAGGTGTAGTTGAAGACTTTCAGAACTATCGACAAAAATATTGAAACGTAGAAAACTGTGTTTCGAAATCGCGGTAATGTCATCATTTTAACAAAAGTGTAAGTTCGAGAACTCGACAGCTGAAACGCAATGTCGACTGCATATTCCTGGCAACTGTTGCCGGACGCCATAACTTCGTCATCAACTAATTCACTCATTTTCTCATCTCTCCTCTTTCGAGTGACAAAGCCAACATGATGGAGAATATATTTGTCTTTATGCTCCATTTCTTCGAACCGCCTCTTTTCTCCTTCCCCCCAAACAACATTCCTCACGGCATGCGTGTAGATATAACGATCGACATCTTGTATCACCACCGCCCAATGACTAAGAGTCGTGGAACCACTAAAATCCGCCTTGTCCATGTCTTTGTAATCGATGAGCCTTGCTATGTAAAGTTTTTGATCTGTCTCCACATTCATTCCAACAAAAACTCGTAAAGCAACAAAGACGTAGGGAATTACGTAAAGAAAAGGTAGAAAGTAGCCAAGTAAAGCCACCAGAATGACGCAAGTCCTGAACATGACTTCATACTTATACACGGTGAGTACAAAAAATAAAAATACATAACTCACAGAGGCACCAACACAGAACGCGTCGTCGGCTAACATTGTGTCTCAAAGAAAAGTCGATAGATGATTCTCAGAAGGAGCAGCTGCTGATAATAGAAACTATGGCAAAAAGAGGGAAATCCCCTCTTAGCGATAGGGATGCCCCCTTTTAGGAAATGCCGGTTGTTTAAGGTGGTCATATACAAAAAATTGAATTTTTTTCATTTTTAAAGATAGTTATAAGAAACTATCAGTATTTGAAAGACTTTAATGAAGAGAATTAACTAATGGAAAAAAAAAATTAAAAAATCACTAATTACACTAATTATCCAACATGGCGGCCCCTAATTAGCCAATAAATGAACTTCGCTGCGAACATGATATCTTGGGAACCAATGATCCAAATTCAATGAGTAAAGTTTTTTTTAAAAGCTTAGAACATAATCTAGTGCTTGACACTTTTCAATTTTTTATTAATTCTTTATAAACAAAAATATATTCAAAAATTTGATTTTCTTCAGTAATTTTGCATTTTTGGTACACATTTTATGACATAACGAGTAAATATTTCATCAACAATGCAAAATATCAAAATTTGAAAATGTCAAGCACTAGATAATATTACTAGCCTTCAACATACAAAATTTCAGGCATCTCTGACAAATAACAAAGATAATATGATGTCACAAAGTTTTTCCTAAGTGCTAAAATCACCAAAATGAGAAAACAGCATTTAAAGTTTACATAACCTATATTGTACCTCTGGCAGCCCTAAAAATTGCCAGCTTCATAAGTAACTCCTTCCTTATGTTTAGCATTGTCAATATAATTCTTTCTAATGTTTCTTAATGTTTTTCTTTGCTTTTTCACCTTCTCTGAACTCTTCTTTGCCGACAACTTTATCCGATGATGATCACATTCTTGAGCCCCTTTACTTGTAAACATTCCAGGAGTTATGTCCAGTTCACTCAATACCTTTAACAAATTTATGTCCCCATCATTAAATTTAAGAATAGCCAAGTATGTTGCAAGAGCAACAGTCTCTTGTTCAACATATGTAGTCTTCGGACATCGTTCCCATATCATATTATTTAGACATTCATTAACATTTTGAGTTAAGCCATGAGTACATTTGTTCAACAAAGTAGCATTGCTCAGTTCTTCAAATATGGGCTCAATGACCTTAACAATACATTCAGGAATGCCTATTCTGTGCTTGTAGTTGTCCTTTTCCTCTTATAGCCACACCAACTGTCTTCACCATCAGGACAAAGATGATGCTGAGGATTAGTATCAGTTGATGCAACATGATAGAGAGAAGCTTTTATCGATTTTGCCATTTCCTTAACATCATGAAGGTTTCCTCTTACTGACAAACCATAATAATTTTGAAGAATATCAATCTTCCCATCTGTAAGCCTTCCTTTTCCACTCAATCCTTTACCGTCAGCAAGCTTTACCCTTTCGTTGTATTCTTCAACTTACGAAGACGACTCCCAACCCTCTTTTGAATGTGACCAATACACTCCAACTTTTTTGGAATGCACTCTTCTCCATATGGCTTTCTTTCAACAATAGCATTATATGTTGAAGAATCCCGTCAAGCATTTCCTTGTATTTCAGTCCTCTAGAAGCAAAGACCTCTCGAAAATTCGCACAGCTCCAGAAGTCTCCATACTGCTAGCACTTCCTTCATGATTGATCTTGCACTGATGACCAGCTTTCCACTCGTTGTATTTAGGATCACTTGTCCTATTTTTCCATTTGGCACATTGCTGACACCTGTCTGAGAGCACTTCCACGTCTAAACACTTTTTTGGTTTGCAAAGATATTGCCGTAACAACACCATTATGGGATGCATGGCCTCTCTTTTGCCATGTACCATCCAAAGATATTCCACATTCTGGTGCTCCATTTTCCTCTTTAACATGCATAGCATTGCTGAGCATGCTGTCATTGGCCAGTTGTTCAACAACTGGTAATAGCTTTCCATTTTGAATCAATGTAAAGCTTCGGCAAGTTGGTGGTGGAGCCATATTCATGACCTTGTTGAATGTGACCATTGCAGCTTGCCCTCGACCAATTTCTCGAAATGCTAGGACTGCTCGGACATTAACTTCGTGTGAACAGCCTTGCTTTTTAGATGTGTGGAAACTATACTTCCACTCACATTCTTTATTCTTACATTGAAGAAGAATATAATGCGCATAGCCTTTCCTTTTCCTCAAGTCCACATGGGATTCCACACTGCTTTCGCAATCAGGGCATTTTAAAAATTCATCAAAAACACCAAACAGCAAAGACAAGTCCATAAACACGGTGCCTTCTTTTGCAGTGTGTAGATTATTAAAATTTGAGCCAATGCTCCTCGTTTGATGACTTATTTTCTTTGCAGAAGATCCAGGGTTTGCGTCATCGTTTCCGCCATGTTTTGACTTCTTTGCCATTTTTGATGGCGGAGTTCTAACCGCTTTTCTCTTTCTATTTCGACTATTCCCATTATTTTTCGCTTTGATTATTATCGGAATAACAAAGGAAAGCTCCGAAATACTAACAAAAAGACTTTTCTCCTCAGAGATACAAAATTATAATGTTTTTTGAAGAGCAACTTTTCGAACTGTGCGAGCACGCGATCAGCTTTGATATGAAATTATAACAGTTACCATGGTGCCAAAATGCAACCAATCACGATGTAACTTAACGAGAAGGCTTTGAATAACATCCACCAAAAGTAGAAACAAAAAATTCGCTTTAGAAGGGGAGTTTTTGGGGTGAAATTTGGGTAAAAATCCGTTGCTAAGGCGTTGCTATGGACCAAAAACTTTAAGAAGACAACTTTGAAAGCATTTTTCGTGGGTAAATGATAGTTTTAACGAAAAACGATTAGAACAATCAGAAAAACCATAGCATAAAGTACCGATAATGATCAAAAAAAAATTTTGAGTTTTTAGAAAAAATAGTGCCTTAAATTTGTATATGACCACCTTAATACTTCTCTTGAATATGTACAAACTTTCAAGAATATATCTGAGAGCAGAAACGAAAACCACATAATAAGTCGTAACGATACATGGAAGTGCTCTGACAAAACGCAAATAATAATATTAATGCGGAGTCAAAGTATTTATTAAATATTTGTTAATTTAAGTTTACTAAAAATAAACCTGTCGTGAAAAGCAGCAACTCGGCTGCACATCATCATTTCGTGGGTGCTTTGGAAATCATTTGAGATTGACAGCTGCTTTAAAAGCAGCACTTTTTTACGTAACACCGAATTGCAATTCAATTTAGGCGCTTATGCATGAGCAGAACGCACGCTGTGCACGTTAACTCAACTGTGGAAGATGGCGGTAATAACTTAAGACATCCCTACGTTTACTGCACCAAAAAAAACTTACATCAGTCCTCAAATCATTTATAGTAAGAAAATCATAATATGAAAGAAAATCTAAAACCTCACACATTCACAGCTGACCTTATCTTTAGATTGATTGTTGTAAAGTGGTATTTGATTTCCCAATTCTGTCCCCACCGCCACACTCCAGTCCTCGTCATCGACCTCGTCCAAAGTTCTTGAGAAGAACTGCCAAAAAAATCGTAACGTTAATTAATAAGAAGTTGAGACAAAGCAAATTAACTACGGTAACTTGTTTTGAAGAAATGAAAAAAATTCTACACTCCATGAAAATTGAAAATATTTACTAAAACAAATCATCGCATTCCAGCTTTCAAGTAATACTTCGTGCAGGGTATCATGGTTAGACCTACTACTTTAGCAGTCGACTTCCACTGAAACTTTTTCAGTCAATCAAAATAACAATTTTATAAGATAGCCACCTTCAGGAGTAAATCTTCCCAAGATTTTTGTTCCCATTCCTTTTCGCCTTCTTCGTTATCTGTGAACAGAATTTAAGCATCGATGAAAATCATCAAGTTAACCTCCACTGGAGATAAATTCACCCCGAAGAAACGCGATGCTATGAAAGACTGGAACTTTGTTAAAAATTTTGACCGGAAGTAATGTTCCACCAGTTCATATTCCAGTTAAACGGGGTACAGACTTTTTATTCCTCTTCATACTTTTATTTACCGTCAATGTATTGAGTCAGCTT
The DNA here is from genome assembly GCF_021976095.1 of Xenia sp. Carnegie-2017. NCBI lineage: Eukaryota > Metazoa > Cnidaria > Anthozoa > Malacalcyonacea > Xeniidae > Xenia > Xenia sp. Carnegie-2017. The sequence goes on along the minus strand of NW_025813469.1, from coordinate 3,994,036 downwards.
TGGAATGATAGTCGTCCAAAGTTCGTTCACATTTGAATGTATGATGGGGGAGAGTAGCAGAAGCAAACTGAGCACGTGCTTTCCACGTTCTTTCCCCGTGAATGGATGTCCAGCCAGCACCTAAAAGCACATGAGAAACTAAATTCGATAGAAATCAGTTCAAAACCTACTGCATTATTTCATACAGAACATTTGTGTTTTTTCTCTATCATTTAAGATAAGATGCAAAAGAGAAATGTTAGCGAATCAGCAGTTTACCATTAGGGTCATCAATTCGAAGTGAATAATATACAAACTTGTGTTCTGTATTATATTCAGTGTTCGTGGGGAAAATATCCTTACATTAAAACCAGACTATCAAACAACACAAAACCAACATTATATCGTTTGACGTAACACACATACGTACTAGAAGCAAAACCAACATTATATCGTTTGACTTAACACACATGCGTACTAGAAGCAAAACCAACATTATATCGTTTGACGTAACACACATGCGTACTAGAAGCAAAACCAACATTATATCGTTTGACGTAACACACATACGTACTAGAAGCAAAACCAACAATATATCGTTTGACGTAACACACATACGTACTAGAAGCAAAACAAACATTATGTCGTTTGACGTAACACACATACGTACTAGAAGCAAAACCAACATTATATCGTTTGACGTAACACACATACGCACTAGAAGCAAAACCAACATTATATCGTTTGACTTAACACACATACGTACTAGAAGCAAAACCAACATTATATCGTTTGACGTAACACACATACGTACTAGAAGCAAAACCAACATTATATCGTTTGACGTAACATACATACGTACTAGAAGCAAAACCAACATTATATCGTTTGACTTAACACACATACGTACTAGAAGCAAAACCAACATTATATCGTTTGACGTAACACACATACGTACTAGAAGTCTCGCCATAATCGGTACAGCCTTTGGTAAGTTGACTGCAAAAATGATAAATGAAATTAGTTATTTTGTACGAAGAGCAAAGGAAAGTAGAAAACTTCAGTTTTTCAACATGAGATGGGAAACATTAGCAGCCATACACCCTCACCTATCCATACACTACAACACCCTCACCCATCCCAACACTACCCCTTCCTCACCCATCAAAACCCCACTACTCCTCTTCCGCCATCCAAACACATAATGATGTTACTCACCATGTTGGACAAAATTTATTGAAAAATCGTTTAAATCACGTTCGCGTTTCTTTCCCGCTAAAATACACAAGTTTTGACAGACGGAAGTTATGGCGCACGTGTATTCGGCATGAACAAGAAACTCCAACAGGTACGGCCATAGAACCTACAAATACATATAAAAAACATACAGTTGAAAAATTTCTGCGAAACAGTTGTGATGAATTTTACCTAAATGGCCAATCACAATCAAACAGCTCTCTAAACAGCCAATCAGAATGTGCAGCAATTATAATGAAATAGAGTCTAAACCGGAATCTACAGCTACAGCAACAATTATGATACAGCAATATTAATTTCATTCGCTCACAAAGTTCAATCGCTAGACTGAAGGTGGAATGACATTTGAAGTTACTAAATTCAAACTCTGAAACAGAGCAAGATTTATCTATCAATCTTTAATTGACAAAGCAGTAAAAAGTTCCACGTATCAGAAAAAACTGATGTGACCGACTTTTTATTTCAATTCAACATTAATGGGGATATAAACCATTTCTAGCCGACAATTCAAAAAAATGTAAAACAGAAAACAAATTCCGAATAGATAACTTTAGGTCATCTTTAAATAACAAAATAGCTATGTATCAGAACAAGACGCATATAAAACTTTAAATTTTCGCCATTTTTTCAAAGCCATCCTCTGTATTAGTGAAAATGAGCACGCGCTTTTAATGTCTACTCAACCCTGTACGAAGTATCCTATTATCTATACATTTTCCAAGCCGGTGGAAAGTGACGTAGCCAAATCACAAGTTTGGTCGCGTTATGTAAAGATTTTAGCGTTCACTTAATGTAAAAACGATAGATTTCAAAGTAAATAAACAAAGTTCACGATAGTCTGATATTTATATAGCACGATCAAACTTGCGGTCTGGCTTTTTATGCCTCTTTAACTTGGACGGATAGCGCAGACATTAGCAATTGGACGATAATCAAATTCCTCTTCGCAAACATGTTTTATAGGTCCGTCAAAAAGACAAACAGGTGCTAAAATTGACGCAGGTAAACAACGTAGAAAAAACGCGTGGTCAATTGTAGCGGTGAAAAACAATTGAAACAAGACCATAATTTAAATACGACAACAACGAAACGAAAGATGTTTATAAATACTTTAAAATGGGGATAGGTTGTGAGCAACAAGGTAACAGTCGCGTGTCTGCCATCGTTTCGACAATAATGTGAACACTTTGAACATCGTTGAAATGCACCAGATATGTTCATCTGCCTCTATAAAAACACATTCAACACGAGAGCTACAACGTCTTGGTGGCAATGGGCGGTAATTCTGGCTTTCATTCTTTTTCTTTACACTTTGTTCGTGTCCGTATTTCTTCCAGTCTGCATTTACGACATGAAAGAAACTAGATTCTTTAAAATCGAAATGCTCGAAGATTCTTCTGAAACTCGTCAAACGCAACAAATTATGATTGACGAACTACGTTCGAACAACACAAAACTATTGAAAGAAATTAAGAAACTCCAGGTAACGGTCGGCATACACGAGAGACTGGAAAGAGTAACGGAAAAAGATTGGTCGTTGGCGACCGTGGGCAACAAACGACATCAAAATGTCCTCATCACTTCCATACCAAACTCGGGCGAGTTGTTCTTCGGAGATTTCTTCAATCACCATCGTGACGTGTTTTACTTGTTTGAGCCATTTCATTCGCTTGAATATTTCAAAGAAAACAGACACCCAAAGGAGTACACGGCACTCTTAGTGAGTTTCCTGCAAGGAATACTTGCCTGCAACTTCGAACGTTTCAATTTTACGCGAAATTTTGTCGCTTCATTACAGAGCGCTAATTCACCGACTGGCAAGTCGTGAACTCTCCGATCCTCCACTTTGCCCACGAGTAGAAAAAGGCCACTACTACAACATAAGATATTGTACGAAGATTCAATCCCCAACACTGACCGCAATTTGTAAACTGCATAGTCATACAGTGGTCAAAACGACCCAAATGACGAATATTGAAACGTTAATACGAATGAACAGCAACATGCTGAGCGCCAAGCGCATCTTGGAGCTTGTGCGTGACCCACGCGCGATTTTGTACACGCGCTCGAAAACCATGGAAAACGCAAGCGATTATTGGTTTGCTGAAGAGGCGAGAAAAATTTGTCGGCAACAATGGAAGAACAGAGAGTTCGTGGAAAAATACAAAAGCAATGGAGAAGCTATTTCTTTTACGTTAGTCAAATACGAGGATCTCGTTACCAGTCCTTTTGAGGTATTCGACAATCTATGCCGTGATTTGGGTTTGCCTAAAAGTAAGCATGCCAGATCATGGCTAAGAGATGCTATCACCAAAGGCTTCGAATGGCCTGCATCCGTGGAAGAGATGGAAACGGGGATATATTCGAAAACGAGGCAAAACCTCACGCATAGTTTGTCAGAATGGAGTACAGGTCTGAGTATGAAACAGGTCAGGACGATAGAAAAGAAATGTAGGTCAACAATGAAGAAATTAGGTTATGAAGAGCACCACAAAACTTAGTCTGATAGAATGATTAAAATTGGCGTAGATAGCATCGGCATTTGGGGAAGGGAGAGGCAATTGTCACGTATGCATATTATAAACTGCAGAAAACAACTATTTTCAATTGAACTTATTAGTGCAAAGGTTCTAACAACTTCTGCCTTTTCGACTTATAATTTAAGCCAACCACGTTTGTACAATTTTAATTTATTTATAATAACAATATACTCTTACTGCATGTTTAATGTTTATACGTAAGTTGAATGGAACATAAACAAACGCATCCAAGGGCTTCTAATGACAATCAATTGAATTTTGAAATATATAAGCCTTTTGACAAAACAAAGTTTTTGCAATAATAACAATTGATCTTTTGTATAGTCAAGTATGGCCCGTTTCAACACTCTATGGATTTGCACTCTATCAATGAAATCTTGAAAATAGACTCGGCATATTGTACAAAGTGAACAAATAGAATTTAACTCGGTCAAGTAGATATGAAGCGGTGCTTGTTTAATGTCAGCTATGTATGTCTTGAAAATTGGCTTTTTTATCAAATTTGACTCATCCTAATGCCGAAAAAATTTTTTTTGAAGGGGACTTTGCAGCATATCAATGAAATATTCAGGATAGATTTATCACAATGTAATGTAGAAGTTGAACTGAAAGAATTTAACTGCATCAATAAGATATGAAGCAGTGTTTCTTTAAATGTCTGCAATGAATGTCTTGAAACTGGCAATTCCTAATGCCAAAAACATGATATCATAACAGGGAGTCGACATGTAAGAATTTAACTGCGTCAAGTAAGTATGAATCGGTGCTTGCCAACATGTCAGAAACGAATTCATTGAAAATTTTTCTTTTGTCAAATTTCGCAGTTACTCATGCCAAAACATGCCATGTTTTAAGAATTCGAACCAAATCAATGAAATAAGGGTACAGCTTCCACAACTCTAATAACTGTGAAACACATAAACTACAAAGCAAGTTAAATCGCACGCGGCAGGCAAAACATTTGAGGAAGTTTAAAAAGAAAATAGAGTTTGTGGCATCTCGAAACTTCAGTCGTGCTGTTTGAATTTCAGATCATTAGCATTGCTTATTTCTTTGGAAATCCATTGTTTTTATAGTTAGTGAACACCAAAGTAAATACGTAGCAAGAGCAAAATGGCTGCGGCACCGCTTTGTTTTAGCGAGCTTAAGCTCACGCCACGCGCCCTGACGACGACGCTGAATGGAAGTATGATCTCTTGATTTCGATAACTGCGCATGCGTCTGTTTGAAAACCCGCACGTAGTGTCACTACGACGCTTCGATTTTTGTCAAATTCACGGCGTCGTCAAGGTTGTTTGTTTTTTTTCTGTGGATTTAAATATGGGCAAAGAAACTGTTTGCATCCCACAATAACAACAACTCTTTAGCGTTTATAAAGTTTACATCAAATGCAACAGCAAGTTGTTCCCTATATTTTCCAAAGCTAGTCATCGCTTTTCAAATACATATGGCGTTGGTGATTAATTTTCTTAATCAGTTCTGTTGTTACGACGTCGCCGTTCTTTTTAGCTTCGGCGACATCGTCGTGCTAAAGGTGCGTCGTGGGATCTTAAGCTCATTATTAGCACGTGACACACTACAGTTATGTACTTACGTTTTCCATTTGTTCAATGGTCGTCGTTACGAGCCGTAAAATGCTCTCACACATGGCCTGAATAGACTTGTTCGATACAGAATCACTTTCGGAAGACTTCTTTTGTTTCTAGATAAAAAAAAGTCGATAGAAGTAGACGAGAACCTCAAACATCGTAAAAATCGATATGTACGACGCGAAAAAGGAAGACATCCTAGTTGTCTTCCTTCGCATTTACACTCACCTCCTCCTCAACATTGATGGCGCATTGTTTGACGATGAATTCAACGAGTCTTTGGCCTCCTTCTAGATTAAGATACCCATGATGCGCCATGGCTGCGATCAGTTGAGCAAGCATTTGTTTCACCTACGATACCAAGCACAAAAAATCATCATAGGCATTGATACTTCTCATGGTTCTTCATCCGGCGCCTCTCTCCCCTCCCCACAATCCCAATGACGTACAAGCGCCCATTGTAATTTTTTTCATTGATACTTCTCATGGTACCGTTACCTGTCCTCCCCCAATCACAATGTCGTACAAGCACCCATTGTAAGTTTCTTTCATTCATACTTCTCATGGTTCTGCATCCTGTCCTTTCTCCCCCCCCCACAAACACACACACAACACAAATGTACACATTTATGCACGAACGGCAATTGTGATGTTCCTTCATTTTCTATCACGTAACATTTGGAGAGAACGCTATTTCCAAGACCTTAGAAAATTCTTAAACAAACCTTTAAGCTCGTGTCATTGACGACAACCTGAACACCGGTAACCAAAATAGGTTTCTTGTTTTCAAGATAAGCCCCTGCAGAAACAAATTTCATGAAATATTTATACTGGTTTACTGAGATTAAGAGATGAACGAGCCCACAGCAAACACAGCGAAAAGCAGACAAAGATACCTGAAAAGTTGACAAGTTGTTTTAACACAGATAAACTTCCCAATCGCCCCTTCTCGCCAGATTTGTCAAGTTTTAACAGCAGAAACGATATTATACGATCTGAGAATACTTTGCCTGAAAACAAAAGGGGAAGTACGTTTAGGTAAGGCGAGATCAGTGCAAAAATGGCAAGGCAATCAGCAGACAAACTCATTAAAAAAGTTTTACATGTGGGGCAAAATAATCAATAACAATAAATTGAAACAGTTTATTCTTAGACGTGTTTACTTTTAAAATACATTAAAGAAGCCATATAGTAATGCTTTGTGCGCTTGTGTTTATTTCTGGCATTGAACTTTCGACATTTGATACAGAGTTTAGGGATTGTTTTCTGACTAACAAAATGTGTGATGGTCTTTATTTAAACTTCGCTCGCGTTATTTCTTCTACATCGCTTCGCTTAACACGCTCTGTGGTTGATGGGCTAGACTTGTTGTTGACAGAAGACATAATGTTGCACTGAATGAATGAATGAAAATCTTTATTTTTAGACGCTGGCCTTGTCAATTGGGTTGATTTCCACGAGGGGCGTGCTTTTGTTCAAAAACAATTACAAAATTTACTAAGAAATAAAATATCTATAGAAGAGAAAGAGAAGTTTAAATATTTACAGAGTTTAGTTTATTCCATCAAGAACTATTATGCCGTCATTTATGGATGCCCCATAAATGGTCATCTATGATTGGATGAGCGCGCAAAGCATCACGATAAAACGCATTCATTCAAGACAATCCAATTGATAACACTTATTTTTGAAATTACATCACACACAACATTGCTTTGAAGTCATTTTGAATTTAAAATCAAACTGCGCTGGTATATTTTGACATGCACTGGCTTTGCAGTTGTTTTAAGAATTCGATAAACCCAGAATTTCGTCAAGGTCTAATTTAAAAATTCAAATTAAACGTTGAGTATATTTTGCATTACGTTTTCAGACGTATTGATATTATATTATGAATTATATTTTACAAGTTTTATATTATATATTACATTTGTTATTTTATTTCATATATTATATATTACATATATTATACGTATTATACATTATTTATTTCTATACAATACTGTATCATATCATGAATAATTGACAAGAGTATTCATATATAACAGAGCCCACCTGGGATTATTTATTCAACCAGCCATAGCTTATGCTTAAGAGATTTACTGTTAAAAGGCAACTGCACGCAAAATGTGTTAATTCAAGCACTTTTTAAACAAACGAAAGGGGATTGAAAAAATTGTGTTGATGAAAGGTCAGGTCAAAGAACCAGAGCAATTCTAAAAAAACATTTCTTGCAAGTATAAAGGTATTGAGAAAATTGTTTTGATGAAAAGTCAGGTCAAAGTACCAGAGCATTTCTAAAAAAACATTTCTTGCAAGTATAAAGGTATTGAGAAAATTGTTTTGATGAAAGGTCAGGTCAAAGTACCAGAGCATTTCTAAAAACATTTCTTACACAGTGTATCGAAGCATCGAAGAACTTCGTTCGAATTCTTCACAGTTTCCGGGTTATTAAAGTCCGGCATGACGCAAGCCTGAAAAACAAACCAAAGTACTTTAATGAGCAACAAGGTACACAATGGGATGCAAGGTATGCAATCATGTGACGTTTTACCACACCGAGTGATTTTGAATGGCAAGCAACTAAATGGTTTCGGTCTGTATAGTTTTTTCAGGTAAAGCAAATATCTAACTAGACAAGCATCGAATACCTTGTCAAAAGCATCGTTCAACAAATGATCTAAATGCATAGTCAGCATGTCTTCGCCATCGGCCACTGCTGCTTCAAGAACTCGACATAAGCTCTGGATGAAAAATTATTATTACCAAAATAACTGCTAAATAGTCGCCGCAGCTCCAAGAACCAATCAAAAACTACCATTACACTACTAATGAGAACAACACATTAACTCAACCTACTATTGTTATCGTATAGTGCTTTCCGGCTGGATGTTTCTTGTATAAGCTGTTAATCCCACTAAACAATCGAGGTAGCTGTTCAGAGAGCTTCTCTCGCGGTAACAGGTGAGACATGTAACCAATTGCTTCGATTATTGCAAGTCGTACCTGAAAAAATGGGAAAGGATACAGACCAGGTAATCAAAACTACGGTTAGTCTACGTGGGCAATCAATCAGAGGTCAATTACAGAGTGATTTGAACACTTTCGTTCAGCTACAGTATCTTTTTATTTTGAGCACACCGTAAATCTATACAACCTTTGGCTCGTTACTTTTTATCCAAACATTAAACAAGATTTCATAAGCGGATTGCATCTCGCCTTCGAATGTATTCTGTTTTATGTCGTTGTGATCGGTGCTCTCAATGTTTGCCAAATAATAAGTAATGCTTTCCGAGAATCGAGAAAAACCTTAAGGAGAAAGAAAAAGCAATTGGACCTAACCTTTGTAAATATTGTAACTATAAATATTGAAACAGAGGGAAAGTGTGAGTAAGTAAGTGAGGGGAGAAAAGGAGAAGGAATAGGGAGAAAAAGGGAGAATGGTAAAGGAGAGAAAAGGGAGAAAAGGAGGAAAGGAGGAAGGAAAAGGAGGAAAAGGAGGAGAAAAAGGAAAAGGGAAAAGGAAAGAAAGGAAGGGAAAAAAAGAGAAGAGGAGGAAGGGGAAAGGAAGAGGAAGGGAGAGGAAGGAAAGAACAAAAACTCACAATGCGCAAATACCCATCGCATGTTATCTTGTTTGGTGAGCATCAACATTGGAAGTAAACGTCCAAGAATGTCTTTCAGAAAAGGAACAAGAGCGAACGCTAAAACATAGAAATTACAAAATTTCTTCGAAAACCTAGACAATAAGTGTTTTTTGGCAGACTAATAACAGATTCTTCATTGTCTACATAAATTAACAACAGAATTTTAAACGCAAGAAGAAGTAACACTATAATCGCCTAAAACTGCCTTTGGTCGAGGGTGCAGCTATAATAGGCCCTGGACCAATGTGCTCAGAAAACAACTTTGGTTGCGCATGTTTGGAAATTAATAATTTCTTTTACGTGGTCAAAGGCAGTTACGCGCACGCAATTAATAACGTGAAAATGTCATTTTTTCCGTTATATTTTTGAGAAATCTCGTTTCTTTTGTTATCACTTTCGCACTTTGTACGTTTGCAAGAGCAACTGTCACGTTTGAAGTCACTCGTCAAGAGACATTTATACGTAAGCTACTTATCAGTGAACAAACCGTCAGCCTGGGCGAAGTTCGCCAGCGTCAAAATGACAAAGTAGTGCGGAGGAGTCCCGGGTACGAGGTTCTCAAGCAGCTCACTCATTACTTCATGTTTGAACGTTTTTCCAACCGACACGATGACGAGTGACGCGGCCGTTTGCCACTTAGGATGAATTTCCTAAAAATGAAAATTTGAGGCATCGATCAGACAAAGACTGTCGTGAGAGACAGTAGAAATACTATTTTCGTTTGTCATTGTGCGAGTTGTGTTTGGTTAGAAAATATGCGCATGCCCAAAAATTACTTAATTCCATTCCACAGTGAAATGAGGTCACCTTTTTTTATGAGGTCATGTGACTGTGTCTCGAAAAATTTCATGATATACAATGCGCAAAGAGATTATAAATAATTTATTCATAACTATTATTATTAGGATTATAACAATTATTAGTATTATAATAATTATTAGTATTATTTATAATCTCCATGGTCATTAAACGGACGCGGTTTACCTTTTCTAAGATACCAAACTTGGTTTTTTTACTATTTTAAAGATGTTTTTAATGATCGGTCAAAAATTCATAACTTGTTTCGGGCAGTTTATGCTTTGACATTTCCCACAAGACCTGAACATAGTAAATCCTCTAGACAGACATCTTACTATAAGTTTGACTATAATTGATTGGGAGAGTTTATGTGAACAATCCATTGAACTAGATATATAACTGAACTTAGAAAATCCCCTAGGATGAATGCTTAATATAAGTTTAACTGTACACAGTATATGATTTGGTGAATTTATGTGAATAACCATTGAACTAAATATGCAGCTGCAGGGCTACTAGGCTACCTTTGACTTTGTCATTTCCTGGAATGCAAGTTTCAAAAGTTCCTTTGCAAGATCAGCATCGAGTTCTTCCCTTTTATCATGGAGGATTTTCTCCATTGACTCAAGCAGCACGACACGATGCTCCTTGGTCATCTAGGTAAGATAAACTAAAGATGATAAATCCATAATAATGCAATAAAAAACTAGGTACATTATAATTATCATAAGATATATAATTGAAAAGAACATAAACAAGTTGATATTATATCATTGAAGTTTTCACATTGCAAAAGACAACTTGATGAAAATCAAACCATCACATGACTCGCACATAAATGGCAATGTAAGTCAATTCAGTTGCCATTTTGTGAATCATGTAAAGATATGGGAAGAATAAAGATGAGCTTGAAAATTTGACAGATTGCTACCTTATGATGCTTCAAAATGTAGTCCTTACAAATGCCCAAGACAAGTTCTGGTTTCTCAAGTCCAATGGCAAGCAAAGACACCTTCACCATTTCCACAACAGAAGCATCTTTGTCATTGGCTGCATCAACCAAGGCCATCACCATATCTAGTTGAGAATTAAATTTATAATTCTTATGAAAGGAGCAAATAAGAACACTAAAGATAAGAATTTCAAAAGCATGTTAAAAACGACTGTATTTTTTATTCAGTGTAAAGAGATTGTTGAATTTGGAAGTTTACGTCAAACCAGATTGGTGTGTATGTCTTTATATCTTATAGATTCCTCTACAGCTTCCACACAATTAGCACAAATTACGTATGCCCCACTAGTGGCATAGCCAGCTTGTGACTAAGTTATGATTTTGCTATGATAATTTCAAAGCTTGCATTATCATTGGCGTCTCAATGTTTTGTTCTTTGTCTTCACAGCAAGCAAGTAAATATACATTTACATAGCAGGATTAAATATTGAGGCTGGCTTAGCCACTCAGCAGATTCAAAACTACACAATACACTTTAATATACTGGGAATAATTGGGAATTAAGCTACTTTAGGAGGTGATATAAATTGAAAAGCTGAGCAAGACGAAACAATTGTGGGCTTATGTACCATAAAGGGCAAATGAAAACAAATTTTCCCACAGCTCTCTTAAACTGTGAACTTAGATAAACCTAAAAATGAAACCATGCTTGTCTGCCATACTTCGTGCATTGATAATGCTGGATATCTTTGTGAGATAATTACACAAACTAATTTTAATTTGGCAATGTGCTTTTTCGTAAATTAAATTGTCCCGTCTCCAATATGACTATGTAACGTATAGTTAACTTGAACAGACTCAAAACAAAGATTCAAAATTGCTACAGAAAACCGTAATGTCCGCATTAATTGACACATTCACGTAGTTCCAGCTTTTGAATGAAATCTGTTAAACACTAAAAAGAATGAACATGAAGTTTCTGAAAAACAAACCTTCGACTTGTGAGCCCGTCCTGTTGTGGTCGACCATCTTGGATCAAGCTTTGAATGTCAGCACTATTCTCTATTCCGTTTTTCTCGGTACAGTACTATATTTCATGCGATATTTGTCGTTTACGAGGCCAATTCTTACTTCATTTCTTCATTTCAAAATTGATGACGGTAAAAGTGTTGAGATTTTTCACGATTACAACGTGACATACCTGGAAAGTGGAGATTCTAGCCTGTCCAGGTGATGATCATCTGACCTCAATTGACGATAAACCGGTCGAAGTTTCATCCGGAAACTGTACATATTAAGAACAAAACAGGGGGGTCTGTTTCCAAGGAAATGCATTTGCATTCATAATTATTCGGGCAATCGTTTTTTAACAACAATGGAGTTTATTCTAGAGGAGAATTCGTTCAAGTAGCTATAAGTATTGGAATATAAAACAAGTATTTGTGTTTTGTAAGAGGAATGAAACAGGAATGCATTCGCTGGGCAGTGGGGTGCAGTGGAGGAGGGAAAAACAACTCCTAGCTTGGGTACAGGGGGGTTGCAAGATCAGTGCCAAATTTTTAACGAAAAATTTACACACCAATTGCGAGGTTAATGCAGTCTTTTTTTGAAAAAGTATCTCAAAGTATAAAAAAAGACACAGCAGGTAAATCTAATTAATAGACCAGCACCCCAAAAAATCTTCTCAGATCATCCACGAAACAAATTTTTGAAGGCAGGGAGTATCCTGTTTATACATGCTTACATGTATGTAAGACTGGATGGGGAGTATGCTATCAAAATTTTGTCATTGTCTTATTCAGAAATTTGTAAAAGGAATAAAATACAAAATGTCTGATTTTGTAATCTTGTCAAAGTATAATAGTGGGACCAACGCCACAAAGTTCCTTAACAAACGAGACAACTTCTGGATTCAAATTTAAACAATATTTCATATTTGCATGTACTACACAGTGTAATATACACATCAATGTTCAAAGGAATTGCATTGAGGAATTCATAACCCAAAATGGTTGCTAATATTACATACAGCTAATTAACATTTTATGTGGAACAGCTAGCCTTATATATTATGATAAAATGTTGCAGAATTGATCCCGTTGTATCTCTAGAGCAATAATAATTGGTAAATGTAAATATATATACATATTGCATTTACACTACTAAAAATAGTTAAGACATGCGACAAAAAATAAGGTAACAGATTGTCACAAAGGTGTCTTTAGTTCTTTTATAATTAAGCACATTCAAAGTCACGGTGACTTTTCCCCATAAGATAAATTTTTTCTATCTCTATCTTCTTGCTTTCAACAAGCCAAGCTTCTGCAATCTCAGAACAATTAAAGGAGTGCATGTGACAGTTAGGAATATTCGAAGAGGCATGAACACCTTGTGGCATGCATATGCAATGACAAACGTACTGGCCCCTTTGGCAGCCATTGATGACGATAAACCCTCGCTGAAGCCCATCTTGATGAGAATACCGGGAACATCCAATCCACTAAAACAACAAAACAGTCTACAATGATGTATCACAGAATAAAGGCAAATTATTGTATCTTGAAAACATACAGCTTGACAGTTTGTTCATTGTGTGATGATTGATAAAAGCTATATTACCCATAATCATATTGACATATGCAAATAAGGAAAGAAGACAACACTGATTGATGACTGGCCATAAAGGCAGTCTACCATGAAGTGTAACTTTAACTTAGTACCCTGAATATAACTGCCCACTCCCTGGTATGAGCATGTAGCAAATACTTACCTCAACTTTATCCAAAAACTCAGCAACCTTCCTTATGAAAGCAGGCACGTTTTTACATTTTAATTACAAAGTATCAGTATGAGTCAAGGAGAAGAGAGGCCGCAACTAACCTACTCACTGCGAGATATGCCAGTCCAAGCGAGGTCAATGATATCGCCGTATGAAATACGACCGCAGTAACGCCATATTTTGCAAACACTAAGCTTAATCTCTGCCTGCCGGTTTTCTTGGATAAATCTTGTTCGCTTTCTTGCGACATTTGCCCTTCTTGTTTCGTGCCTGGTTCTTCTCCACCTTCAGATTTCTTCGAATTTTCAGACATCAAACGACAAAAATTCCAGTTTAAAGGTGAGATCAAGGACTTCTGATTATCAGCAAGACGCACATGTTGAAATGTTCTGCTTTGTACTCTTCCAACAGCAGGTATTTTCCAAGATTGTTGGCAGAATCGTCGACCGGATAAAATGCAACGTGACATGTTGATAGTTTTTGTAACATACTTACGTAATTTATGCACGCAACATACATCCAGTTAGTTAACAGCTCATCGGAAAAATTTGACCTCTTGACCATGGTCTTGACCCATTGAACTGTAAATACGACCTTACATTTTACAATCTTGCAATGGTCTGGAGCTCTTCTTAGCGAAATAAACATGGCACCGGTCACGCTGACGGTTCCCACTTATTGCTCTCGCATAAGCATCGCATTTAAAATAGGAAAATTTAAATAAGCACTGCGGTGTTAAAGCGAGCATTTACGGTAGCTTGTGCGAAATAATTACATGATGGACTACGAAGTAATCTGGAGATTCTGTCGCAGTGTCATTGTAAAAGCAAACATTGTTTCGCATTATTTTATTTTATAAAAGAAATAAAAGATGTTTTTCATGTTTGCACTGATCTGCTCTCGAGTTCTCCCAAAGGTCTGCTTGGTTTGCATAAGCTTGTGCAAACACAGTAAACATCTTTCATTTCTTTAACTATAAAGATCATACAAATTATAAGTGTAGGTACAGATATGAATTTGGCAAAAAAAAGTATGAAATGTGAGTGGAGATACTGATATACAATGCAAACATAACCATAAATCGCAGTGATATGAGTAATTAAAATAAGGCACGCATTGCGTACATATATGGGTTGCATGAAAAATTTATGGTTATAAAATGAATTAGATTAATAAATCTAGATGAAATGATATTATATATTTAATATCATTTTCACAAAAGCTGCTTGGGATAAAAAAATGTTTTGTGTTATCTGACAGTGTATCAATGTTTAATGAAATGACGTCGTAATTGTCAAACTTTCTTTGCAATCACCGAACGCCTTAACTTAAATTGGCTTTATAGCATTCTTCGTCATCGTTCGTACATCCGACTATCACCATGGTTACGACTAACAAAAGGCCAACAGATGGACACTTTTTTGATAGCATGAGCAGCGGCCACCCACAAAAAGCTTGAATGGAATGGAACTGCCTTGAACATTCAGAGTTGGGACTTAATGTGGAGACTTAATGATCCATGAAAGCCTTCTAATCTCTAAACTCACATCTACACTGAATGTCCAAGCAGTTTCATCCCTCTGGAGCTTTTTCAAGTATCTCACTACGTTTTATATTCGCTTTCACTTTACTCGCGTATCTGTATCCTCCCTCGCATTTTATACTTTGCTTTTTTGTCCAATTCACCACACTCTCACAGTAATTTAACACTTGTAGCTAAACCTTGATCATTTTAATTAGTTGTATGATGTTGTATGATGCAAACACGAAACGTTTGTTCTTTGTTGTTGCAAACACAAAATTATTCTTTGTTGCTCAATGGGTACGCTTATTGCTTTATGTTGGGCAGTTGGTTTTTTTTTAAAAGGAATCCCTACACTTTACGTAAAATTTCATTAAAATTCCTACCCAAAAAAGAAAATACATAAAAGTTTTAAATTCTATCGAAACTGGAACAAAATGGGAAGGGAACTACCGAAATACGTGATGTGAAGCAGCTTACCTTGTTGTATAATACTTGATTACCACCCAAAAATTTGAAAGTTTGCTAATTACAAGTGCTTTTATGAAGTAATTTATATAATAGCGAAACAGTCCAGCTATTTAAAGAACCCTTTCTCCCGTTTATCTTGAAACAACTATCTATTTTTATTCAAATGTTATTCCAAAGAACACAAAATCATCAAAGTATATATATATATTTATTGTATGACGAAGACCTAACGGTGGAAAGACATGTTTTGAGCTTCAGATTGCATATGACTTTTAGATCAAAATCGTACCAGTTATCAACATATTAAGCCTGGTCCTAACTTGCGAAATAAATATAAGCATAAGCATAAATCTGTTTAATATACTTGTGGTTATTATAGTCTGTTGCAAGCGAGGACACTTTTGCTTATGCTTATGTCGCAAAAGAGAACCGACACTAAATAATTTATCATTATATTTTATTAAAATCAACATGCTTAAGTGTTTTCCAATCATAATTCAACTACAAACGCTCATAGTACTTGAAATGTATTGAAGTGTATTGAAATGATAAAATTTGAAGCATTTAATTTACCATACAAATGTAGCTTTTAAAAGATATATGTGTTATTTTAATACAAGAGACTAAAGAGGGCAATAATGGCTGTTTTCCAATAACCACGTTACACTTATCGTGACGCT
Organism: Xenia sp. Carnegie-2017; assembly: GCF_021976095.1. Taxonomy (NCBI): domain Eukaryota; kingdom Metazoa; phylum Cnidaria; class Anthozoa; order Malacalcyonacea; family Xeniidae; genus Xenia; species Xenia sp. Carnegie-2017. The sequence goes on along the minus strand of NW_025813469.1, from coordinate 3,977,822 downwards.
ATATGTGGCAAAACGCAGCAAGACGCACACCTGCAGGTGAATTTGATTGACGATGGTCGTATTATAATTGGAATACGCGTATTGCCGTATTAGACAACATAATTGCGGTCTGTCAACTTAACAGGCGTATATTTTGGTGGAAAAATAAATTCGAGGAAGGAGAAAAACGCACTCATTTTCAAAGGTACGTTCTGGTAATTCTATTATCTGTTGTCTGAAAGATTCGTGGAGAATTCATACGGAACAAGTGTTTTGTTTGTTTCATTAAACAACAGACGAAAACGAAATACAGCATTGAGATAATTTCAAAGCAAATACGCCACAACAAGGACAAATCATTCTCAATAACCACAGGACATTAACATCACGAAACAGAAAACTGAAGAGCAACAACAAACTCACAAGTAATAAATTTCAGTCAGGAACTAGGCGAATTTAACCTAAAAATGTCAGCGTGACAAAGACAAATGAAGAGTAAAAATTCATTTATCACGTCATTAACGACGATATTTAATCAATGTTTCTATAAAGCTGGAAGTATTCTAAAAGCAATTCTAAAATTGGAACGTCTGTATAATAACATCATCACATAAATTTCCCACAACTTTTACGTGTTGGTGTAAATGATAATAACGGTGTTAGTTGTAGCAACAAGAAACATTGAAACTAACAAACGCCCACATTAAACAGAAGGCTCTTCTTTCACTGGGTACACCTGTCACCGGACACGTCTTACACAGTAGGCTTTCTTTATTAAGTACAAACACAACAAAAAATCAACCGTATAACGAAAACAACCCCCAAAAAAACACACACAAACTATTTTTTTAATAAGCGCTCTGCGTACTTTAATGCTTAAAGATGTTTATAAGCTATAGACTTCTTACATTTAACTGTAATATAACATAAATCACTTACGTTTTAACAGAAGCGAAGACTGCTGTTGATGCTGTTTGACATTAGCTAAGCAAGGCTTAGCGTGAAGTCAGGATAATTACAAAACTAATATTTTTTTGGGATTAAATGTAATAAAAAGCTTACTTCTATAAAATAAGAAAGTTGGCTGCATGTAGTTTCGAGTTTAAAATGTAAGAGTTGAAGAACACTTGAAAAACTTTTAAAAGAATTGGTTAGTACAACAACCCAGTTAATCGCAACCTCATGTTTTGCATTTTTATTCACACTAGAAAATTCAGAAACAGTTCAGTCATGGCGGGGTCAGAGATACCATGGATAGAGGGAGTGGCAAATCGAGGTAAAGAACTTATTTTCCCAGGAAGACACGTGCAACAGCACGAGTGGAAACCAGAATGGAATCGTGAATTTCGTAAACACTATGACTACATCTCAGATTACGAATGCCCTTTTCCTTACTCAAAAGAAAGACACGAGCCAATTCTCAGCCAGACAAAAAAAGAAAATTTGTGGGCTGCTAAACAGCAAAGAGATCCAATCCTAATCGACTCTCTGGTTCATTGCACACCATTTCTTAACGTGAAGGGAATAATTTCAGATAAAGGCTTTAAAGGCAGCGAGAAGAAGATCAATAATACGCAAAAAGCTTATTTGTCTTGGTGGAGTCCATATTTCAGCGAAGATGTCCGCGAAAATCTTCAAAATCAAATGCAAACGTTTTTCTCGCAATTAGCCGATGATAAAATCAACAACATAAATAAGATTACAGAGCAGTTTGGAAAATCCGATGCGTTTCGTATTGATCCTTATCGCGGTCAAGGGCATGAATGTGACTATTATTTTAAATACTCAATCGACGAGCTGCTTAAATCTTATCAAGACCATATTGGCGATGAGAAGATGGAATTTGGAATATTGGGAACTTTTGCATACCCTGTCAAAGTAGAGTACAACGTTCTCGTTTGCAGTGAAAGCGCACGGAAAGATGAATTTGCTGAATACCCGCTCGTACCGCAAGAGAACAACGTCGTGACAAGAGATAAAGAAGGCAAATTTTGGTGGTATCCAAAGGCTACTGGAACCGTAATCAAGCGTTTTCACCCCTACCAAACTGATCCAAAGTACAGACGTTATGATCGTGTATCTTTTGCATTTCATGTGCGAGAAGGAGAGATATTTGAAACAGATTGTGTGAAAGATAAAGGCAAGAAAATACCACGTGCATATTTCACAAGAGCCTACTCACGACGCTTTATTTACAGCTAAATTTAGTACCAAAAAGCATCCCATTTTAGATTGTGATGAAGATATATTACGGTAATCGTTCAGTAAATCGTAGGCCAAAGCCACATAAAATGGTTTTGGTGGACATCGCATGATATCCGTAATTCGTTTAATTCGAAAAGGTTCTAAAGTAAAGCCTAGATACTTAAAAATAGTACTGTAAACTAAATTCTTACACAATGAAAAAATAACTACTTTCTTTCCTTAGTGAAAAGACATCGTAGTCGCGACTACGAATTTTTTACAAAACATGGTACTCAGATTGACGGCTACGTGTTGTTGTTGTCGCAACAATGTTTTTGCGCCAAAATGACGTAATTCGTACCCGTAGTCGTACCCGTAGTCGTACTCGTAGTCCTTGCTAAAGCTGGCTACTATGCATTCAGCAGACTACTCATCAGGTGTTAACGTCGGCTAAATAAGAATTAAAAATCATGCAACAGTTAATAGTAAGAAAAGCTAACGTCATCTCTTGTCGTGCACGTTGCACGATTAAATCGTTATATTTATCTCGAGCACATAATTTTGACATTGACGTTAGTTCAAATGATTTAATTTTGAACTTTCATCATACAAAGAAGTCGTCTCTAAGAAAATTACTTCACAATTCAATAACAACATCTCGAATCTATAATGTTAACAATAACTCCCCCCTTCTGTAATAATCCCAAAGTGTCAATCACGTGAAATGCACGCGATCCTCAACAACAAAAACAAAAAAAACAAATGTTCATCACATCTCTAAATTGGTAGATGACGTCATGACGCTTAAGACAAAGATAAATTAAACCCGTAATCCTTTTTTAGGCGACGAATCAATGCTTGTTAAGAATTGACCATTCTTTTTATGGATAACACCATCTAAAAATTCTAATCGAAACAAAGAGAAAGCGTTATCCATATGCCACGCCTAGTGGGGGAGGGGTTGCATATTCATGTATTCCGTTAACATTGGTCACTGACTATCCAAGGATGGGGAAGTCAAATTCAGGGTGCTCTTACCAGCTCTACCACGTTTTACGGTTGTCCGAATCAGTCAATATTACGAAAGTTTGTTCATGCATTCAAACATTAAATTTATGTTCGAACCCAATGATAAAAAAATTCAAACGCTCCCACTAAACATTTAACAAACATAAATTTAAAACGAAGTGGCTCAAACATAATATTAAGTTAACAATTCCAATGGGAAGAAACACTTAACAAATTCGAAAAACAGCACGCACAAAACATTTGAAAAAAAGGCACGCGGTGTTCACGTGTTACATTTGGCTAATTTTAATAATTCAAGAGTGCTCTAATTTATACAGGGGGGTGCGTTTCTGAGCAGGATTTCTCAACCACAACGTTATTTAGTATGGCGTAGCGCCCAAAAAGTACTTCGTTATGTTCGGAAGAGCAAATTCAAACAATGGTTGATTTGCACACTATTAGGGAACTTCTTGAATTATTAAATTGTACTCATCGTACTCAGATTGATGACGGTTACATGTTTTTGTTGTCACAGCAATGTTTTCGCGCCAAAATGACGTAATTCGTATTCGTACTCGTAGTCTTTGCTTAGGCTCGCTACTATATAGATTAAGACGACGGAATTACAACTGTTTTATAGGTGCGTTGAAAGTTATAGCCTATTAAATTGTCGTATCGTCTTTTATAGATAAGTTTATGAACGCACTGGAACAGGCGACCAATTAGGATACAATGCGACAAGAATCCAGCGCCACTGAAAAGCCAAAGAACATACGAAGGAAAAGTCATGACAGTTTTTCACCTTCAACAATAAAAATATTTGTGTAACTGTGTCCAGAGGCGTAGCTAGAACGTTAATTGGGGAGGAGGAGGGGGTTGTGCATTATCATATATACAGTTGTGCCATACTGAATTTTTTGAAATGAATATGCACCCCAATCAACGTTGTAGCTACCGCCCCCGTTGAAGGGCCAGTCGTGACAGAAAAAGCTGCTCCATTAAAGAATAAGTTACACGGTAATGTTTTGAGCGCTTAGCCATGCACAGGCAGCCAGTTCAGAGGCACCCCAAAATGGCGATACACTCACTGGCTACATTACATTAGGTTGTTAATGCAGTGATATGTCTACTTCGACTGCTAAGTCTGGTAAATCGACGGTCGGCCAAGAAATGAAAAAGAATTAACAAGTATTGAATTGAATAAAGATGTAGTCATGTTTGATTGCCAGAAAACAATCCTTGCGCACGTTTGTCCATCGATGTACGAATCAATGTTGATTTTTAAATTGGCCTGTTCTTCATGATCAGGTTGTTGAACGGGTGATCCGTAATAGCTTAAGTCGTCTTCATCTTCCTAAATTAACGCAGTCAAGTCTTGATCTTATTTAAATGGGGCATTTTTGTGTAATATTGTATTTAATTAATTATTGAGACATCATTCTTTAATCCTGGACAATGGTTCATGGTTACAGTCACGTGGCATATTATACCCATGACATGCTGGCAGCCTGGTAATTATATATTGCAAAGCCAAAAATTTCTTCATTTCAAAATGTTTGCGTCGTTTCCTCTTTTTTCAACACTCTCGTAGTTCACATGGCGGGTTTTTCTATGAAGAATGCAAAGCACAAACGGGAAACGCAAATGTTTGTGTTCGGGTAGCTTTTGACCTGTCTCATGGGGTCAGACATCAACATTAAAATCGTCACGCAGACATATTCACACAACACATGATCCATCAATGGCGAAGGTATTAAGGATAGAAAAACAATCTTACGCTTCTCATTTCTTCATTGCGTGTTGTTGACTTTGGTATTATTATAAACGTCGATCTTCCACCTAGTACGATCATTCATTTTCTGCAACTTTTTTTCGAATGCGTAATGATTAATCCTCAGTATATATTGATCTAATTAATGCATACCCATTGTGATTTACTCTTTACTTCACGTTGACAATTGCAAACCCGACTAAAACAACATTTTTAAGTACAATTGCTGGTGGGAAGGGAATCTTTGTCATGGAAAGTTTACAGGTGAGGTCTAACAGCACCGGCCTTCAATGATTTAATTTAAATTCTTATTCGGCACGACTACGACACGTCAAACGCAAATGAAACAAACATGACGCACACGGGACAGATATTCATTGATAATTATACTACAAGATGGATATTTTCCTATGCTAATTAAAAAATAATTGGTGACTAAATCCTTTAACACACCCACAGAGTTTTGTTGCTAGCATTATAAACATTCACAAAAAATTAAATTCGACACCATGAGGTGGCACTTGTACGTTTTTGGAAGGGGGTGTTTATTTATGTATCCAGCTGTGCTCGACTGATTTTTTTTGAAATTTCATAATCTCAAAATATGTTCACGCAGAAAAACTTGAAGGAAAAATTAATGAAAAATCGAGAATTCTCGATTCGATTCTTCCGACTTTCGAAAGCATTCTTAAATCTGCAAACGCAAAACGTGAGGCCGGCGAGTCATCAAAGTATGTAATATGTAATTGCACCTTCTGACTGGAATTTCAAATTTAAATTGACGTCGAAAGATGAATGGAATTATTGCAATGCGGGAGTTTCACACTTATATTGGATGCAGAAGTAACGGTGGACACACGGCATACGCTTACCGACCGCTCAAGTAGGGAGTTCACTTGACACTCGGCTGGACAAGTAACTCGAGAAAAAGAAGAAATCTTCATTTTAAGTAATTTTCTTACGAAGCAAGGTAATGTTTAGTAATGTATTCTGCAATTTACATAACGCTTATTGATGTCCGCACAAAGGACGTCACAGCATTGATTTTGCACGACCAGCGTGCTTAAAAAATTCGTACTTTACAAAACGGTTAAAAAAATTGCTGTAAAAGACTGTGTTGCATGCACGAAAAGCCAGTGTAGCAGCCGGTACAGCAGCAGTAGTCCAATCTGATAATGCTCTACGGAATCTTGCGATAACTCGTGCAAACATCTTCTCACACATGTTGCTAATTATTTGAACAATCAAGCGATTATTTGTAACATGCTTGTACCTTGTACCTCTTGGGACATCTCAAATGTCGTAAAATTTGCCATCATCAACGCAATTTGAGTTAGAAGCTTTGAGTTTTTGGGATTGTTGCCGATTTTGAAATTACTTAATTAAGTTCGTGCACTCGACGATTAATCTAAACTTAATCAGAGAGTAAGATTAATATGTGGGAGTTCAGTTTTATCGAATTGACGTATTTTCAACGCATGAAAACGAAATGAACTGTAAAATAAAAGCGACATAGTTAAATGTGCAATGAAAAATAGGGAGGTGCTCAGGAAAATTCCAAATTCATCCAATATTACACAATCAATGTAATAGGCCACCGTCACATTATAAGTCTTCTGGAATTTTTGAAAAAATGAGATGTTACTTTAACACCATGTGTGGGAGATTAGACCATTTTTCAGTGTTCAACATTAGGTGCAACATTAGCTTTAGTTATTTGTATTCTGTAGATGTCCATAGCTGTCCATAGCTATCCATACAATGACAATAAATAAGTGCTTGATTTCTCTAAACATATAGAGAGCGATGACCATATTTTTAAACGACTCTAACTGCGTGTGAATAAATTTTTACAAATTTCATGAGATGAGACTTGAAAAGTTGAAAAATTAAGGCGAGCAGAGTCTGCATTTGGTAATATTTGCATGAAATAGGGAAAAATAATTTAAAACCCATATCCTTTTCCACTTCCCAAGAGCTCTTGAATGCAATTGGGCATTCATCCACAGGAACACATACCGTAAAAAAAATTATAGCGTGCATTGATAAAAACAAACACCACGTTGCGCTTCACGTTGACAGGTCGCCTCAATTTCGTGCAAGCTTTTGAATGTAAAGCGCGATTAAATGCAAATGCATATTGCTGACAATTATTTCATCGCTCAATCTGATAGCCTTCGCAGCTGCCAAAATGCCATTTAAGACATAAACTTTCGCAATGTCGAATGCCTTGCACAGCAAGAAAGCTCGCTCGCCTCGCTGCACATTATGAACACCCGAACGATATACAATTATTGAAAATCATCGTTTTTCCCTCGCAGATAAGACTTTGAAAGCTCGCACAATGGACAAGAGGATCTGGTTTCTTCTGCTCCTGCTGTTAGGTGAACAAGCTTGGCCAGCGGATTGTACAACATGCTACAGTCCTATGGATAACGAGATGGAAGTAATTGGACACTGTGCAACTTCATGTTACAATGGAGCACTTGTTAAGTCAAGAAAATGCCATCACGGTCTACGCTGCTGCATACCAAATATCCTGAGAAGAACCTTGCTGATCTGAGTAAGCGCCGTACACAAAACACGAGCGACCACAATTCAAAAAGAATTGGAAGAGATATGACGTTAACATTTGGTGAACTTTACATGGTCCTTGGATTTTATCTTTGTTTACTTTGGCAACTTATACTTTTTGACAACATATTTATTTTAAAATCAAACTTAAGTCTTTTGTTAGAATATCATAGAGATCTGTGTAGGAGAAAGGGTGCAGTGACATATTGGCCTCCAAAGCTATTTGTTTTGTCGCATGCTTTTCACGCACAAACACACGCATGCGTAAAGGATAACATATCAGACACTCAAATTATGGAGCTTTTAGTTTATATCGTGATTTGTGATTGGTAAAATTTGGTATTACTAATTAGTGAGAGTAAAAAGGGTGGCAAACATTTTCTAAATAAATATCAATCTTTGGAAAACATTTCATCAATATTTTGTGAAAAAAGATACATGTACATTTAACACATGACATGACATGACAATGGCGTGCCAAGTGAGATGTACTAGGACCTTCAGAGCTTTTTCGAACATTCGTTTGAGCTTCGATGCATCGCTCTCGTTTTTCTTTTTTCTGACTAACGCAGCCAAAGAATATCTGAGAGTTTCGGAAAGCCTTTAGGGCAAACCCTTTTTACTATATACGAAATTCAAAAGATATACGAAAACACGAAATTAAGTATTCCATAGCTATCTATGATAAACGTATGAAAAAAAGATTTCATTGCCATTGTCCTTTAAGCATATCATAAATGCGGAATGATTTTAATTTTATATAACATGGCTTTTATCAAGCAGAATTATTTCCTCTTTTATACAGTCACCTATCTATTTATCGTATTTGTAACACAGATAATGACATAAAAACGTTTTGCTAGATATGACTTTAAAAATTGCGCCTAATTGGAGTACAAAGCTCACTTTTTCACGTGATAGTACACGTGATTTCTTTCTGGTCTATAATTATTCAACTTGTTGTAAGATAAACTATTTAAAACATTTGTTTGCGTCAAAAGTTCCCAAAATGACAAAACTTTACATGATGAACTGTCAAGTCCAAACGCTATTAATTTTGAGGTATCTCTGATTACTGAGATGTAACAAAACTATTCGAAATTAGAGACTTTGAGATCAATTACTCTAATATTCCCTTTTAATTTAAAGACTGCTCCTAAAATTTTGAGCCCCCCTACATATACTTGCTTCTCACGCCCCTGATCAAATTATTTGTTTATCCGGATCAAAAGTTCATAAAATGACAAAACTTCATTGACCACGTTTCAAAGTTGGAACGCTGACAATTTTAGAGAAGCTCTGGTTATCGATTTTCTCAATTTCCTAAACTATAAATCTTTAATTTTTGAGCTATCTCACTTGCAAAAGGCTGGCTGCCCCGTTTTCTTTAATAATTACTTCAGTTAGTTTCCATATAAGTCAGGATGTTCAATAAATGAAATAAATAATAGTAAATTGTAAAAGGTTTATTGGAATAAAGCTTCCAAGTCAAAACTTCTTTGTTTTTAATCCATTCATAGCTAAAATAAAAATTTGCATTTCATATTATTTTGGGTATGATTAGAATTCTATATTTTACAATAAAAACAGCAGGTGATAAAAATTGAACGTTTAGTGAACATTCCAATTTCTTTATTATCAAGCAGAAGCAAAGACAACACGTAGTTGGTTGCGTCGTCTTTAATCTTTCAAAATTTGTTAAGGTATGTTGATTGAAAAGTTTAGCTTTCATAGTGTCATTGTTGTTCTTATGTATAGAATTTTGTTATATTTGTCATAAAAAAATGGAATGTCATTTTCGTGGTGGAATTCGCACTTCATATGTTTTATGTTGATACATCTGTTGACTTTAATGGAAATTTCTTATTAACAAATAGGATAATTTATCATTTCAAAATACTGTCCTTTCTTGCATTACCACCTAGAAATAATTTCACTAGTCTTTTCAAATATCATTGGTACGGCAGGGATAAAAAATTAACAAGATGAATAGAAATCATGACACGTCACAAAATTTCAGATATGCATATCATAAATGCAGAATGATTTTAATTTTATCTAACATGGCTTTTATCAAGAAGAATTTTTTCCTCTTTTATACAGTCACCTATCTATTTATCGTATTTGTAACACAGATAATGACATAAAAACGTTTTGCTAGGTATGACTTTAAAAATTGTTGCTAATTGGAGTACAAAGCTCACTTTTTCACGTGATAGTACACGTGATTTCTTTCTGGTCTCTAATTATTCAACTTGTTGTAAGATAAACTATTTAAAACATTTGTTTGCGTCAAAAGTTCCCAAAATGACAAAACTTTACATGATGAACTGTCAAGTCCAAACACTATTAATTTTGAAGTATCTCTGATTACTGAGATGTAACAAAACTACTCTAAATTAGAGACTTTGAGATCAATTACTTTGATATTCCCTTTTAAATTAAAGACTGCTCCTAAAATTTTGAGCCCCCCTAAACATATACTTGCTTCTCACGCCCCTGATCAAATTATTTGTTTATCCGGATCAAAAGTTTACAAAATGACAAAACTTCATTGACCACGTTTCAAAGTTGGAACGCTGACAATTTCAGAGAAGCTCTGGTTATCGATTTTCTTAACTTCCTAAATTATAAATCTTTAATTTTTGAGCTATCTTATCTGTAAAAGGTTGGCTACCGCGTTTTACTTTATGATTGTTTCAGTTAGTTTCCATATAAGTCAGGATGTTCAATAATTGAAGTAAATAATAGTAAATTGTGAAAGGTTTATTGCCATAAAGCTTACAAGTCAAAACTCTTTCTTTTTACTTCAGTCATAGCTAAAGTAAAAAATTTGCAATTCATATTTGATTGGGTATGAACAGAATTCAATATTTTACAATAAAAACAGCAGGTGATTAAAATTGAACATTTAGTGAACATTCCAATTTCTTTATTATCAAGCCGAAGCAAAGACAACACGTAGTTGGTTGCGTCGTCTTTAATCTTTCGAAATTTGTTAATGTATGTTGATTGAATAGCTTACCTGTCATAGTGTCATTGTTTGTTCTTATGTATAAAATTTTGTCATATTTGTCATAAAAAAATGGAATGTCATTTTGGTGGTGAGATTCGCACTTCATATGTTCTATATTGTCACATCTTTAACTTTGGTGGGATTTTTCCAATAACACATTGCATAATTTATCAATACAAAATTCTGACCTTTCTTGCATTATCACCAACAATTAATTTCACTAGTCTTTTCAAATATCATTGGTACGGCAGAATTAAAAAATCAACAAGATGAATCAAAATAATGACACGTCACAGAAATTCTGTTAAAGATGTTTATAAGCTATAGACTCCTTACATTTAACTGCAATATAGCATAAATCACTTACGTTTTAACAGAAGCCAAGACTGCTGTTGATGCAGTTTGACCTTAGCTAAGCAAGGCTTAGCGTGAAGTCAAGGATATATACAAAACTAATATTTTTTAGGGATTAAATGTGATAAAAAGCTTACTTCTATAAAATAAGAAACAGTTGGCTGCATGTAGTTTCGAGTTTAAAATGCAAGAGTTGAAGAACACTTGAAAAACTTTTAAAAGAATTGGTTAGTAGAACAACCCAGTTAATCTCAACCTCACTCCAGGATTATGTTTTGGGAAAGAAAATAACAAGTTTTGCATTTTTATTCACACTAGAAAATTCAGAAACAGTTTAGTCATGGCGGGATCAGAGATACCATGGATAGAGGGAGTGGCAAATCAAGGTAAAGAACGTATTTTCCCAGGAAGACACGTGCAACAACACGAGTGGGAACCAGAATGGAATCGTGAATTTCGTAAACACTATGACTACATCTCAGATTACGAATGCCCTTTTCCTTACTCAAAAGAAAGACACGAGCCAATTCTCAGCCAGACAAAAAAAGAAAATTTGCGGGCTGCTAAACAGCAAAGAGATCCAATTCGAATCGACACTCTGGTTCATTGCACACCATCTTCTAACATGAGGGGAATAATTTCAGATAAAGGGTTTGAAGGCGGCAAGAAGAAGATCAATAAGAGGCAAAAAGCTTATTTGTCTTGGTGGAGTCCATATTTCAGCAATGATGTCCGCAAAAATCTGCAAAATCAAATGCAAACGTTTTTCTCGCAATTTTCCAATTATAAAATCAACGAAATAAATGATATTACAAAGCAGTTTGGAAAATCCGATTCGTTTCTTCTTTATTCTTATCGCAATCAAGGGCATGATTGTGAATATTACTTTAAATACTCAATCGACGAGCTGCTAAAATCTTACCAAGACTATATTCGCGGTGAGAAGATGGAATTTAGAATATTGGGAACTTTTGCATACCCTGTCAAAGTAGAGTACAACGTTCTCGTTTGCAGTGAAAGCGCAGGGAAAGATGAATTTTCTGAATACCCGCTCGTACCGCAAGAGAACAATGTCGTAACGAGAGATAATGAAGGCAAATTTTGGTGGTATCCACAGGCTACAGGAACCGAAATCAAGCGTTTTCACCCCTACAAAACTGATCCAAAGTACAGACGTTATGATCGTGTATCTTTTGCATTTCATGTGCGAAAAGGAGAGATATTTGAAACAGATTGTGTGAAAGATAAAGGCAAGAATATACCACCTGCATATTTCACAAGAGCCTACTCACGACGCTTCATTTACAGCTAAATTTAGTACAAAAAACATCCATTCTAGAGTCTGCTGAAGATATAATACGCTAATCGTTCAGTAAATCGTAGGCCAAAGCCACATAAAACGATTTTCGTGGACATCGCATGATATCCGTAATTCGTTTAATTCTAAACGAAAGAGATTTCTCAGTTCTGTTGTTTGTCAAATATTAAAAAAATTCAATAAAAATTCATAGATTGAAACAATGACTATTCGCTTTCATTTAACGTATTTATCGGTTACGCATCTAAATGCATATTTCGTTTGAACAAAACATACGTTGCCGGATTAGCGGAGAGCACATATTGCACAATTTCGTTCAAAAGGTTTTTCATTGTAAAATAGAGACTTTGTCGTTTTAATAAAAGTCTAAAATTTTTTTATTGAAAAATAGTAAATACTATGGTGAATTGTCGAAATAACAACATAATAGTTCTTAAAAGAAATGTTTATTATTTATTAATTTTAATAATTCATTCTCTAATTTATATAGGGGGGTGCGTTTCTGAGCAGGATTTCTCAACCACAAAAATGTTATTTAGTATGGCGTAGCGCCCAAAAACTACTTCGTTGTGTTCGGAAGAGCAGATTCAAACAATGGTTGATTAGCACATTTTTAGGGAACTTCTTGAATTAAATTGTACTCATCGTACTCAGATTGATGACGGTTACGTGTTTTTGTTGTCACAACATTGTGTTCACGCCAAAATGACGCAATTCGTCCACCTACTCGTAGTCTTTACTAAGACTCACTACTTTACAGATTAAGACGACGGAATTACAACTGTTTTGTAGGTGCGTTGAAAGTTATAGCCTAATAAATTGTCGTATCGTCTTTTTTAGATAAGTTTATGAACGCAAACGGCTGGAACAGGCGACAAATTAGGATACAATGCGACAAGAATCCAGCGCCACTGAAAAGCCAAAGAACATACGAAGGAAAAGTCATGACAGTTTTTCACCTTCAACAATAAAAATATTTGTGTAACTGTGTCCAGAGGCGTAGCTAGAACGTTAATTGGGGAGGAGGGGGTGTGTGCATTATCATATATACAGTTGTGCCCTACTGAATTTTTTGAAATGAATATGCACCCCCCCCCAATCAACGTTCTAGCTACCGCCCCCTTTGAAGGGCCAGTGGTGACAGAAAAAGCTGATCCATTAAAGAATAAGTTACACGGTTATACTTTGCGCGCTTAGCCATGCACAGGCAGCCAGTTCCGAGACACCCCAAAATTGCGATACATTGACTGGCTACATTACATTAGGTTGTTAATGCAGTGATAAGTCTACTTCGACTGTTAAGTCTGGTAAATTGACGGTCGGCCAAGAAATGAAAAAGAAATAACAAGTATTGAATTGAATAAAGATGTAGTCATATTTGATTGATTGCGAGAAAACAATCCTTGCGCACGTTTGTCCATCGATGTACGAATCAATGTTGATTTTTAGCAGTTTGCACTTTGCAGTGCAGCCTGTTCTTCATGATCAGGTTGTTGAACGGGTGATCCGTAACAGCTTAAATCGCCTTCATCTTCCTAAATTAACACAGTCAAGTCTTGATCTTATTTAATAGGGGCATTTTTGTGTAATATTGTAGTTAATTAATTATTGAGACATCATTCTTTAATCCGAGACAACGGTTCATGGTTACAGTCACGTGGTATATTATACCCATGACATGCTGGCAGCCTGGTAATTATATATTGCAAAGCAAAAATTTCTTCATTTCAAAATGTTTTTGTCGTTCCCTCTTTTTTCAACACTCTCGTGGTTCACATGGCGGGTTTTTTTTTTACGAAGAATGCAAAGCACGAACGGGAAACGCAAATGTTTGTGTTCGGGTAGCTTTTGACCTGTCTCATGGGGTCAGACATCAACATTAAAATCGTCACGCAGACATATTCACACAACACATGATCCATCAATGGCGAAGGTATTAAGGATAGAAAAACAATCTTACGCTTCTCATTTCTTCATTGCGTGTAGTTGACTTTGGTACTATTATAAACGTCGATCTTCCACCTAGTTCGATCATTCATTTTCTACAACTTTTTTTTCGAATGGGTAATGATTAATCTTCAGTATATATTGATCTAATTAGTGCTTCCCCATTGTGATTTACTCTTTACTTCACGTTGACATTTGCAAACCCGACTAAAATAACATTTTTAAGTACAATTCCTGGTGGGAAGGGAATCTTTGTCATGGAAAGTTTACAGGTGAGGTCTAACAGCACCGGCCTTTCATGATTTAATTTAAATTCTTATTCGGCACGACTACGACACGTCAAACGCAAATGAACAAACATGACGCACACGGGACAGATATTCATTGGTAATTATACTACAAGATGGATATTATCCTATGCTAATTAAAAAATAATTGGTGCCTAAATTCTTTAACACACCCACAGAGTTTTGTTGCTAGCATTATAAACATTCACAAAAAATTAAATTCGACACCATGAGGTGGCACTTGTACGTTTTTGGAAGGGGGTGTTTATTTATGTATCCAGCTGTGCTCGACTGATTTTTTTTGAAATTTCATAATCTCAAAATATGTTCCCGCGGAAAAACTTGAGAGAAAAATTAATGAAAAATCGAGAATTCTCGATTCGATTCTTCCGACTTTCGAAAGCATTCTTAAATCTGCAAACGCAAAACGTGAGGCCGGCGAGTCATCAAAGTATGTAATATGTAATTGCACCTTCCGACTGGAATTTCAAATTTAAATTGACGTCGAAAGATGAATGGAATTATTGCAATGCGGGACTTTCACACTTATATTGGATGCAGAAATAACGGTGGACACACGGCATTCGCTTACCGACCGCTCAAGTAGAGAGTTCACTTGACACTCGGCTGAACAAGTAACTCGAGAAAAAGAAGAAATCTTCATTTTAAGTAGTTTTCTTACGAAGCAAGGTAATGTTTAGTAATGTAGTCTGCAATTTACATGACGCTCATTGATGTCCGCACAAAGGACGTCACAGCATTGATTTTGCACGACCAGCGTGCTTAAAAAATTCGTACTTTACAAAACGGTTAAAAAAATTGCTGTAAAAGACTGTGTTACATGCACGAAAAGCCAGTGTAGCAGCCGGTACAGCAGCAGTAGTCCAATCTGATAATGCTCTACGGAATCTTGCGATAACTCGTGCAAACATCTTCTCACACATGTTGCTAATTATTTGAACAATCAAGCGATTATTTGTAACATGCTTGTACCTTGTACCTCTTGGGACATCTCAAATGTCGTAAAATTTGCCATCATCAACGCAATTTGAGTTAGAAGCTTTGAGTTTTTGGGATTGTTGCCGATTTTGAAATTACTTAATTAAGTTCGTGCACTCGACGATTAATCTAAACTTAATCAGAGAGTAAGATTAATATGTGGGAGTTCAGTTTTATCGAATTGACGTATTTTCAACGCATGAAAACGAAATGAACTGTAAAATAAAAGCGACATAGTCAAATGTGCAATGAAAAATAGGGAGGTGCTGAGGAAAATTCCAAATTCATCCAATATTAAACAATCAATGTAATAGGCCACCGTCACATTATAAGTCTTCTGGAATTTTTGAAAAAATGAGATGTTACTTTAACACCATGTGTGGGAGATTAGACCATTTTTCAGTGTTCAACGTTAGGTGCAACATTAGCTTTAGTTATTTGTATTCTGTAGATGTCCATAGCTGTCCATAGCTATCCATACAATGACAATAAATAAGTGCTTGATTTCTCTAAACATATAGAGAGCGATGACCATATTTTTTAACGACTCTAACTGCGTGTGAATAAATTTTTACAAATTTCATGAGATGAGACTTGAAAAGTTGAAAAATTAAGGCGAGCAGAGTCTGCATTTGGTAATATTTGCATGAAATAGGGAAAAATAATTTAAAACCCATATCCTTTTCCACTTCTCAAGAGCTCTTGAATGCAATTGGGCATTCATCCACAGGAACACATACCGTAAAAAATTATAGCGTGCATTGATAAAAACAAACACCACGTTGCGCTTCACGTTGACAAGTCGCCTCGATTTCGTGCAAGCTTTTGAATGTAAAGCGCGATTAAATGCAAATGCATATTGCTGACAATTATTTCATCGCTCAATCTGATAGCCTTCAAAGCTGCCAAAATGGCATTTAAGACATAAACTTTCGCAATATCGAATGCCTTGGACAGCAAGAAAGCTCGCTCGCCTCGCTGCACATTATGAACACCCGAACGATATACAATTATTGAAAATCATCGTTTTTCCCTCGCAGATAAGACTTTGAAAGCTCGCACAAATGGACAAGAGGATCTGGTTTCTTCTGCTCCTGCTGATAGGTGAACAAGCTTGGCCAGCGGATTGTACAACATGCTACAGTCCTATGGATAACGAGATGGAAGTAATTGGACACTGTGCAACTTCATGTTACAATGGAGCACTTGTTAAGTCAAGAAAATGCCATCACGGTCTACGCTGCTGCATACCAAATATCCTCAGAAGAACCTTGCTGATCTGAGTAAGCGCCGTACACAAAACACGAGCGACCACAATTCAAAAAAGAATTGGAAGAGATATGACGTTAACATTTGGTGAACTTTACATGGTCCTTGGATTTTATCTTTGTTTACTTTGGCAACTTATACTTTTTTGACAACATTTTTATTTTAAAATCAAACTTAAGTCTTTTGTTAGAATATCATAGAGATCTGTGTAGGAGAAAGGGTGCAGTGACATATTGGCCTCCAAAGCTATTTGTTTTGTCGCATGCTTTTCACGCACAAACACACGCATGCGTAAAGGATAACATATCAGACACTCAAATTATGGAGCTTTTAGTTTATATCGTGACTTGTGATTGGTAAAATTTGGTATTACTAATTAGTGAGAGTAAAAAGGGTGGCAAACATTTTCTAAATAAATATCAATCTTTGGAAAACATTTCATCAATATTTTGTGAAAAAAGATACATTTAGTTATTAACACATGAAGCATGACATGACAATGGCGTGTCAAGTGAGATGTACTAGGACCTTCAGAGCTTTTTCGAGCATTCGTTTGAGCCTCGACGCATCGCTCTCCTTCTTCTTATTTCTGACTCGCGCAGCCAAAGAATATCTGAGAGTTTCGGAGAGCCTTCAGGGCAAACCCTTTTTACTGTTCAAGTACAAAATTATGAGTCTTAAAGTCATGCTTTGCGCGCTTAGTTAACTTCATTTTGGGGATTCTAAAAACAGCGGCTTTCGTATTTTGCTTTATGCAAATAAGTACAATTCATACGAAATTTCGAGTGTGAAACCATAAGCGCTAAGCGAGCTAAGCATGACCTTGAGACTTATTCTCTAGCAGCCAACAGTATGCGGCGAGCTATTTCGTAGAAGATGTTTGCAATGTCAGTCCGTGCATGTCTTTTACATCATCTTTCAATATCTAAGGAAAAAGTTTGTTTTAAGCTCTAGTTTTGTCTTAAGTAGAAAAGGTGAATAGAAAAGAAACTTGATAAAACGAAATGGGTAAGCAAGAGAAGAAGCAAGTGAAAATTTTGCATGGCTTGAAAATAAGTATAAAAATATCAATGTTAACTAGTCCTATGGCTACAGCAGCAGAGCTGACTATCATATTAAACAATAATCCCAGCTCACATTTGAACAGGTATTATAATGAACTGATCAATTGGTCCAGGCAACCAAAGTGAAAAGAGACCCCTGGCAAGTATAACTGCTATAACTTAAATATTATAAGATTGTTCAACCAATCAAATTCAGGGCACACTTTCCCATCAGTATTTCCTCAATACTTCATGAAACACAATTTAAAGATAATGCAAAGTCAGTTTTTGTGAGAACTGACCATCCCAAATAGACTGCAATACAGCTGTATAAAATGCCTTGATGAACAATGATTCTTTATATTCTACTGGAAAGATAATAACAAAAGAAAAAGCTAGCCAAAAACAAGTTTTAAAAACATAGACTTACATCATTTATAATTCTGTGTTGTTGTATGGTGCGCTTTCCCTCAAATTCTGACGACTCCACTAATATTCTGTACATGGAACCACAGCCACCTAAAAAGTAGAAGTAGTGTTACAAACCTTTTCATTGAAGCTGCTGTCCAAACATACTGTAGATTCAGATGTAAAAATGCATGTTAAATGCCTAGCTCCCTTCAAAACCCCCCTAAAAGGTCAGGTACATTGCCTGACAGTTTTGAGAGGGGACAAGTTGAGTCAAGTCTCGGAGTCCAAACTCTTAAGTAATCTTGTGTAGAAAAACTATAAGATTTTTACATTTAAAGCCGTAAGCTAACATGAAAACAGTTAAAGCCATAAGCAATAAAATGCGAAATCTCAAACAGTAGATGCCTGTTGGTAAAATGCCTCTACCAATCATGCAGATCTTAAAACAAAGGCAGTGAATAGTCTAAGAAACTTGTGAGAGACCAACTTTGCAGTTTACATCAATAGGGTGTATTCTATGGTGGAAAAAAAAATATGGTTAATTCAAAGCATGCCTGATATGTCTTCTACTTCAATTTTTGAAGCATTGAGATTTGATTTAATCTTTTCAGCTATCCGTCTTTCTTCTTCATTTCGGGCAATAACATTGGCATAGAATGCTTTCTGGCTTTTCAAAAGCAAACATTCAACCTATATAATGATTATAAACTACCATTTTATAAATGTGTAGATTAAAAAGTATCCTAACATCAACTAAGGGAGGTCAGTTTTTATCAATTTAGTAAAATAATTGGGGAAGATAAGGGGGAAGAACATCCATGCTTTAATTTTGTTCATCTTTAATCCATAGGCATTGCCAATCAGGCCCAATCACAAAGATATACTTGATTTAAAACGTCATATGAATAAATTTCAAACGTTTCTGGTTGAATATTACCACAACAAAAGACATGTCAAAAACTGACTTCATCTTACAGCAAAGCTATTTTGAGGCCTGTTTTACTCAAACCAAAAAATCTAATTTTTTAGCTGTTCAAAATTCAATTACATACACCTAAGCCAAGCACGACAGGTGAGGTAGCCAACTCCAGGACCTTGACAGTCTGAATCTGACTTCGGAAGGCAATCAAGAAAACGCGACTAAGATCAATGGACAGGGCGAGATTGAAAATTTGCCGAATGCATGTAGATAAACAAAAGAGTGCTCATATGGAGATAGGCAAGCGTTGATGTGTGATAGCGAAGCAAAGAAATCTTTTGCTCAAGACAAATTATGTAATCTGACCTGACAGGACAACTGGACAAGTCCCTTCAGACAAAACATATTTGTATCTTTAAAAGTCAGAAGCAACATGTCGTGCACAAACCTCTTTCTTATATAATCCCAAACGATATTGGTGTTTAAATGGTAAAACTCGCCAAGTATTAAAATAAAACTTCCCCAGTAATGTCGCCATTCGATATGAAATTTTGAAGTACAAATTATACTTCTTTCCTCTTGCGCAATTGCCTTTGCTAGCCTGCGTAAAGGCACAATCAGGGGCATTTTTACAACATTTGTACAAATTGACTGACACAATGATTTGACGTTTTACAATTAGTGTCGTCGGTGAATATAATATCGCCATAACGTTTATCAACAATAGACAGAAATTAATCATTTTTATGGTGATATTAATCGTGTTACCAATATTCAACACATCCCTATATGCTCACGAAATGCTTTGTCGATTGATTTGGAGTTAACTTGCGGTTTTCTAGAGATTTTTCTCAAGTTGAGAGTTTCAGAAAACATTATATGCCATTTTGATTTGCTGGTTACCAATCGTAACGAATGCAGTCACTTAAAAAATATTTTTTAAATTCTTCATTTGATTAGCTTATTATTGATATAGAGCTCTCCTATTGTTTAACTAAAAGTTCAGGTAGATCTTCTCTTGTTGAAGTTGCCGGGAACATCAATTCAAGATATTAATATCAAGTCAAGTTGACAAGATCTACTACTTAATCTACAGGGTTGATGTCGGCCAATCAGCGAACACTTATATTAAGAAAAAATACCCATCGCTAAAGTAATGCTTGCCTAGCTTAAGAGAAACTAAAAATTACTATTTTCCTTTCGAGTTACAAAAACTTGTATCAAATATGAAATAGGTCCCTGCATGTTGTAATGAATTAAAAAATATAGAGAGCTGAAAACGCACTGAAAAAATTTCTATTATTAATCTTGGTTGACAAATACATCCTGTCGTGTTTTCTCAACCTCCTTCTCGTGATTTATACTTTCTAAAATGCTGATTACATGGTCCCCCGGGCTAACCGACATTCAGCGAGGCGTGAGAGAATTTTGAGGCATTACAAAAAGTCAAAACTGCAAGCAAGTTACAACTATTGTGAAAAAAGTATAGTACAAGTAAAGTAGAGTATGCGGTGAAAGTGCAGGGAAGGAGGAATTTTATGCAAGGAATTCTCTCAATACCTAGACATACAAGAGAGCAACGTCGTAAAGAGAGATAACAATGGCAAATGGATGTGTTATCGACAGGAGGGGTGAAATTATACGTTTTGATAGCAGTGAAATTTATCCCAAGTATAGATGATATGATCGTGTGTTTTTTGCATTTCATGTGCCAGAAGAAAAGATATTTAAGACCAATGATTTGGAAAATTTATTAATTGTATCTAAAACTCTAAGTTTGTAGTCATAATTCAGTTAAGGATTTTACAGTGATTGTTTAATAAATTGTAAACGAAAGCATATAAGCTGATTTCCATCGATATCGGATAGTTTGAGATGAAAATTTTCAAAACGTGACATAGACATTTACAAATTGTATCAATATTTTAGTGAATACCAATCACAATATATCACATTGAAACAACTCCCTGTCTCATTGACTAACTGGTTCATTGTGGATATTTCGTTGCCACATATCGTTCAAACACAACTACGGTATTATGACCGAGAGCGCATACTAAACTTATAAATTTAAACAGGTTCTTTCTTATACATCAAATTGTTCAAGAAATATATGCTAATTTTTAAACACTATATCTACAATCTGATTTGCATATTTGACGAAAACAGTTTTGTTTGAGTGAAGATGAAACTCGCAGTAGGGCAAGTCGTAGCACGCAATGAAATCCAATTTTTCTGTTGTTGTAATTGCAACTCGATCCAACTATTCGTTTGAGAAAATGCGTACGGTGTCTAATATATAATATATAAATCCTAACACGGTTTTTTAATATGCACATGAAAAACTTGTGACTTGGACGAGATTTGAACTCACACCTTCGGGATACTAGTGTCTAAACCGAGGTACGTTTGGGAGCACTAGAAATCAGATAAGTGCACGTCGACCGCAGGTGGAGAGTTTTCACAAACATGTCCGAGGTTTGCGTATGCCAGTGCAAGCATAGAAAAAATCTTTTATTTCTTTTATAAAGCAACACTAATGCGAAACAAATGTGTTTGTATTTCAACGAGCATTGATGATTGATTTGTAAATTCTATTTCAGATCAGATCGGCCTGTACAAGCTAATGCAAACACAGCAAAAGACCAATCAACGCACGGGTTGTATTGTTTTTGTTTTAGGAAAATAAACTATGTAATCCAACATATGACTTTATAGTTGAAAAAATTTCAACTACATTGTGCGTGTTAACATATCGGACTTCTTAGAAAATGGTATCGTAAATTACTTCCGTGTAGGCAAATGTCAATATAAACGCTTCTGTAGACCAATGAAAAACATTCATGTGGCGCAAAGCAATGATCGTCAGTTAGGGAGAAAATACAAAACTATTATTTTCCATTCGGAGTTAAATGTCTTGAAAAAAAACTTGTATTAAATAAGATTAGATCCATGCAAGTATGAATAAATTTAAAATGTATGAGTGGAAAGACATCGTGAAAGACTTTTAAAATAATTGATCAGTACATCCTATAGTTCATAAAATTTTCTCATTTTCTCTTAACCACACTCCTCGAGAATCATATTTTAAGAATGCACGTAACTTGTTTAGGAATTGTATCAACACAAGATCATTGAACATTGTGAAATAGTTAAGCCATGGCAATGTCACAGATAGAATGGATTGACGGTATGTGCAACAGTGGTGGTATAGAACGTATTTGCCCAAAACGACACGTACAACAGAAAGAGTGGAAGAACCCTGAATGGAATCAAGGATTTGATGGGCGATTGACATACGACTTCATATCAGACTACGAATGCCCTTTTCCTTACCCAAGGCCAAATGGTACTCTTGAGCCAATTCTCGACATGCTTGGCACAGAAGGATGGAATCGTTTGCAGTCTTTCAAACAGCAAGGATATCCAATCGCTATCGAAAATCTGGTTCATTGCACAAATAAGATAGATGGCATAATTACCTCTCAGGGCTTAATAGGCGGCAAAAAGAAGATCAACGAGACTAACGACGAGAACGTTTATGCTGATCTATGTTGGTGGGCTCCACGCATTGAAGAAGATGATGTCAATGATTTGCGAGATCACATGGAAAATTGTTTCTTAAATGCCTTTGATCACGATATCAAGATAAGGAATGACATTAAAGATCAGTTTGGAATCTCCTATGCATTTCGCGTGTATTCTAAGAACAGACAAGGCAAAGAATGTAGCCATTACTTTCATTATTCAATCGACGATTTGCTTGAATATTATCAAGATTACATTGGCGATGAGAAGATGGAGTTTCGAATATTGGGAACCTTTGCATACACAACAAAAGTAGAATACAACGTTCTAGTATGCAGTGAAAGCGCGGGGAAGAATGAATTTTCTCAATACCCACACATACAAGAGAGCAACGTCGTAAAGAGAGATAACGAAGGCAAATGGAAGTGGTATCCACAGGCGACAGGAAAGGATGAAGTCAAGCGTTTTGATAGCATGAAGATTTTCCCCAAGTATAGACGTTATGATTGTTTGTCTTTTGCCTTTCATGTGCGAGAAGGAGAGATATTTTATATCAATAACTTGGGAACACATTTACATGAAATATAATCGGAGCTTTCCAGTGATTTAAAGCAAGCTTCATCACGTTACTATCCAAAACAATAATCTATTTACACACAAATGATGTGCGGAAGAAATCTTCAAGTTCAAAGACACAATTCTGATCAAGATTTTACAGTGATCGCTTCGTAAATTGTGAACAAAAATTGAGAAATCAGCTGAGTAAACCTTAATGATAGTAGAACATTTCCTAAAGTTAATCATCGTGACCAGGGATATACCGGGCGGAAAGCGAATTCTTAATATAAATATCAGAGCCCAGCAAAGTGCTTTTAAAAGAGCCATTTAATACAAAATAACATATAAAAAAATATTTATTTATAAGTGTAACGTTTCGTCTTGACTCTGAAGACATCATCAGACAGTATCAACTTACAAGTATAGAGGGATATATTATATATATATATATATATATGGCTATTTACATAATATTAAATTACATGGTGGGATGAAAACGTGATAGTAAATATGGGATAAGATGGTATGACGTGGGATAAGTAGAAACAGGAAAGAGACAAAAAAGAAACACAAACATTCACAAAGTATACTGAGTAATCATCATTTGTAGGTAATAAAGGTCTGTGGAAATTAAAATTTGTACACATCAACTCGTCGAGAAGCGTACGTTATAATATTTTCTTTAGACCCAGAAAACACATCATAATATGTTTGACAGTTTATAAATATTGTTACTACACACTTGGTTTGTTATAACGTGTAGAAAATGCGCACACATTGGATGAAATACAATCTCAGTGACAAAGACAAACTCAGACCGCCACACACCGCCATTGCACGAGCAACGCATGATTTCTATAATGTATACACTGCTTAACTTACAACAGGAACTTCAAACAAGTATTCCAATATTTTAGAAATTTCAATAGCAATTTAATAAATGGAATCAAGCACATGGTTTATATGATCAATTTAGCTTTCGTTTTTTATATATTTTGGAGAAGGAAAGTCGCAATAACAACCAGGGGCTTGGGAAGACGTGAGTGCATGTCTGATATCTATACACCTACAACTTTTGGAGTGTGCCTCATCGTTTATACTATGTTTTTACAGCTGTACTAAATTTTCAAATTAATGAACGCGGGAACCATCCAGGTTCCGAGGAATTTTAAACGGTCTGTAATGTCAGCTCACAAAACAAAATTAGATGCGTTTACTTTCACTTTTAATTTACTACGTCATTTAAACATTCTGCCAAGGGCGCAGGAAACCTGTTTAAGTTGCAGGAGGGGGCATAAATTTCCAGGTCACTTGTCTAGTGAAAAGGGCTTACAACGTTGGTGCGAATTATTTTCTACTGTTAAAATTACCTTACTATGCTAATGACTCATAGAAACCAATAATACATATCCTTTGTCGTAAAAAATATATATATACATATACTACGTCGTTACAGTTTATGCCTGACTATATACGTGAAACTCTGAAGGAAGACGTACACTATTTCCGTGTGAGCAGAAGCCAATCAGTATACTGGCTGCTGTTAGTCAATAAGTAAACATTTGTCACGCAAAAAAAATTCGCCAAGCTCAGCAACATTTCGCTATAAACAACTATTCCTCCTGGGTTAAAAATAAGAAGTAGTTTGCTGTATGCAGTGATCAATTTGAAATAAAATTAGACTTGAAGAGCACTATAAAAGCTTCTTAAGGATTTGATTTGTACATCCTATAATACATCTTTAATGCAAATCTATTGTGTACATACTAGTTTAAAAGTACATCCTCTTTTAATCGCTCTACCTCACTC
This sequence comes from Xenia sp. Carnegie-2017, assembly GCF_021976095.1. Taxonomy (NCBI): domain Eukaryota; kingdom Metazoa; phylum Cnidaria; class Anthozoa; order Malacalcyonacea; family Xeniidae; genus Xenia; species Xenia sp. Carnegie-2017. The sequence continues at coordinate 3,952,848 of NW_025813469.1, read as the reverse complement.
CTCAATGACTATATTTTTAGAAGCACGCAAACAAAACTCTTATTTGTCGTATTGCATTTGCATTCACTAAGCAAAATAAATTAGAACACAACTCATCAATTGGTCAAATCTTTTTCTTACTAAATTCATAACTAATGGCATAGTTGTAAAGGTACTTTGAATTTAAAATTAGAGATTATAATACGTTTTACCCAATCTTCTTTGACTCGCATTTTCTTTCATACTGAGAGAGCATTGAATTTCTTTCAGCCATGGCAGAATCAAGAAAAAACATGGATAAACGGTATAAGCAAGCATGGTAAAGAACTTATTTGCCCAGGAAATCATGTTAAGCAAAGCGAGTGGAAGAATCCTGAATATGAAGTTGGAAAGGTGGAAAGCACATCTACGTCTCAGACTACGAATCACCTTTTTCTTATCCAGATGAGATCCAAGAGCCAACTTTCAGTGAGCTTCACAAAGACAAACGGAATATTTTGCTGGGTGCTAAACAGCAAGGATATAGAAACCCAATCCAAAACCTGGTACATTGCACATCTAATAAGGGCGGCATAATTGGATCTAACGGGTTTAAAGGGGGGGAAGAGAAGATTAACGAGACAAGCGATGGGGACGTATACGTTTATCTGTCATGGTGGAGTCCAGCATCCCTCCATACGTCTGTTAATGATCTGCGAAATCATAAGAAAAATTGTTTCTTAGGTGTTGTTTATCCTAACATCCCCAACATGGATGAAATTATAAGTAACTTTGGAACCTCCGCTGTGTTTCTTGACTATTCTTCTCGTTTTTCCGTAATTCAGTGATACCAGTTATTCAAAGCACGTTTTAACCTGTTAATAACCAAAACAGCGATTTGTTTAAAAGCTAAACATTTTTAAAAGAATCTATTAAGATGAAAACCAAATGCTAACACAACTTTGCAATGAGCTTTTTGTGAAATTAAAAAAAAATTAAAGCCGTTTATGAATAGACATCGCATGATACTAATTGTAAATCGCTTATTTCAAAACGACACGACATCTACCGTTTGTATGAATTTGTATAGATATTTTAGTGACAGCAAAATAATACATTAAATAGAGCTCACGTTCTCTATAATTAATAGCTTTCATTTTCGACACATCACCAAATATTTACATACGTCGTTCGACTAGTTCGAACAATTCTTACTTTAACACGACAGATCTCATATATTAAATTTTTTAATCAAACAAGAAACTGACAAACCACCTGTTTTTAAAAAATCCAGTAATGAATTACATGCACATGTAATTAGGAAAAATTATACGAAGCACGTAACTACAAACGTTGTTATGGCAACATCTTTGATTGCAAATGCCCATTCCTCATCCATCAATTTGACAGAATTAGTTGAAGAAAATTTTTCAGAACATACACAGAATTAGTGATTTCTAAAGACTCACACATGTGGTATTTGAAATAGGTTTTAGCAACAACAAGAAATATGAGAAAAATGGTACATGTGATTAATTATAGTAATCACCTAAGATGAAATATATTTTAATATATGTGATTTCAGGGAAATAATTGTCTGGAAAATGAACACATTTGCTAAACGAGATGCTTAAATCACGTGATTCGCTTTCTGCTTGATATGAAGGATGACGAAGCAAGAAACTCTATGAATACATCTCAAATTATGAATTCCATGTTTTAAATTATGAGAAGAAGGAAGCAAAACGGTAAAGTTGCGGAATTCCTACTAAGTTGTTGGAGCATTTCAAGAAGACATTTCAACTTCCATTTCCTTGAAGATGGAAGCTTTCAAGATAAAAAGACAACAAGTATCAAAAGAGATAAAGATATGCTTGTGTTACTTTCATTTCAAGTCTTTAGTCGCTCGTACCGAGATCACAATATAATCCAGCGGCAGATAATACCATTTTTAATTGCTTAATTTCTTTAGGAAAACTTTTGCGCTGAAAAGACCAACTCACACTCTCAACAGGTTGTGATTAATAAAAAATGGTGAAAGTTTTCAACTGCACTTCATAGTATAGCTTTAGTTAATTCTCTTGTTGAGAAACTTTTATTAGCAACTTGCACCATGTTGTAGTATTCTAAACTTGGAATATTAGTTGCTCTTAAATTTGAAACTTCGTGCAGCTCAAATCTGTGTCCATCGACATCTTGGTTTGTGGTCATCCATGCTTCATCAAATGACCGAGTTTTTTTAAACGCTTTGGTTGGTAAGATTTTATCTTTACATATTAATATTATTTCTCAGCTTTTATTGAAATCTTATTCATGGAAGTTCAAATTTTAACTCTAGGAAACTAAAGTTTGTGTTGAGCGATGAATTGACTTGGTTGTCTAATAATTTAAAAATTTGAATGGAGTTTTTTTCAATCATTGTATTGTATTTCAATTGTTAAACGTAAATACTCGATTTTCGCAGCAAGCTTCTTATATTCATCAACATTCTATTTATAATTTTATTCGTCATTGCCATAAATTCAATTTACTGTGTTTGTTGTTTCTATTTTAAATATGTTTGCCTGGAAAAAATTCTTCAATTTTTTTTTTGTTTTCTTCGGCTTAGGAGGCTTTACAAGCATGGTTGCCAATGCCAGAAACTCTAAGGAACATATATTTTCCCAGGAACATATATTTCTTATAGTAGAATTTATTTAAAATGTTTGATCGATAGCATGCAACGGAAGTTGCCACGTAGGTTTTAACTTGATTTACATAACAATTTCATAGCATAATGAGTTTACTAATACAAGATAACATTTAACTTATATATTTTTAGTAAACAAGGTTCTCACAACTTTCATTGTCTATCGTGACGACGTTACAGTTCATAATGAACAAGCTACGTAACAAGTGTTTACAAGTTTCTCTCGAGTTCTCTCAATCTTATTCCTCGAAGATAACATTTTCACAAAGCACACAGCGCGTTTTACTTTTGCTGAGCTCTAACAACAGTCAAAAAGTTTATACTTTGAGAAACTATTCAACCAAGACTTATTGTTGGTTGGAAGGTATATGCAATACTGGTAAAGAACGCATTTGCCCAATGAGTCACATTCAACAACAAGAGTGGCAGCCTAAATGGAATGAAGAATTTAATAGACTCAAAACTTACGATCACATCTCTGACTACGAATGTCCATTTCCTTTCTCAAGACATAAGTCTGATCTTAGAATACTTAGTTCAAACGAACGGATAGTTTTGGAGTCTGCCAAACAGCAAGGATACGCAATTCCAATAAAAAACCTAGCACATCACACAAGTAAAGAAGCTGATATAATTAGATCGAAACGATTTTTGGGCGGAAAAAAGAAGATCAACGAGACAAGTGGTGAGAGCGTATATGCTTATCTCTCTTGGTGGAGTCCAACATTCGACGAAAATACTGTCCGTAATCTGCAAGATCACATGAAAAATTGTTTCTTGGAATTGAACAATCGCAAACTCCATGACATAGATGTGATTAAGAATCAGTTTGGAACTTCTGATGCATTCTTGCCATATACTATTCGCAATCAAGGTCAACAATGTTCCCATAGCTTTATTTACTCAATCGATGAGCTAGTCGAATCCTATCAAGAACATGTTGGAAAAGCCGAGAAAATCGAGTATAGAATATTGGGAACTTTTGCGTATAAATTTAAAGTTATGCACAGCGTTCTGGTATGCAGTAAAAGCGCGGGGAATGATGAATTTTCTCAATACCCACTCATAACAGAACGAAACAGCGTCGTGACGAGAGATAAAGAAGGAAAATGGATGTGGTATCCACAGGCAACAGGAACAGAAATAGTGCGTTTTGATAGCAGGAAGATTTTCCCTATGTATAGACGTTATGATTGTATATCTTTTGCATTTCATGTGCGACACGGAGAAATATTTAAGACCAATGATGTCGATAAACATTCAAAGAAACTTAACAATTGACCACTTCAGTAGTTCAAAGAATCCTTTTTCTCACCTCTATCTCTAAACAATGATCTACTTACGTGCAAATCGATGCCAAAGAAACCTTTATGATGAAAGCAATGATTCTATCAAGATTTTTACAGTTTCCGTTTGGTAAATTCAAAAATACATGAAGCTGTTTTTGATTGACATCGTATGATTTCAAAAGTAAATTATTTTAACTTAAAATGACAGGGACTTCTAAGAATTGTCTAGGAAAAGCAATCTCTCAGTCATTGAATCAAATGGCTTTTGTTTTCCGCATACTTCAGACAAGCGATTTGTAACGCACGAACACATGTAAATTTAACATGAAGGAGTTCATGTGTTTAATATTTTGTTCTAAAAGATCTTGAATATCATCATGCTCTAAAAGTATGCTAATTTTGACATGCAACTTCTGTTATTTAACATACAAACAAAATAAAACATTTGCGCTCACTTTCACTTTCTCTTTCATGTTCCCATGATATTTGAACATGCCGCTACGTTTTGAACACAAAACAGTGTAACTTTTAAAGTTAGTATTAATTTCCAAGAAAGTTGGTCAGGACGGCAAGATCATTGCATTAACAATTGAAGTTGCCACAAATTCAAAGCTGCAAGTACTAATGTTGTTTATTACATCTCACACAAAACATTAGCATAAATAATCAATTCTCATAAGAAAGCGAAAATTTACATTTTTCTATAATATAAGAGTCAAGACCTTCTCGAAAGCAAAAAGTAATTTTAAACTTTGTATCAACGTAAAATAGGTTACCCTATGTATAAAACACAATATTTTTAAACGTAATTTCCGGTTTAAGTTTTACTCAAAGGATGGACAAGCGAACGAAAAACCGACAAACCAGCTGCTTTAAAAACGTCGCATAATGAATTGCACCTGTCATAATGATTGGAACATTACGCATTTAACGTATATAGACACGATATATTTAAGTCGATTTTCTTTCTAAGTGAATCGAAATCTTCTTACCAATTTCCATCCTTAGAAACTACAAGATCGCTTGAGCAAGCTACTATCCAAATTTTGGGAAACCTTTAATGGTAATCTAGCTAGGAACACCATGCAAAACAAAAAATTTTGTCGACCAAATTTAGGAATGGCAGAAACAAGAGATGACAAAAGGCATTAATTTGGTTGAGGATATGGTTATTTATAAATATACATAGATTGACAACCAATGAAATACCCAACAACAGTAGGACTTCGAATGCCTTTCAACTTACTTATAAGCACAAAGTTTTAAACACAGTGTGTTTGTTAATAATCATCACAGAGAGTACAACAGTTAGACAACGGTGAAATTTGCCAAATCTTCTGAAAGATTCATAAATACAAGAAAGAGGTTTTCTCGTTTACAACTACGTTTGATGTTTCACGCAGGAAACTTGAAACGATCCTTGCAACAATAAAATTACGATACTTTTTTTCCGATTGATACATGCAAATAAAAGCAACTCAGACGGCCACACCGGCATTGTGCGAACAACACATGATTTCTACAATGTATAGACTGCTTAACTTACATCATCAACTTTAAACAATTATTTGAATTTCTTAGAAAATTTCAATAGTGATGTATTTAATTAAATCAAGCACACAGTTTATATGATTACTTGCTTTCATTTTTCACATATTTTGGTGAAAGAAACTTGCCTGTGGTGGATCCAGACTACGTCAAAATAAATAACTGCAGCACGTTTTGGCGTATATTTACATTTCTAAACGCCTTAGAGGCTAATCCATTTGGTAAAATTATATTCTTTAGAAACTAATTTAGTGTTTTCTGAATGTAATTTGAATTAAAAACTGAGTAACTATAACTTATTTTAACATAAACTGAATCCGCCCATGAAACTCGCAATAACAACCAGGGGCTTGGGAAGCCGTATGTGTCTTGGTGTCCGTACACCTGCATTATTTGGAGAGGGTGTTTTTTATAGGAAGAACATTGATTTTGCTTATTGTTTGTTAGTTTGTACTATCATTTTTCCAAATTTTCAATGGCTCTCTAATAGCAAATCGAATCCCTTATTTATTTGGGTACATCGAGCAAAAGGTTATTGTATTGCTTTTCCATATACTTGTGATTATAATATAAAGTAACTATTGGGAAATCTTTCAGCAGATGCAGTTGATAATTAAAGGAAGCAACATTTATAAATATGCAGCAACAAATGCAGAAGGTAAGAAAGCAAATGAATTTCTTTCAGGTCCAGCCGTGTTGGGGAGCAAAATTTCCATAATCCTAAAGACACCATTCGGCAATTCTTTAACGTGTGATTTGCTTCATTGAAAAATAAAGTTCTGTCCAATGATTTTTTTATAGATGATGTTTCGTGTCGTAGCAATAAAGAGTGTCACTACTCTTTTACTAGAATTCCTTTACCTCAAGGAAATTACCCGACTTAATCAATCTAAAGCAACTTTATACCATAAGCGAACCACCCCCCAGTCACAATAGAAACAACTCCAAATTCAGAATCTCGTTTACTTGGCATTCTTTATACAAAAAATCTCCCATTTAATGCAAAATGAAATTTTCATTCATCATATCATTCAAAAAAACTTGATCCCACTGCCTTACATTCCACTCTTAGTGGTGTTTGTGTCCACAACAACCGTTCCTTTCTATTTGTGGAACGAAATATTGTTTTCTTTACAAAAGCGCACCCAGACAGGTTTGCTTATTTTAATCTAATTTTAAGGATAGCAGTAAGATTGATTTGACCTTTTGTTAATTTGTTTCATCATTTAAGACAGAAGCAGTCGTTTTCAGGTTGTATTTGCGTGATAGGGCAAGCGAAATATTGGTGTTTCGTTGTTGTTCTTACTCCCTCTTGTTCAGGGCGTAGCTTGTTTTTATTTGGCACGTTTGTTTCTTTCTCATCATTGAGTACTGAAGTCTCCATCTTAAAATGATCGAAGTCCCGGGAAGTGCGGGAGAAAAGGGTTCTTCTCATGGATAGACGGTATAAGCAAGTAGGGTAAAGAACTAAAGAACGTATTTGCCAAGGAAGACACGTTCAGGAAAGAAAGTCGTGGAATCCTGAATGGAATCAGGGATTCGTTGGAATTTGGAAGCACATCCTACATCTCAGATTACGAATCCTTTTCTCTTATCCAGATAAAAGCCACCAGCCAACTCTCAGCGATCTTCCTCAAGACAAACAGAAGTTTTGCTGGATGCCAAACAGCCAGGATATCAAATCCATGTCAAAAATCTGGTTCATTGCACATCAAACAAGGACGGCATAATTGGATCTAAAAGGCTTAAAGACGGGAAAGAGAAGATTAACGCGAGGCGTGATGAGGACCAAAACGTATACGCTATCTGTCTTGGTGTAGACCAATATTCCGTCCAAAGATTGCCCAAAATCTGCAAAATATATGAGAAATTGTTTCTTAGAAGTTATCGATCCTAACATCCCCAACATGCATAAAATTGTAAACAACTTTGAAGCCTCCGATGCATTTCTTGACTACTCTTCTCGCACTCAAGCATATGTACTCATTACATGCCGTACTCAATGGACGAGCTGCTCCAACCTAATCAAGATCATATTAGCGATGAGAAGATAGAGTTCAGAGTATTGGGAATTTCGCATTCAAGAAAAAAGTAGAGTACAACGTTCGTGTCTGCACAATGAAATACTATTGTATTTCATAAGTGAAAACGTAAATAATCGATTTTCGCAGCAAGCTTGTTTCATTCGTCAACTTTCTATTTATAAGTGTTCATCTACATAATTTCAATTTACTGTGTTTGTTGATTGCATTTTTCAATTTGTCTGCCTCAAATCTCTGATTTTTTTTACTTCTTCGGTTTAGGAGACTTAACCACCATGGTTGCTACTTCAGAAAATACAAGAACCTATAATTCTTATTGTAGAATCTACTTGGAATGTTATCGAACATCGATAGAAGGAAACAAAAGTTGCCACGTAATTTTCACTTGATTTACATAACAATTTCACCGCATAATGAGTTAACTACTACGAGACAACATTTTTTAGTACACAACGTTCTTACAACATTCATTGTCTCTCTTGACGACGTTACAGTTCATAATGAACAAGCTACGTAAAAAGTGTTTACAAGTTTATCTCGAGTTCTTTCAATCGTATTCCTCGAAGATAACATTTTCACAAAGCACACAGCCCGTTTTGCTTTTGCCGAGCTCCAACTACAGTCAAAAAGTTTACACGTCTAGAAACCATTCAACCAAGACTATAAATTGGTTGGAGGGTATAAGCAATACTGGTAAAGAACGCATTTGTCCAGGGCGTCACATTCAACAACAAGAGTGGCAGCCTAAATGGAATGAAGAATTCAGTAGACGCAAAACTTACGATCACATCTCTGACTACGAATGTCCTTTTCCTTTCTCAAGACATAAGTCTGATCTCAGAATACTTAGTTCAAACGAACGGATAGTTTTGGATTCTGCCAAACAGCAAGGATACGCAATTCCAATAAAAAACCTAGCACATCACACAAGTAAAGAAGCTGATATAATTAGATCGAAAGGATTTCTGGGCGGAAAAAAGAAGATCAACGAGACAAGTGGTGAGAGCGTATATGCTTATTTCTCTTGGTGGAGTCCAATATTCGACAAAAATGTTGTCCGTAATCTGCAAGATCACATGAAAAATTGTTTCTTGGAATTGAACAATCGCAAACTCCATGACATAGATGTGATTAAGAATCAGTTTGGAACTTCTGATGCATTCCTTCCTTATACTATTCGCAATCAAGGTAAAAAATGTTCCCATAGCTTTATTTACTCAATTGATGAGCTAGTTGAGTCCTATCAAGAACATGTTGGCAGGGCCGAGAAAATCGAGTTTAGAATATTGGGAACTTTTGCATATAAGGTAAAAGTAATGCATACCGTTCTAGTATGCAGTGAAAGGGCAGGGAAGAATCAATTTTCAAACTACCCACTAATACCGCAAAGTAACAGCGTCGTGACGAGAGATAACGAAGGAAAATGGATGTGGTATCCACAGGCAACAGGAACAAAAATAAAGCGTTTTGATAGCAGGAAGATTTTTCCTATGTATAGACGTTATGATTGTGTGTCTTTTGCATTTCATGTGCGACACGGCGAAATATTTAAGACCAATGATGTCGATAAACATTCAAAGAAACTTAACAATTGACCACTTCAGTAGTTTAAAGAATCCTTTTTCTTCCGTTTATTTCTGAACAATGATCTATTTACATGCAAATGGATGGCAAAGAAACCTTTATTATTAAAGCAATGATTCTATCAATATTTTTAAAATAGCCTCTTGGTGAATTCAAAAATAGATGAAGCTGTTTTTGATCAGCATCGTATGATTTCAAAAGTAAATTACTATAGCTCAAAATTAACGGACTTCGAGGAATTGTTTCAATATTTTAGTGAACTTTAAAAGCAAAATCCAATTCATTGAATCGACTAGCTTTCGTTCTCCGCATACTTCCAAAAAACATTACAAAAACCCTTTTAGTATACAAATATTAAATAGCATCATCATAATAACACACAAATATGAATATGTGCACGTATATATGTTTAAAAATTGAACGTTTCTCGGGATTGTTTTAAAAATTATTTTATTGTGCTTTCGACTCGTTGCTTCGAGCCTTCATCATAATGAGGAAATTACTACTTACATCCGCTTTTAGCTTGTAGACGCTTAGAGCGTCTAATTGGATTAGCGGGTGGAATAATATGATTGGATGGGGTGGAATGCGTTGGCATGTGCTTAGGTGTATTATTAATATGATCAGTGTTATATTATTAACACCAATCATATTATCAATAAACCTAAGCCCATGGTAACGCATTCCACCCTATCCAATCACAATAATCAAAAATCACGAAGCGCATGTAAGTAGTAATTTTCTCATTCTGATGAAGGCTTGAAGCAACGAGTCGGAAGCTCAATAAAATAATTTTTAAAACAACCCGGAGAAACTTTCATTTTTCATACATATATATGTGCACATATTCATATATACACCTAGACCCATGGCAACGCATTCCACCCCATTCAATCACATTGATCCATCTGCTAATCCAATTAGACGCTCTAAGCGTCTACAAGCTAAAAGCACATGTAAGTAGTTATTTCCTTATTCTGATGAAGGCTCGAAGCAACGAGTCGAAAGCTCAAAAAAATAATTTTTAGAGCAATCCGGAGAAACTTTTATTTTTTATGTATTAAATGCCTGGATTATCAATTTTCAAACTTATATATGTATATTATTTCAGCAACTAGAAGTCGTTTTATGTCCAACAATATTAAACTACAACCGGTGTCTAATGGTGTAATTTTGATATCATTGGGTTTTGGGCATGGATTTTAGATTAAAATTGCAAAAAATTATTTAAAAGTACTCAGGATTAAGATATTTGTAAGAGTTTCTCACTGTAGTAAGCGGTTGTTACGTTATTTGTATGACTACTTAATGCTGTGGACTTTTCTGTAGCATTTCTTTACATGTATTAAAAATTTTAATTGATAGAATTTAAAGTATTTGATTTACTATATAATTGTAGCATTCATGCATGAGGATTGTGTTATTTTACTGCAACCCTATGAGAAAGCAATAACTTACCTATATCTATTGCTCGTGAAATAATTTCGGGGATTACTCAATTTCAAAGGTATGTTCTGATAATAATATAATTTATACTTGAAGGATCCAGGAGCATTTTACGCGATTTCCTTTGAAGTTTCTTAAAGAAATTTAAGTAAATAAAGCTTTCATTGCATGGCGACGGGTAAAATGTTCGAACGCACTATGAGAAAACAAACTCATTTTCATTAACCGCCGAAAATTAAGGTCATCCAAACAGAAAACTAAACAGTGAACAGCAACAAAACAAACCAGCTCACAGAAAAAAGTCTCGGTAAAGACCTAAATGACGTCTGACATAACAAGTGCATGTCGACGTAACAAAGACAAATAAATTCCATTCATTAACCTAAATAACGACAATATTTATGCTTCTGCAAACTCGGTAACATTCTGAGAACTCTTAAATTTCTCTCCATGACTCTAACGTGCGACGATCACAGTCGTTTAGTTTGAGGTATGTCTATAGTCCTAATGTGCATAAAAATGGCCGCTTTACAGTCGATTTTACACAAATTTTGCCAAATTTTTTGGAAATTGGTTGCTAAGTTGCAAGGTTTACAACAATGAATTTTCGATAGTGGCAACAAAAGTCATATTAATTTCCAAAATTCATATTAATTTTTAAACTTCAAAACAATCTTGTATGCTTTGTCCATGTACACTCAAAAATACGAGTACCTTCCACATTTACATTCAATCACCACAGAGTTATACTAAATATGAAAGTCGCAGGTTTCAATATCAAGCGTTTTGATAGCAGTAAAGATCTCATGTTTAGACGTTATGATTGTGTGTCTTTTGCATTTTATGTGTAAGAAGGAAAATTGTTTAAGATCAATAACTTGGAAACACATTTACATGAATTACAATCGTGGCTTTCCAGTGATTTAAAGCAAAATTTCTCTTTCACGCAAATATATCAAAAATTAAAAAATCAGCTGAGCAAAACCTTAATGATATGAGAATATTTTCAAGCGACGCACGATTTACTAAAGTTAATCATCCTTTGTAATAAAGGTCGATCTCTGAAAATAAAAAAATTGTAGACGTCATCTCTTCGAAAAGCGTACGTTATATTTTATTTTGACCGAGAAAACACATCATATGTATAATGTTTGTAAATATTGTTACTACACACAATGTGTTCTACAATGTGTAGAAGCAACGCACGCTGTGCATGAAATCTCAGTAACATAGATAATCTCAGACCACCACACCGGTACTGTGTGAACAACACATGATTTCTATAATGTATAGACTGCTTAACTTACACAAGGAACTTCAAACAATTTCTTCAATATTTTAGAAAATTTCAATAGTGATTTAATTAATTAAATCAAGCACACAGTTTATATGATTACTTGCTTTCATTTTTCACATATTTTGGTGAAAGAAACTTGCCTGTGGTGGATCCAGACTACGTCAAAATAAATAACTGCAGCACGTTTTGGCGTATATTTACATTTCTAAACGCCTTAGAGGCTAATCCATTGGTAAAATTATATTCTTTAGAAACTAATTTAGTGTTTTTCTGAATGTAATTTGAATTAAAAACTGAGTAACTATAACTTATTTTGACGTACACTGGATCCGCCACTGAAACTCGCAATAACAACCAGGGGCTTGGGAAGCCGTATGTGTCTTGGTGTCCGTACACCTGCAACTTTTGGAGAGGGTGTTTTTACAGAAAGAACATTGATTTTGCTTTTTGTTTGCTAGTTTGTACTATCTTATTTACCAAATTTTCAAATTAATGAACGAGCACCAGGATCGAACAAATTTTAATCGGTGTGTAAACATGCGAAACTAACCATATGCGTTCACTTTTGCTTTTATTCTGCTACGTCATTTAAACATTCTAACAGTGGCGTAGGAAGCACGTTAAGTTGCGGGAGGAGGCGTAAGCTTCTAGGGCATTTGTCTAGTGAAAAGGGCAGTTTTAACAAATTCTTTTGCGGTTTTCTAATGGCAAATCAAATCCCTTATTTGTTTGGGAACATCGGGCAAAAGGTTATTTTATTGCTTTTCCATATACTTGTGATTATAATATAAAGTAACTATTGGGAAATCTTTCAGCAGATGCAGTAGATAATTAAAGGAAGCAACATTTATAAATATGCAGCAACAAATGCACAAGGTAAGAAAGCAAATCAATTTCTTTCAGGTCCAACCGTGCGGGGAAGCAAAATTTCCGTGATCCTAAAGACACCATTCAGCAATTCTTTAACGTGTGATATTCTTCATTGAAAAATAAAGTTCTGTCCAATGATTTTTTTATAGATGATGTTTCGTGTCATAGCAATAAAGAGTGTCACTACTCTTACTAGAATTCCTTTACCTCAAGCAAATTACCCGACTTAATCAATCTAAAACAACTTTATACCACCACAGAACTACCCACAAGTCACAATAGAAACAACTCCAAATTCAGAATCTCGTTTACTTGGCATTCTTTATACAAAAAATCTTCCATTTACAGCAAAATGAAATTTTCACTCATCATATCATACAATACAACTTGATCCCAATGCCTTACATTCCACCCTTAATGGTGTTTGTGCCCACAACAACCGTTCTTTCTTATTGTGGAACGAAGTATTGTCTTCTTTACAAAAGCGCACCCAGACAGATTTGCTTAATTCAACTTAATTTTAATGATAGCAGTAAGATTGATTTGACCTTTCGTTAATTTGTTTCATCCTTTAAGAGGGAAGCAGTCGTTTTCAGGTTGCATTTGCGTGATAGGGCAGGCGAAATGTTGGTGTTTCGTTTTTGTTCTTACTCCCTCTTGTTCAGGGCGTTGCTTGTTCTTATTTGGCACGTTTGTTTCTTTCTCAACATTGAGTACTGAAATCTTCATCTTAAAATGATCGAATTCCCGGAAAGTGCGAGAGAAAAGGGTTCTTGTCATGGATAGACGGTATAAGCAAGTAGGGTAAAGAACGCATTTTCTCAGGAAGGTACGTTCAGCAAAGCAAGTGGTGGAATCCTGAATGGAATCAGAGATTCGATGGAATGTGGAAGCACATCCTACATCTCAGATTACGAATCCTTTTTCTTATCCAGATGACAGCAACGAGCCAAATCTCAGCAAACTTCCTCAAGACAAACGGAAACTTTTCTGGATGCCAAACAGCGAGGATATCAAATCCATTTCGAAAATCTGGTACATTGCACATTAAACAAGGACGGCATAATTGAATCTAAAAGGTTTAAAGACGTGACAGAGATGATCAACGAGAGGCACGTTGAGTAGGACGGGAACGTATTTGTTATCTGTCTTGGTGTAGACCAATATTCCTTCCAAAGATTGCCCAAAATCTGCAATATCATATGAGATATTGTTTCTTAGAAGCTATTGATCCTAACATCCCCAACATGCATAAAGTTATAAACAACTTTGAAACCTCCGATGCATTTCTTGACTATTCTTCTCGCACTCCAGGATAAGTACCCATTACATGCCGTACTCAATCGACGAGACTGATCCAACTTAATCAAGATCATATTAGCGATGAGAAGATAGAGTTCAGAATATTGGGAATTTTGCATTTTAGAAAAAAGTAGAGTACAACGCTCTCGTCTGCACTGTATTGTATTTTATTTGTTGAAACGTAAATACTCGATTTTCGCAGCAAGCTTGTTTCATTCGTCAACTTTCTATTTATAAGTGTTCATCTACATAATTTCAATTTATTGTGTTTGTTGAATGCATTTTTTGATTTGTCTGCCTCAAATCTCTGATTTTTTTTACTTCTTCGGTTTAGGAGACTTAACAACCATGGTTGCTAATTCAGAAAATACAAGAACATATATTTCTTATTGTAGAATCTACTTGGAATGTTATCGAACATCGATAGAATGAAACAAAATTTGCCACGTAAATTTGACTTGATTTACATGACAATTTCACAGCATAATGAGTTTACTACTACGAGACAACATTTTTTAGTACACAACGTTCTCACAACATTCTTTGTCTCTCGTGACGACGTTACAGTTCATAAAGAACAAGCTACGTAACAAGTGTTTACAAGTTTATCTTGAGTTCTTTCAATCGTACTCCTCGAAGATATCATTTTCACAAAGCACACAGCCCGTTTTGCTTTTCCCGAGCTCAAACTACAGTCAAAAAGTTTACACGTCTAGAAACCATTCATCCAAGACTATAAATTGGTTGAAAGGTATAAGCAATTCTGGTAAAGAACGCATTTGTCCAGGGCGTCACATTCAACAACATGAGTAGCAGCCAAAATGGAATGAAGAATTCAGTAGACACAAAACTTACGATCACATCTCTGACTACGAATGTCCTTTTCCTTTCTCAAGAAATATGTCTGATCTTAGAATACTTAGTTCAAACGAACAGACAGTTTTGAAGTCTGCCAAACAGCCAGGATACGCAATCCCAGTAAAAGACCTAGTACATCATACAAGTAAAAAGCTGATATAATTAGATCCAAAGGATTTCTGGGCGGAAAAAAGAAGATCAACGAGACAAGTGGTGAGAGCGTATATGCTTATCTTTCAAGGCGGAGTCCAGTATTCGACGAAAATGTTGTCCGTAATCTGCAAGATCACATGAAAAATTGTTTCTTGGAATTGAACAATCGCAAACTCCATGACATAGATGTGATTAAGAATCAGTTTGGAGCTTCTGATGCAATCTTGCCATATACCATTCGTAATCAAGGTGAAAAATGTTACCATAGCTTTATTTACTCAATTGATGAGCTAGTTGAGTCCTATCAAGGACATGTTGGCAGGGCCGAGAAAATCGAGTTTAGAATATTGGGAACTTGTGCACATAAATTTAACATGAAGGAGTTCATGGGTAAAATATTCTGTTTTAAAAGATCTTAATCATCATCATGCTCAAAAAGTATGCTAATTTTGACATGCAACGTCTGTAAAGCCTAGTTCTCATTCATCGCAAAACGTCGGCGATAAAGCTTTTGCGACGTCGGCGAGCGCTTACTATTAATGAGAACGCTTTAAAATTTATGTCGCCGATTTTTTTGACGATCGCCGAGCGTCGGCGCTGCCATCGCAAGAAAAAAAATGGTTTGTTTCTTGCGATCATCGCCGATCATTACCGACAACTTTCCATAATCTAGTCCAACATGGCTGCTTTTGAAAATGACGAAGAATCAGACTTTGTTGAGTCATGCTCATAAACCACAAAAAACATGTTAAGGAAATAGTATGTGCGTAGTTTGTAGTTTAGTTTATCAATGTATCCGTTCCCACACAGCTAAGAGCCAAGGAAGGGTTATTGACGTTAGTTAAATTTCCTTATGTACCATATATAGCTTAAACAGAGGAACTACTCCGACCAATAATAATATTTGTTGTTTGTAATAAAGAGTATAAATACTTCTCTGTAAAATAATAAAAATCAGTTCGATCATTAAGTTCACTCGTGGTTGTTACTGAAGTTATAGAGTATACTAAGAAAGAGATATGGCGAGCAACTCGAACACAACAGACTTCGATTCAGTGCAAGCATTAAATATTCTTGCTGTTAAAGCAAATTACAGTGATAGAAGCTTTATGGAAATTATTCGTGACTTTCCCACGATATACGACAAGCGAACAAACGGTTTTCATGACAAACGAAAGAAAGCTAACTGCTGGCGACGAATAGCTGAATTGCTTGAAACTACAACAGAAGAAGTGGAAAGGAGATACAAGACTATTCATCTCACTTGTAAAAGGCTGGCTGCCCCGTCTTCTTTAATAATTTCTTCAGTAAGTTTCCATGTAAGTCAGGATGTTCAATAAATGAAATAAATAATAGTAAATTGTGAAAGGTTTATTGGCATAAAGCTTACAAGTCAAAACTCTTTGTTTTTACTTCAGTCATAGCTAAAGCAAAAAATTTGCATTTCATATTTAATTTGGTATGAACAGAATTAAATATTTTACAATAAAAACAGCAGGTGATTAAAATTGAACATTTATTGAACATTCCAATTTCTTTATTATCAAGCAGAAGCAAAGACATCACGTATTTGGTTGCGTCGTCCTTAATCTCTCAAAATTTGTTAAGGTATGATGATTGAAAGGTTTACCTTTCATCGTATCATTGTTGTTCTTATGTATAGAATTTTGTTATATTTGTCATAAAAAAATGGAATGTCATTTTCGTGGTGGAATTCGCACTTCATATGTTTTATGTTGATACATCTGTTGACTTTAATGGAATTTTCTCATTAACACATAGGATAATTTATCATTTCAAAATACTAACCTTTCTTGCATTACCACCAAGAATTAATTTCACTAGTCTTTTCAAATATCATTGGTACGGCAGGGATAAAAAATCAACAAGATGAATAAAAATCATGACACGTCACAGAATTTCAGTTATGCATATCATAAATGCAGAATGATTTTAATTTTATCTAACATGGCTTTTATCAAGAAGAATTTTTTCTTCTTTTATACAGTCATACATGCATTTATCTTATTCGTAACACAGATGATGACATAAAAACGTTTTGCTAGGTATGACTTTAAAAATTGCGCGTAATTGGAGTAAAAAGCTCACTTTTTCACGTGATAGTACACGTGCTTTCTTTCTGGTCTATAATTGTTCAACTTGTTGTAAGATAGACTATTTAAAATATTTGTTTGCGTCAAAAGTTCACAAAATAACAAAACTTTACATGATGAACTGTCAAGAACAAACGCTATTAATTTTGAAGTATCTCTGATTACTGAGATAAAACAAAACTATTCTAAATTAGAGACTTTGAGATTAATTACTCTGCTATTCCCTCTTTAATTAAAGACTGCTCCTAAAATTTTGAGCCCCCCAACATATACTTGCTACTCACGCCCCTGATCAAATTATTTGTTTATCCGGTCAAAAGTTTACAAAATGACAAAACTTCATTGACCACGTTTCAAAGTTGGAACGCTGACAATTTCAGAGAAGCTCTGTATATCGATTTTCTCAATTTCCTAAATTATAAATCTGTAATTTTTGAGCTATCTTATCTGTAAAAAGCTGAAACCGCGTTTTCTTCATGATTGTTTCAGTTAATTTCCATGTAAGTCAGGATGTTCAATAATTGAAATAAATAATAGTAAATTGTGAAAGGTTTATTGGAATAAAGCTTACAAGTCAAAACTCTTTGTTTTACTTCAGTCATAGCTAAAGCAAAAAATTTGCATTTCATATTTAATTTGGTATGAACAGAATTAAATATTTTACAATAAAAACAGCAGGTGATTAAAATTGAACATTTATTGAACATTCCAATTTCTTTATTATCAAGCAGAAGCAAAGACATCACGTATTTGGTTGCGTCGTCCTTAATCTCTCAAAATTTGTTAAGGTATGATGATTGAAAGGTTTACCTTTCATCGTATCATTGTTGTTCTTATGTATAGAATTTTGTTATATTTGTCATAAAAAAATGGAATGTCATTTTCGTGGTGGAATTCGCACTTCATATGTTTTATGTTGATACATCTGTTGACTTTAATGGAATTTTCTCATTAACACATAGGATAATTTATCATTTCAAAATACTAACCTTTCTTGCATTACCACCAAGAATTAATTTCACTAGTCTTTTCAAATATCATTGGTACGGCAGGGATAAAAAATCAACAAGATGAATAAAAATCATGACACGTCACAGAATTTCAGTTATGCATATCATAAATGCAGAATGATTTTAATTTTATCTAACATGGCTTTTATCAAGAAGAATTTTTTCTTCTTTTATACAGTCATACATGCATTTATCTTATTCGTAACACAGATGATGACATAAAAACGTTTTGCTAGGTATGACTTTAAAATTGCGCGTAATTGGAGTAAAAGGTCACTTTTCACGTGATAGTACACGTGCTTTCTTTCTGGTCTATAATTGTTCAACTTGTTGTAAGATAGACTATTTAAAATATTTGTTTGCGTCAAAAGTTCACAAAATAACAAAACTTTACATGATGAACTGTCAAGAACAAACGCTATTAATTTTGAAGTATCTCTGATTACTGAGATGTAACAAAACTATTCTAAATTAGAGACTTTGAGATCAATTACTCTGATATTCCCTTTTTAATTAAAGATTGCTCCTAAAATGTTGAGCCCCCCATCATATACTTGCTTCTCACGCCCCTGATCAAATTATTTGTTTATCCGGATCAAAAGTTTACAAAATGACAAAACTTCATTGACCGCGTTTCAAAGTTGGAACGCTGATAATTTCAGAGAAGCTCTGTTTATCGATTTTCTTAACTTCCTAAATTCTAAATCTTTAATTTTTGAGCTATCTTATCTGTAAAAAGCTGGAAAACGCGTTTTACTTCATGATTGTTTCAGTTAATTTCCATGTAAGTCAGGATGTTCAATAATTGAAGTAAATAATAGTAAATTGTGAAAGGTTTATTGGCGTAAAGCTTACAAGTCAAAACTCTTTGTTTTTACTTCAGTCATAGCTAAAGCAAAAAATTTGCATTTCATATTTAATTTGGTATGAACAGAATTAAATATTTTACAATAAAAACAGCAGGTGATTAAAATTGAACATTTATTGAACATTCCAATTTCTTTATTATCAAGCAGAAACAAAGACATCACGTAGTTGGTTGCGTCGTCTTTAATCTTTCGAAATTTGTTAATGTATGTTGATTGAATAGCTTACCTATCATAGTGTCATTATATGTTCTTATGTATAAAATTTTGTCATATTTGTCATAAAAAAATGGAATGTCATTTTGGTGGTGAGATTCGCACTTCATATGTTCTATAATGACACATCTGTTGACTTTGGTGGGATTTTTCCAATAACACATTGCATAATTTATCAATACAAAATTCTGACCTTTCTTGCATTATCACCAACAATTAATTTCGCTAGTCTTTTCAAATATCATTGGTACGGCAGAATTAAAAAATCAACAAGATGAATCAAAATAATGACACGTCACAGAATTTCAGTTAAAGGACATTGGCAGCGAAAATTTTTATGGCATATTTTTGAACATTTGTGATGTCTAACAACTAAAATAGCAAAATCTTTTTTTCAAAAATATTTTGTTGCTGAGATATTTGCAGCAAAAGTTTTATAAATTTCGCCATCTTGGATAAAATTTTGATAAAATTATCTCGAGCGGTAGTGACGTCATTGGCTGGTAAGCAGTCAAAACAACAATACAATATTCTTTGTGCACATAATAGATAACGTAACAGAAGGGCCACTGTCGTCGGAGCCTATGAAGATTTTGTTGTCAACTTTTAGCCCGCAATCAGGCATCGCCGCCATGTTCGCAGCAAAATAATTCCAGCAAGTTCGTAATAGAAAATATAGTAATGAGAAACAGTTCGGTGCGTCCTCGACAATTATATGGCTATTACATTTTTGTTTTGTGTATGCAATCGCGAGCAACGTCAAAGAAGGTAATTTTGACAACTTAGGTCGAATCGCATCGTTAGAATACACGTTTTAGAGTCAAAATTTGTTGTTGTGGTCTGATGCTTTTGCCAACTTGCCAACATTCAATCATGGTTATGCTTGTATTGCGAGTTACAATGAAAAGGATCATCAACTTTGTCTATGGAATTTTCCTTGTAGTAAGTTTGTAGAATGTTACAAATGTTTGACTTTAATGTACTTTCGCGATCGTTTATTAGAAGAGGAAAACTCGCGATTTGCAAATTTGATGCCGTAATAAATTCGCATTCTTAAAAAAGTTTGACCAAATATTGCAGTGGAAACTGTGAACATGTACGGAATGGCACTGGTATCATGTTAAGACTCTTCAAGATGCTCTTTCCAACATTCAGATTTTTGGTTGTGACAGAGAAGCAATCCACGAAGGTGTCTTCAAGTTGCATAATCTAATTTAAATAGCACGATGAAGGAGCAGTCAGCCCACCAAAGTTGAGTTCTTTATATGTTTTGAAATAGGAAAGCAAATTAACATCATTGTTTATGTTATTTGAAGTCAAAACGTTCTTACATTGGATACAGCTGTGGATTTTGAAAGCTTTGCTTAGCAAATATCCTGAAACATAGGCAGCAGCATTTTTGAGCAATAAATTGTTGCTAATATTTTGTTCTCGGTAGTCATTTTCACCAATCAACACTGAGTTACTTGGAGCTTTTGCATGGGTAAGTGGCATACTAAATGGTTTGGGCTTTTTTTGAAAATTGTGTTAGCAGAGTGTCCATATCTTTAGAACAGTTTCCTTTGGAAGAGGTCAAAAGTGAACTGAAAAAAACCTTTCAAAAAGCTCTGATAAATTGTATTGGCGTGGGATTGTCAGAATTACCTCCTTGATGGCGTATTGTTCCAAAAAAAATTCTCTAGAGCATCTGTGTTTAATCTTCTGATAAGCAAGAATGCAAAATTATGTGAGGTATGAAAATAGGTCCAGAAACAGATAATGGCCTTTATAGATATAAGCCATCCCTTCAGTGATTTGGTTCTGCCTGTGATGTTTTTACCATTTTCACCACTTTGATTCCCTGTATAAAGGACATTGCTTCTTTGAGAAAAGCAATGTGACTATTGCTGTTGCTTATTGCACTTCTTTGTTCTTTTGCTGCTTTCAATGTGAAACTATTGACTCAATCGAAAAGCGAATCAAATTTGAAAAGCAACTCAGCTGTACCCAAGGCTGATGGTGGTAGTGCTCCAATTGATGAATATGTGCAAATCGATGCAGCAACGGTGTGGCTGAATATTTGTGTAGCACATTTAACTTGAAAATTAATCTGAAAATTAATGCAGCGACAGCGATGTAACGAAAATAACAATATATATATATATATCAATAGAAGCAAGAGGACAATTTTATTGCCTTACAACGGAATCAATACTTTAAATTATCTAAAACATGACAAATATAAGGAACATATAGTTAAGAGCATCTGGAAGTTAGCTACAATCATACAATATAAGAATTTTCCCAACACAATATGGCATTGGCATTAAATACAATTGCACAAGTTTGCAATTTCTCAATGAGCATTTATCGAGTGTTTGGGATATGACTAAATTTGTCTGAATTCTAAAGCCCCAAATCCAATATCATACGAAGTATCTTTTTTAGTGTAGCCCGTCCGTTGATAAATTTCACATTGTTCCTTCTTGTTTCTGATTTAAAGACGTTCGTTAAGCGCTTCTCCGCTTCCGTTCTTTACAAATAACTAAATACGAATAACCTTGACCACACGGCCACGGCACAGCATTTCTCATACAGGTCTCGATAGAATTGTACACATTGGTTGTACATGAAAAAGCATAAAAATATGTTGATTGTTTGTTCCCATTTCAGCACGATGCTGAGGGTAGGTCTTGATTGCCTTTATTAACCACAGCTTTGATTTAGTCGTCTCAGGATGAATATTTCAACTTTTCAAGTAATAACGCCAAGATTTTTGAGTTGTACATTGCTACTCTTATTCAGTGTAGCAAGTTTATCTTGCTGCCAAAATGGCGGAATAAGCGCATGCGCATTAAAATTTAGGACCGCATTTTTCGCTAAGTGGCCCTTCTGTTACGTTATCTATTCTGTGCTTTGTGATTGACGGCGTTACAACACATTTAAAGCATATTTTACGGTTTTTTTAGCTGTAATGGATGACATACGCGAAAATCAACCGGGTTAGGTTCTGCCCTATCAATATGAACCTGAAATGAAGGCCGAAACAAGTGAAGAAAGCGGTTCCGAACAGGAGAGTGAGCGGGGCGACTTGTCCTCGTCGGAGGATGAAATAGATGCTGAAGTTGAGAAAGCAAATGCTTGGCGCCTTCAAACTCTTAGTTGGTGTAAGTGTGGACATTGTACTTTGTCAAAAGGCAATCGAGTGTTTTTGTTGCCTCGAAAAAGCGCTTGAATACGATGAGTATGAGGCTTTGCTAGGCCAAACAGAAACTCGAGGAGAGTATTGCTTGACAACACCAAGAATTTAGGGACAATATGCTATTTGAAAGTGTGTTAAAGATTGACGTGTGTCGGTATTTTGAAAAAAACTGGCCCCTGTCTGATGAGGAGCTGGCGAGAATACACAAGCTGTCTGGATTAGTCGCATATCAAAGATGTTCTAGGTGGATTTTTCAAATTTTAGGGAATAAACATCGAAGACCATTTCCTGCTTGTGTTTATGCTAGCATACGAAAACGCTTCGCGTCACCAGACGGACTTTATACACATTTTAAATACGCATATTATCACGAAAGACCGTAAATTTAAAGTCTTAGACAGACGCTCTTTGATGTTCTTTGTTATGACCTGCAATTGCGATGCCATATCATTGTCGAAGGATTGCACGAACTGCGCAAAAGCAAAATGCATGAGTGATCCACCCAAAACTTGTATTCATTCATAAGTTATAAAGTTAATAGAAAAGTGTACTTGTACATTGTGCACGCAAACACGCACGTAAAACATTACGGATAAACGAAACTCTACAATCATGAACAAAACATAGTGGCTTATAGCTTATCACCTATATAAAACTACATAATCTCGCAAAGACTCTTATGTATATAAATAATTAATTAAATGTATAACTCTTTGTTGGTCACAGGTTTGTAATATGGGAAAATAAAATATTTCTATTGCACGAAATGTTCAGTGTACAAAACACGCTTATTGTTGTCTGGGCTTACACTTGGTATGTCGCGAAAGCCTAGTTGTAAGATCTGCTAAAATAAACGTTTCTACGTCTTATAACGACTAAATATTGGAAAAGTATATAAGCGTGATATACTACACAATTTTGTTAATCTTAACAACCGCCGACTGTTGTTTTGTTTTAAAATTCCAGTGAACAAATGTGCTATATATTATCCTAATACTATTATTTTATATTGTGTCATTCAGTTGATACCAGGCAATGACGTCAGTAATGTATTCCGGCAAAATTTAGCATAAGGCTTTTTTTCCAAAAAGGCGGATAAGGATTCAACTTTAGGTCAAATTTTCTCAACAGCAAAATTAAAAGAGACACGATAACACGAAATTAAGTATTCCATAGCTATCTATAATAAACGTATGAAAAAAAATTTCATTGCCATTGTCCTTTAAAGATGTTTAGAAGCTATAGACTCCTTACATTTAACTGCAATATAACATAAATCACTTACGTTTTAACAGAAGCCAAGACTGCTGTTGATACTGTTTGAACTTAGCTAAGCAAGGCTTAGCGTGAAGTCAGGAATAATTACAAAAGTAATATTTTCTGGATTAAATGTGATAAAAAGCTTACTTCTATAAAATAAGAAACAGTTGGCTGCATGTAGTTTCGAGTTTAGAATGCAAGAGTTGAAGAACACTTGAAAAACTTTTAAAAGAATTGGTTAGTAGAACAACCCAATTAATCTCAACCTCACTCCAGAATTATGTTTTGGGAAAGAAAATAACATGTTTTGCATTTTTATTCACACTAGAAAATTCAGAAACAGTTCAGTCATGGCGGGGTCAGAGATACCATGGATAGAGGGAGTGGCAAATAAAGGTAAAGAACTTATTTTCCCTGGAAGACACGTGCAACAACACGAGTGGAAGCCAGAATGGAATCGTGAATTTCGTAAACACTATGACTACATCTCAGATTACGAATGTCCTTTTCTTTACTCAAAAGAAAGACACGAGCCAATTCTCAGCCAGACAAAAAAAGAAAATTTGCGGGCTGCTAAACAGCAAAGAGATCCAATCCTAATCGACACTCTGGTTCATCGCACACCATTTCCTAACATGAATAGAATAATTTCAGATAAAGGCTTTAAAGGCGGCAAGAAAAAGATCAATAAGAGGCAAAAAGCTTATTTGTCTTGGTGGAGTCCACGTGTCAGCAATGATGTCTGCAAAAATCTGCAAGATCAAATGCAAACGTTTTTCTCGCAATTTGCCGATGATAAAATCAACAGCATAAATGATATTACAGAGCAGTTTGGAGAATCCGATGCGTTTTATTTTGGTCGTTATCGCGGTCAAGGGCATGAATGTGAGTATTATTTTGAATACTCAATCGACGAGCTGCTTAAATCTTATCAAGACCATATTGGCGATGAGAAGATGGAATTTAGAATACTGGGAACTTTTGCATACCTTGTCAAAGTAGAGTACAACGTTCTCGTTTGCAGTGAAAGCGCTGGGAAAGATGAATTTGCTGAATACCCGCTCGTACCGGAAGAGAACAATGTCGTAACGAGATAAAGAGGCAAATTTCGGTGGTATCCACAGGCTACGGGAACCGTAATCAAGCGTTTTCACTCCTACCAAATTGATCCAGAGTACAGGCGGTATGATCGTGTATCTTTTGCATTTCATGTGCGAGAAGGAGATATATTTGAAACAGATTGTGTGAAAGATAAAGGCAAGAAAATACCACCTGAATAATTCACAAAAGCCTACTCACGACGCTTTATTTACAGCCAAATTTAGTACAAAAATACATCCCATTCTAAAGTCTGTTTGAGATATATTACGGCAATCGTTCAGTAAATCGTAGGCCAAAGCCACATAAAACGGTTTTGGTGGACATTGCATGATATCCGTAATTCGCTTAATTCTAAACGAAAGAGATTTCTGAGTTCTGACGTTTGTCAAATATTAGAAAAATTCAATAAAAATTCATAGATTGAAACAATGAAACGCCTCAATTATTTGCTTTCATTTGACATTTTTATCGGTTATGCATCTAAATGCATATTTCGTTCGAACAAAACACGTTGCCGGATATGGCGAGAGCACATATTACACAATTTAGTCGAAAAGGTTTTGTAATGTAAAATAGGGACTTTATCCTTATAATAAAATTCTAAAATTTTTTTATTGAAAATAGTAAATACCATGGTGAAAGGTCGAAATAACAATATAATAGTCCTTAAAAGAATGTTTAAAAATAGAACACTAACTCAATAGTTATAAAAGAACTGTTTTAAAGTTGAAAGACACAGTGCTGTAGAACTAAATTTATCAGATGGGGGGCTCTCTTGACGTTTTTGTTAATAGTGCCCTTTTAAAATTAGCCATTTCAAAGGTAGAAGGGGCTCCCCAAGCGCCCCCACTTCTACAGCACTGGAAAGACACTAGAGAGCTTTAGCAAGAGTACGACTACGACAACGAGTACGAAGTTTGACCGTGTTATGGAATAGCACGAGGAAGTTTGTTGTCATTGTCCCTTCGTCAAAAGAGAGGTTTAGCTGTAAACAACAGAACGAGCCTTTTTATTGTGAAGAACACCGACGTTTGCGAAGCAGCTACGGCTCTATTTGTCAATAACGATATCAAGTAATCGGTAATACTGGTTTTGTGAGAACATATGACTCTTTAGAGTGAAAATCTTCACTGTTTTAAATTTTATGTACGATATATTTATGCTATTTTATTGTTTGTTTACCGTTCACTTTGAGTACAAAATACATGAAAGTTTTCAAGGTCATATTTTCCTTTTAAATGTACATCTGCGCTCAAAACGGTTCTAAAAAAAACCGGATACTTAAAAATAGTACTATAAACTAAATTCTTACACAATGAAAAAATAACTACTTTCTTTCTTAGCGAAAGACATCGTAGTCGCGACTACGAATTTTTACAAAACATGGTACTCAGATTGATTGACAGCTACGTTGTTGTTGTCGCAACAATGTTATTGCGCCAAAATGACGTAATTCGTACCCGTAGTCGTTTAAGTATCCGGTTTTTAGAACCGTTTTGAGCGCAGATGTATTTTAAAGGGAACTCCACAAAAAATAATGTTGGTCTTAAAAGTTCCATTTTATGCAAAGGTTACTATATATTTTGAAATTTTACATCAGCTATTTTATTTTGACAAAATCGCGTCTTCAAGTGCGCTATTTGAGCTGTTTTGAGGCTTAGCAGCGTGGGCACAGAAAGCGTCAGCGGAAATTATTTTGACGTCATATCGTCAAACCGATTTGGAGTTGAGTTTACAACAAAGTAAAATAATAACGCACAGCCTAGCACAAAACAAAACAATCGCTTATAATGGCTTTTTTGGAAGAACCTCGGCCTAATTCACCAATCGATAGTGAAATGGAAGACAATCCAACAAACAATATTCGGCCATATCAGTTTGAGCCCGAATGGCCGGCTAATGAACACGAAGAAGCTCACCAGTTTGAGGATAACGAAGAACAGGAATTTTTGTATATTGACGATGAATCTCGGCGCGACAATCTTGAATGGTGGGTAGTAAAATGTTATATTATTCTAGACCATTGTTTCTATCTCAAAAGTACGTTTTCAGTTTTTGAAGTTGACCACGTCCACACACACATAATACTTTGATTTTAAAGTTTTATTGTAAGATACAATTTTTATTGAAGTTTTGACATTTACTTTTCAAGATCCTTTCTTTTAACATATTCAGGTGTCAATGTGGTAACTGCCAAATAATGGATAATAACGAGGAATGTTTATGCTGCAAAGAGATTTCCAATATTTGTGACAAAAATTTAGAGGCAGTAGAAACGAATGAGACCACCGAAGTCCCTTTGTGCATTACACAACATCCTGGTTTTGAGCCTGTTTGTCTTAACAGGTGGGTTTTACAAACAGCTTGGTACCAGTACAAGCAGCAATATGAGGTAGCATATGATGGGCCCGAGGACAAACTGTATCGCCATATTGCATATAGACAGTTGGCAAGATGGTGCTGGGGTGTCTTGGGTAGAGAAGAGAGTCATCTTGCCATCATGTGCAGTTACTCGCATTAGAGAAACATTTCCTCCACCTGGCCTTGCAGAGGAATTTCAATTTGAAGGCTTTCACTATGTTGATGAATGAAGTATTTTATTATGATATAGGTATACCCATTACAATTACTTTGTATGTCAATATTAAAGTGGCATAGCCAGCTCATTTATAGGTCATGCTATGCACATTTATTATTATTAATTTATTACAAAAAACAGATTTACAAAGAAATGATTATAAATGTGGCTTGGCTATTACACTGGTTATAATATAACTATAATTAATTACATGAATAGTTTGTGTAATGCAGTGGTGAAACTAGCTATAGCAAAAGGTTTTGCTATGTTAATATTTAAGAATGAACATTTTTTAAGTAGTACAAAAGTTGTCTTCACTGATTCAACGTCATATTATATGGGTATGGCAAAACCTATTGCCATAGCTAACATCACCACTGACATTTTATGCAAATCTAGACTGATGTTCCTTTACAAGTACTTCTTTCCTGGGTGGACATGATTTAGAAATGTTCTTTGGAAGATTCTCGCCATGATGTACAAGTTCAATCTCCTCAGTTTTGCATGCATTCACAACCTCCGCAAGTAGTTTATCAATGTACTGGTACTCTTTCTTTTCTTTCATTGCTTTTACAACCCATTGCTTCTGTGTTTTAGCAAAAAACATTTTGTAACGGTCTTGCCCTTTGTTTGTCCCTGACTTAATGACTGCTTTATCACGTTTAATATTGTTGTTGTGATCTAATGCTGCTAACTGAGTGGGGCTACCATCCTGAAATGGAAAATGCTCTCGCTTTGGGCAGGTCTTTTAGAAGCCTCTTGTCACATATCACCTTCTCGGCAGCGATATATGCTTGTGAATAGGAGATAACCACTTCTTCTGCTTTGTTTCTTTTTCTGTTAATTGTTGGTGGCAACATTGATGAAAATATGTGTTCCCCTTCCAGAAATGCTTGTTGGAAATGTGGTTAAGGACAGACTTCCATTTTTCCACCAATTCTTCTGCATTCTTGTTACAACTTGCAGAGCACCACCAAAGATGATTAGAAATGGACTTAATCCAATGGGTCAAGTCATCATTTCCTTAATGTTAGCCTTCTTTGTTAGTTTTTGTGACAGATTTAGACAATGCCACACATCATATTGGTGATCAATATGAGGGTGTTTGTTTTCAGCCTCTGCATCCACAGTATTCAGCATCGACAGTGTAGTTTGGACTTCCATGGCATGTAAACTCCTCACAACAAATGAACACTGTGTTGATGCATCTTTGGTTTCTGGCTTGCAATAATTAGTTGGCAATGCTTCAGGACTGTCAGACGCACCCAAATCACAACTGTTATTTGCTTCAGGCTCAACCACTGAGAAAACATTTGTACTTGTGGAGGAACATTGTTCTAAAATATTTGAAAGCTGAAAATAAAAATAATAGAAATATTTAGAATATACTTTAGGCTATAACTTCTTCTTGATTAAAATTTAACAAGAAATGCTTTTACTAACTTCCTCCTTGTCTTGATCAGCCTGACGTTTCTCTGTACGATGCTCGCTAGACAGACGCTTTTTACTGGGTTGAGGGCCAAATGAAAAGATCGATGGTACTGCATCCCGCTTCAGTCGCCTTTTTAAAGGTTGCCATGGTGTAAGTTTCTGTCTTAGGTCCGATTCAAAACAATCGGGAGCAAAGTGCTCGCTGCAAACGTAACAGTATTGAGAGGAGGTAGATTTTCTCTCCGTATTCTAGCAATCCATTATTATACAATTATGTACAATAATTAGGAAACTATAAGTTCATACTTTACGTCAAGGAAACTACAACTTAATTCTATGCACGAAAGGCTATTTTTACAATGGTTTTATGTAGGATTATTTTCTAACCGTAATGAGTTACACAACCATGTTTATTATTATTCAATGTTTATTAAGGGCAATAGATTGGTTTCACATCAGTGGAAACTGTTGTTAAGGTTGAATTCGGAGGACAAGCAAACGGCATTACGCACAGTTTCCACACAAAGAAACCTTCGTATTTTTTAAAAAATAATATTAATCGACATTCAAGTTCTATATGTAGTGCGGAAACTGTGCGTAATGGCCTTTATGGATGTGAAACCGTTCTATTAAAACAGAATACAAATAACCAGCTCAATACTTGCATATAAGCTATAAAAGTTGCTTGTGTATATACCTACGAATAAAAATTTCTGACGTTTCGAAAAGAAACATTTTGTGATTAGGAGAAGCATTTTGACGCAAGTTTATTATGACTGTGCAATGACTTTACATAAAGCTTTGAGGAGCAATTGACGATATGACGTCAATACAAGCCGCTGACATATTTCTGCTCCCACGCACCGGATGCCCTAGCTGCAGCATTTCAACTCATTTTTTGTGAAAATATTGAATCAAACAAACAAAAAATTGCCGCATATTTATTTTCACGGGACAGACAAAGTTTTAAGACCAACATTGTTTTTGGGTGGAGTTCCCCTTTAAATGTACATCTGCGCTCAAAAACGGTTCTAAAAAAAACCGGATACTTAAAAATAGTACTATAAACTAAATTCTTACACAATGAAAAAATAACTGCTTTCTTTCTTAGTGAAAAGACATCGTAGTCGCGACTACGAATTTTTTACAAAACATGGTACTCAGATTGATTGACAGCTACGTGTTGTTGTTGTCGCAACAATGTTATTGCGCCAAAATGACGTAATTCGTACCCGTAGTCGTACTCGTAGTCCTTACTAAAGCTGGCTACTATGCATTCAGCAGACTACTCATCAGGTGTTAACGTCAGCTAAATAAGAATTAAAAATCATGCAACAGTTAATAGTAAGAAAAGCTAACGTCATCTCTTGTCATGCACGTTGCACGATAAAACCGTTATATTTATCTCGAGCACATAATTTTGACATTGACGTTAGTTTAAATGATTTAATTTTGAACTTTCATCATACAACGAAGTCGTCTCTAAGAAAACTACTTCACAATTCAATAACAACATCTCGAATGTATAATGTTAACAACAACTCCCCCCTTCTGTAATAACCCCAAAGTGTCAATCACGTGAAATGCACGCGATCCTCAACAACAACACTCGTTAGCAATCTAGTTCTATTATATCTATGACGACAAAACTCAACGACGCACGCACATGTGCATTGGCTTAAAATTCATTTCCGCTCGCGTTGTAGATGAGCGCGTCGTTAAACCTAAGGTCACTAACAACATAATTGCGACCGGTCAACTTAACAGGCGTATATTTTGGTGGAAAAATAATTTCGAGGACGGAGAAAAACGCACTCATTTTCAAAGGTAGGTTCTGGTAATTTTATTATCTGTAGTCTGAAAGATTCGTGCATAATTCATACGGAACAAGTGCTTTGTTTGTTTCATTAAACAACAGACGAAAACGAAATACTGCATTGAGATAATTTCAAAGCAAATACGCCACAACAAGGACAAATCATTCTCAATAACCACTGGACATTAACATCACGAAACAGAAAACTGAAGAGCAACAAACAAACTCATAAGCAATGAATTTCAGTCAGGAACTAGGTGAATTTTAACCTAAAAATGCCAGCGTAACAAAGACAAATGAAGAGTAAAAATTCATTTATCCACGTCATTGACGACGATATTTAATCAATGTTTCTATAAAGCTAGAAGTATTCTTAAAGTAATTCTAAAATTGGAACGTCTGTATAATAACATCGTTACATGAATTTCCCACAACTTTTACGTGTTGGTGTAAATGATAATAATGGTGTTAGTAGTAGCAACAAGAAACATTGAAACTAAACAGCACGCCCACATTAAACAGAAGGCTCTTATTTCACTGTGTACACCTGTTACCGGGCACGTCTTACACAGTAGGCTTTCTTTATTAAGTACAAACACAACAAAAAATCAACCGTATAACGAAAACAACCCCCCCCCCCCAAAAAAAAACACACACAAACTATTTTTTTAATAAGCGCTCTGCGTACTTTAATGCTTAAAGATGTTTATAAGCTATAGACTTCTTACATTTAACTGTAATATAACATAAATCACTTACGTTTTAACAGAAGCGAAGACTGCTGTTGATGCTGTTTGACATTAGCTAAGCAAGGCTTAGCGTGAAGTCAGGGATAATTACAAAACTAATATTTTTTTGGGATTAAATGTAATAAAAAGCTTACTTCTATAAAATAAGAAAGTTGGCTGCATGTAGTTTCGAGTTTAAAATGTAAGAGTTGAAGAACACTTGAAAAACTTTTAAAAGAATTGGTTAGTACAACAACCCAGTTAATCGCAACCTCATGTTTTGCATTTTTATTCACACTAGAAAATTCAGAAACAGTTCAGTCATGGCGGGGCCAGAGATACTATGGATAGAGGGAGTGGCAAATCGAGGTAAAGAACTTATTTTCCCAGGAAGACATGTGCAACAACACGAATGGAAACCAGAATGGAATTGTGAATTTCCTAACCACTATGACTACATCTCAGATTACGAATGCCCTTTTCCTTACTCAAAAGAAAGACACGAGCCCAATCTCAGCCTGACAAAAAAAGAAAAATTGCGGGCTGCTAAACAGCAAAGAGATCCAATCCTAATCAACATTCTGGTTCATTGCACACCATTTCCTAACATGAATGGAATAATTTTAGATAAAGGCTTTAAAGGCGGCGAGAAGAAGATCAATAGTACGCAAAAAGCTTATTTGTCTTGGTGGAGTCCAAGATTCAGCAATGATGTTGGCGAAAATCTGCAAAATCAAATGCAAGGGTATTTCTCGCAATTTACCGATGATCAAATCAACAACATAAATGATATTAAAGAGCAGTTTGGAAAATCCGATTGTTTCTTCTTTATTCTTATCGCAAACAAGGGCATGAATGTGAATGTTATTTTGAATACTCAATCGACGAGCTGCTTAAATCCTATCAAGACCATATTGGCGATGAGAAGATGGAATTTAGAATATTGGGAACTTTTGCATACAAAAAAAAAGTAGAGTACAACGTTCTCGTTTGCAGTGGAAGCGCAGGGAAAGATGAATTTGCTGAATACCCGCTCGTACCGCAAGAGAGCAACGTCGTAACGAGAGATAAAGAAGGCAAATTTCGGTGGTATCCACAGGCTACAGGAACCGAAATCAAGCGTTTTACACCTACCAAAATTATAAAGAGTTCAGACGTTATGATCGTGTATCTTTTGCATTTCATGTGCAAAAAGGAGAGATATTTAAAACAGAATGTGTGAAAGATAAAGTCAAGAAATTACCAATTGCATAATTCACAAAAGCCTACTCACGACGCTTTACTTACAGCCAAATTTAGTACAAACATCATCCCATTCTAAAGTATGTTAAAGATATATTACGGTAATCGTTCAGTAAATCGTAGGCCAAAGCCACATAAAACGGTCTTGGTGGACATCGCATGGTATCCGTAATTCGTTTAATTCTAAACGAAAGAGATTTCTAAGTTCTGACGTACGTCAAGTATTAGAAAAATTCAATAAAAATTCATAGATTGAAACAATGAAGGGCCTCAATTATTATTCGCTTTCATTTAACATATTTATCGGTTACGCATCTAAATGCATATTTCGTTCGAACAAAACATAGCCGGATATAGAGCACATATTACACAATTTAGTCGAAAAGGTTTTGTAATGTAAAATAGGGACTTTATCCTTATAATAAAATTCTAAATTTTTTTCATTGAAAAATAGTAAATACCATGGTGAAAGGTCGAAATAACAATATAATAGTCCTTAAAAGAATGTTTAAAAATAGAACACTAACTCAATAGTTATAAAAGAACTGTTTTAAAGTTGAAAGACACAGTGCTGTAGAACTAAATTTATCAGATGGGGGGCTCTCTTGACGTTTTTGTTAATAGTGCCCTTTTAAAATTAGCCATTTCAAAGGTAGAAGGGGGGGGCTCCCCAAGCGCCCCCCCCCCACTTCTACAGCACTGGAAAGACACTAGAGAGCTTTAGCAAGAGAACGACTACGATAACGAGTACGAAGTTTGACCGTGTTATGGAATAGCACGAGGAAGTTTGTTGTCATTGTCCCTTCGTCAAAAGAGAGGTTTAGCTGGAAACAACAGAACGAGCCTTTTTATTGTGAAGAACACCGACGTTTGCGAAGCAGCTACGGCTCTATTTGTCAATAACGATATCAAGTAATCGGTAATACTGGTTTTGTGAGAACATATGACTCTTTAGAGTGAAAAATCTTCACTGTTTTAAATTTTATGTACGATATATTTATGCTATTTTATTGTTTGTTTACCGTTCACTTTGAGTACAAAATACATGAAAGTTTTCAAGGTCATATTTTCCTTTTAAATGTACATCTGCGCTCAAAAACGGTTCTAAAAAAAACCGGATACTTAAAAATAGTACTATAAACTAAATTCTTACACAATGAAAAAATAACTACTTTCTTTCTTAGTGAAAAGACATCGTAGTCGCGACTACGAATTTTTTACAAAACATGGTACTCAGATTGATTGACGGCTACGTGTTGTTGTTGTCGCAACAATGTTTTTGCGCCAAAATGACGTAATTCATACCCGTAGTCGTACTCGTAGTCCTTGCTAAAGCTGGCTACTAGGCATTCAGCAGACTACTCATCAGGTGTTAACGTCAGCTAAATAAGAATTAAAAATCATGCAACAGTTAATAGTAAGAAAAGCTAACGTCATCTCTTGTCATGCACGTTGCACGATAAAACCGTTATATTTATCTCGAGCACATAATTTTGACATTGACGTTAGTTCAAATGATTTAATTTTGAACTTTCATCATACAAAGAAGTCGTCTCTAAGAAAACTACTTCACAATTCAATAACAACATCTCGAATCTATAATGTTAACAACAATTCCCCCTTCTGTAATAATCCCAAAGTGTCAATCACGTGAAATGCACGCGATCCTCAACAACAAAACAAAAACAAATGTTCATCACATCTCTAAATTTGTAGATGACGTCATGACGCTTAAAACAAAGATAAATTATAAACCCGTAATCCTTTGTAGGCGACGAATCAATGCTTGTTAAGAATTGACCATTCTTTTATGGATAACACCATCTAAAAATTCTAATCGAAACAAAGAAAGCGTTATCCATATGCCACGCCCAGTTGCATATTCATGTATTCCGTCACTATCCAAGGATGGGAAGTCAAATTCAGGGTGCTCTTACCAGCTCTACCACGTGTTATGGTTGTCCGAATCAGTCAATATTACGAAAGTTTGTTCATGCATTCAAATATTAAATTTATGTTCGAACCCAATGATAAAAATTCAAACGCTCCCACTAAACATTTGACAAACATAAATTTAAAACGAAGTGGCTCAGACATAATATTAAGTTAACAATTCCAATGGGAAGAAACACTTAACAAATTCGAAAACAGCACGCACAAAACATTTGAAAAAGGCACGCGGTGTTCACGTGTTACATTTGGCTAATTTTAATAATTCAAGAGTGCTCTAATTTATACAGGGGTGCGTTTCTGAGCAGGATTTCTCAACCACAACGCTATTTAGTATGGCGTAGCGCCCAAAAGTACTTCGTTATGTTCGGAAGAGCAAATTCAAACAATGGTTGATTTGCACACTATTAGGAACTTCTTGAATTATTAAATTGTACTCATCGTACTCAGATTGATGACGGTTACATGTTTTTGTTGTCACAGCAATGTTTTCGCGCCAAAATGACGTAATTCGTATTCGTACTCGTAGTCTTTGCTTAGGCTCGCTACTATATAGATTAAGACGACGGAATTACAACTGTTTTATAGGCGCGTTGAAAGTTATAGCCTATTAAATTGTCGTATCGTCTTTTATAGATAAGTTTATGAACGCACTGCAACAGGCGACCAATTAGGATACAATGCGACAAGAATCCAGCGCCACTGAAAAGCCAAAGAACATACGAAGGAAAAGTCATGACAGTTTTTCACCTTCAACAATAAAAATATTTGTGTAACTGTGTCCTGAGGCGTAGCTAGAACGTTAATTGGAGAGGAGAAGGGGGGTGTGTGCTTTATCATATATACAGTTGTGCCCTACTGAATTTTTTGAAATGAATATGCACCCACCCCCCCCCCAATCAACGTTGTAGCTACCGCCCCCTTTGAAGGGCCAGTCGTGACAGAAAAAGCTGATCCATTAAAGAATAAGTTACACGGTAATGCTTTGCGCGCTTAGCCATGCACAGGCAGCCAGTTCAGAGGCACCCCAAAATGGCGATACACTCACTGGCTACATTACATTAGGTTGTCAATGCAGTGATAAGTCTACTTCGACTGCTAAGTCTGGTAAATCGACGGTCGGCCAAGAAATGAAAAAGAATTAACAAATATTGAATTGAATAAAGATGTAGTCATGTTTGATTGCCAGAAAACAATCCTTGCGCACGTTTGTCCATCGATGTACGAATCAATGTTGATTTTTAGCAGTTTGTACTTTGCAGTGCGGCCTGTTCTTCATGATCAGGTTGTTGAACGGGCGATCCGTAATAGCTTAAATCGTCTTCATCTTCCTAAATTAACGCAGTCAAGTCTTGATCTTATTTAAATGGGGCATTTTGTGTAATATTGTATTTAATTAATTATTGAGACATCATTCTTTAATCCTAGACAATGGTTCATGGTTACAGTCACGTGGCATATTATACCCATGACATGCTGGCAGCCTGGTAATTATATATTGCAAAGCCAAAAATTTCTTCATTTCAAAACGTTTGTGTCGTTTCCTTTTTTTTCAACACTCTCGCAGTTCACATGGCGGGTTTTCTACGAAGAATGCAAAGCACAAACGGGAAACGCAAATGTTTGTGTTCGGGTAGCTTTTGACCTGTCCCGCGGAGTCAGACATCGACATTAAAATCGTCACGCAGACATATTCACACAACACATGATCCATCAATGGCGAAGGTATTAAGGATAGAAAAACAATCTTACGCTTCTCATTTCTTCATTGCGTGTTGTTGACTTTGGTATTATTATAAACGTCGATCTTCCACCTAGTACGATCATTCATTTTCTGCAACTTTTTTTCGAATGCGTAATGATTAATCCTCAGTATATATTGATCTAATTAATGCTTCCCCATTGTGATTTACTCTTTACTTCACGTTGACAATTGCAAACCCGACTAAAATAACATTTTAAGTACAATTCCTGGTGGGAAGGGAATCTTTGTCATGGAAAGTTTACAGGTGAGGTCTAACAGCACCGGCCTTCCATGATTTAATTTAAATTCTTATTCGGCACGACTACGACACGTCAAACGCAAATGAACAAACATGACGCACACGGGACAGATATTCATTGGTAATTATACTACTAGATGGATATTATCCTATGCTAATTAAAAAATAATTGGTGCCTAAATTCTTTAATACACCCACAAAGAGTTTTGTTGTTAGCATTATAAACATTCATAAAAAATTAAATTCGACACCATGAGGTGGCACTTGTACGTTTTTGGAAGGGGGTGTTTATTCATGCTGTGCTCGACTGATTTTTTTTCAAATTTCATAACCTCAAAATATGTTCCCGCAGAAAAACATGAAAGAAAAATTAATGCAAAATCGAGAATTCTCGATTCGATTCTTCCGACTTTCGAAAGCATTTTTAAATCTGCAAACGCAAAACGTGAGGCCGGCGAGTCATCAAAGTATGTAATATGTAATTGCACCTTCCGACTGGAATTTCAAATTTAAATTGACGTCGAAAGATGAATGGAATTATTGCAATGCGGGACTTTCACACTTATATTGGATACAGAAATAACGGTGGACACACGGCATTCGCTTACCGACCGCTCAATTAGAGAGTTCACTTGACACTCGGCTGGACAAGTAACTCGAGAAAAGAAGAAATCTTCATTTTAAGTAGTTTTCTTACGAAACAAGGTAATGTTTAGTAATGTATTCTGCAATTTACATGACGCTTATTGATGTCCGCACAAAGGACGTCACAGCATTGATTTTGCACGACCAGCGTGCTTAAAAAATTCGTACTTTAC
This sequence comes from Xenia sp. Carnegie-2017, assembly GCF_021976095.1. Lineage (NCBI taxonomy): Eukaryota > Metazoa > Cnidaria > Anthozoa > Malacalcyonacea > Xeniidae > Xenia > Xenia sp. Carnegie-2017. The sequence goes on along the minus strand of NW_025813469.1, from coordinate 3,915,498 downwards.
AAAACGGTTAAAAAATTGCTGTAAAAGACTGTGTTGCATGCACGAAAAGCCAGTGTAGCAGCCGGTACAGCAGCAGTAGTCCAATCTGATAATGCTCTACGGAATCTTGCGATAATTCGTGCAAACATCTTCTCACACATGTTGCTAATTATTTGAACAATCAAGCGATTATTTGTAACATGCTTGTACCTTGTACCTCTTGGGACATCTCAAATGTCGTAAAATTTGCCATCATCAACGCAATTTGAGTTAGAAGCTTTGAGTTTTTGGGATTGTTGCCGATTTTGAAATTACTTAATTAATTAAGTTCGTGCACTCGACGATTAATCTAAACTTAATCAGAGAGTAAGATTAATATGTGGGAGTTCAGTTTTATCGAATTGACGTATTTTCAACGCATGAAAACGAAATGAACTGTAAAATAAAAGCGACATAGTTAAATGTGCAATGAAAAATAGGGAGGTGCTCAGGAAAATTCCAAATTCATCCAATATTACACAATCAATGTAATAGGCCACCGTCACATTATAAGTCTTCTGGAATTTTTGAAAAAATGAGATGTTACTTTAACACCATGTGTGGGAGATTAGACCATTTTTCAGTGTTCAACATTAGGTGCAACATTAGCTTTAGTTATTTGTATTCTGTAGATGTCCATAGATGTCCATAGCTATCCATAGCTATCCATACAATGACAATAAATAAGTGCTTGATTTCTCTAAGCATATAGAGAGCGATGACCATACTTTTAAACGACTCAAACTGCGTTTGAATAAATTTTTTACAAATTTCATGAGATGAGACTTGAAAAGTTGAAAAATTAAGGCAAGCAGAGTCTGCATTTGGTAATATTTGCATGAAATAGGGAAAAATAATTTAAAACCCATATCCTTTTCCACTTCCCAAGAGCTATTGAAAGCAATTGGGCATTCATCCACAGGAACACATACCGTAAAAAAAATTATAGCGTGCATTGATAAAAACAAACACCACGTTGCGCTTCACGTTGACAGGTCGCCTCGATTTCGTGTAAGCTTTTGAATGTAAAGCGCGATTAAATGCAAATGCATATTGCTGACAATTATTTCATCGCTCAATCTGATAGCCTTCAAAGCTGCCAAAATGCCATTTAAGACATAAACTTTCGCAATGTCGAATGCCTTGGACAGCAAGAAAGCTCGCTCCCCTCGCTGCTCATTATGAACACCCGAACGATATACAATTATTGAAAATCATCGTTTTTCCCTCGCAGATAAGACTTTGAAAGCTCGCACAATGGACAAGAGGATCTGGTTTCTTCTGCTCCTGCTGTTAGGTGAACAAGCTTGGCCAGCGGATTGTACAACATGCTACAGTCCTATGGATAACGAGATGGAAGTAATTGGACACTGTGCAACTTCATGTTACAATGGAGCACTTGTTAAGTCAAGAAAATGCCATCACAGTCTACGCTGCTGCATACCAAATATCCTCAGAAGAACCTTGCTGATCTGAGTAAGCGCCGTACACAAAACATGAGCGACCACAATTCAAAAAGAATTGGAAGAGATATGACGTTAACATTTGGTGAACTTTACACGGTCCTTGGATTTTATCTTTGTTGACTTTGGCAACTTATACTTTTTGACAACATTTTTATTTTAAAATCAAACTTAAGTCTTTTGTTAGAATATCATAGAGATCTGTGTAGGAGAAAGGGTACAGTGACATATTGGCCTCCAAAGCTATTTGTTTTGTCGCATGCTTTTCACGCACAAACACACGCATGCGTAAAGGATAACATATCAGACACTCAAATTATGGAGCTTTTAGTTTATATCGTGATTTGTGATTGGTAAAATTTGGTATTACTAATTAGTGAGAGTAAAAAGGGTGGCAAACATTTTCTAAATAAATATCAATCTTTGGAAAACATTTCATCAATATTTTGTGAAAAAAAGATACATTTAGTTATTAACACATGACATGACATGACAATGGCGTGCCAAGTGAGATGTACTAGGACCTTCAGAGCTTTTTCGAACATTCGTTTGAGCTTCGATGCATCGCTCTCCTTTTTCTTATTTCTGACTAACACAGCCAAAGAATATCTGAGAGTTTTGGAGAGCCTTTAGGGCAAACCCTTTTTACTGTTCAAGTACAAAATTATGAGTCTTAAAGTCATGCTTTGCGCGCTTGGTTAACTTCATTTTGGCATTAACACATGACATGACATGACAATGGCGTGCCAAGTGAGATGTACTAGGACCTTCAGAGCTTTTTCGAACATTCGTTTGAGCTTCGATGCATCGCTCTCCTTTTTCTTATTTCTGACTAACACAGCCAAAGAATATCTGAGAGTTTCGGAGAGCCTTTAGGGCAAACCCTTTTTACTGTTCAAGTACAAAATTATGAGTCTTAAAGTCATGCTTTGCGCGCTTGGTTAACTTCATTTTGGGGATTCTAAAAACAACGGCTTTCGTATTTTGCTATATGCAAATAAGTACACTTCATACGAAACTTCGGGTGTGAAACCATAAGGGCTAAGCGAACTAAGCATGACCTTGAGACTTATTCTCTAGCAGCCAACTGTATGCGGCGAGCTATTTCGTAGAACATGTTTGCAATGTCAGTCCGTGCATGTCTTTTACATCATCTTTCAATATCTAAGGAAAAAATTTATTTTAAGCTCTAGTTTTGTCTTAAGTAGAAAAGGTGAATAGAAAAGAAACTTGAGAAAACGAAATGGGTAAGCAAGAGAAGAAGCAAGTCAAAATTTTGCATGGCTTGAAAATAAGTAAAAAAATATCAACATTAACTAGTCCTATGGCTACAGCAGCAGAGCTGACTATCATGTTAAACAATAATCCCAGCTCACATTTGAACAGGTATTATAATGAACTGATCAATTGGTCCAGGCAACCAAAGTGAAAAGAGACCCCTGGCAAGTATAACTGCTATAACTTAAATATTATAAGATTGTTCAACCAATCAGATTCAGGGCACACTTTCCCATCAGTATTTCATCAATACTCCATGAAACACAATTTAAAGATAATGCAAAGTCAGTTTTTGTGAGAACTGACTTTGCATTACAAAACAGACTGCAATACAGCTGTATAAAATGCCTTGATGAACAATAATTCTTTATATTCTACTGGAAAGATAATAACAAAGAAAAAAGCTAGCCAAAACAAGTTTTAAAAACATAGACTTACATCATTTATAATTCTGTGTTGTTGTATGGTGCGCTTTCCCTCAAATTCTGACGACTCCACTAATATTCTGTACATGGAACCACAGCCACCTAAAGTGCAGAAGTAGTGTTACAAACCTTTTGATTTAAACTGCTGTCCAAACATACTGCAGATTCAAATGCGAAAAAGCATGTTAAATGCCTAGCTCCCTACAAACCCCCCCTAAAAGGTCAGGTACATTGCTTGACAGTTTTGAGAGGGGACAAGTTGAGTCAAGTCTCCGAGTCCAAACCTTGAAGTAATTTTGTGTAGAAAAATTATAAGATTTTTACATTTGCTGAAAACAGTTACAGCCATAATCAATAAAATGCTAAATTTCAAACAGTGGATGCCTGTTGGTAAAATGCCTCTACCAATCATGCAGATCTCAAAACAATGACAGTGAATAGTCTAAGAAACTTGTGAGAGACCAACTTTGCAGTTTACATCAATAGAGTGTATTCTATGGTGAAATTAAAAAAATATATGGTTAATTCATAGCATGCCTGATATGTCTTCTACTTCAATTTTTGAAGCATTGAGATTTGATTTAATCTTTTCAGCTATCCGTCTTTCTTCTTCATTTCGGGCAATAACATTGGCATAGAATGCTTTCTGGCTTTTCAAAATCAAACATTCAACCTATATAGTGATAATAAACTACAATTTTATAAATATGTAGACTAAAGTATCCTAACATCAACTAAGGAAGGTCAGTTTTTATCAAATTAGTAAAATAATTGAAGGGGGAAGAACATCCATGCTTTAACTTTGTTCATCTTTAATCCATAAGCATTGCCAATCAGGCCCAATTACAAAGATATACCTGATTTAAAACATCATATGAATAAATTTCAAACGTTTCTGGTTGAATATTACCACAACAAAAGACAAGGCATTGAACTGGCTTCATATTACAGCAAAGCTATTTTGAGGCCTATTTTACCCACACCAAAAAATCTAATTTTTTAGCTGTTCAAAATTCAGTTACATACACCTAAGCCAAGCACGACAGGTGAGGTAGCCAACTCCAGGACCTTGACAGTCTGAGTCTGACTTCGGAATGCAATCCAGAAAACGCGATTAAGATCAATAGACAGGGCAAGATTGAAAGTTTGCCAAACTTGTAGATAAAGACGAGAGTGCTCATATGGAGATAGGCAAGCGTTGATGTGTAAAAGCGAAGCAAAAAAATCTTTTGCTCAAGACAAATTATGTAATCTAACTGACAGGACAACTGGACAAGTCCCTTCAGACAAAACATATTTGTATCTTTAAAAGTCAGAAACAACTTGTCGTGCACAAACCTCTTTCTTATATAATCCCAAACGATATTGTTGTTTAAATGGTAAAACTCGCCAAGTATTAAAATAAAACTTCCCCAGTAATGTCGCCATTCGATATGAAATTTTGAAGTACAATTATACTTCTTTCCTCTCGCGCAATTGCCTTTGCTAGCCTGCGTAAAGGCACAATCAGGGGCATTTTTACAACATTTGAACAAATTGACTGACACAATGATTTGACGTTTTACAATTAGTGTCGTCGGTGAATATAATATCGCCATAACGTTTATGAACAATAGACAGAAAATTAATAATTTTTATGGTGATTTTAATTGTGTTACCAATATCCCTATATGCACACATCCCTATATGCTCACGAAATGCTTTGTCACTTGATTTGGAGTTAACTTGAGTTTTCCTAGAGATTTTTCTCAAGTCGAGAGTTTCAGAAAACAGTATATGCCATTTTGATTTGCTGGTTACCAATCGTAACGAATGCAGTCACTTAAAACATATTTTTAAAATTCTTCATTTGATTAGTTTATTATTGATATAGAGCTCGCCTATTGATTAACTCAAAGTTCAGGTAGATCTTCTCTTGTTGAAGTTGCCGGGGACATCAATTCTAGATATTAATATCAAGTCAAGTTGACAAGATCTACTACTTAATATACAGGGTTGATGTCGGCCAATCAGCGAACACTTATATTAAGAAATACGCATCGCTAAAGTAATGCTAAAAATTAATATTTTCCTTTCGAGTTACAAAAACTTGTATCAAATAGGAAATAGGTCCCTGCATGTTGTAATGAATTAAAAAACATAGAGAGCTGAAACGCACTGAAAAAATTTCTATTATTGATCTTGAAAAATACATCCTGTCGTGTTTTCTCAACCTCCTTCTCGTGATTCATACTTCCTAAGAGGCTGAATACATGATCCCACGGCCAACCGATATTCAGCGAGGCGTGAGAGAATTTGAGGCATTACAAAAAGTAAAAACTGCAAGCAAGTTACAATTATTGTGAAAAAAGTATAGTACAAGTAAAGTAGAGTATGCGGTGAAAGTGCAGGGAAGGAGGAATTCTCTCAATACCTAGACATTCAAGAGAGCAACGTCGTAAAGAGAGATAACGATGGCAAATGGATGTAGTATCCACAGGCGACAGGAGGGGGTGATATTATACGTTTTGATAGCAGTGAAAGTATAGAATATATGATCGTGTGTCTTTTGCATTTCATGTGCCAGAAGAAGAGATATTTAAGACCAATGATTTGGAAAAACATTCTCATAAAATCAAGTTATTTAATTGAGCGTTCTAGTCTTTTAAAGCGTGCATGCTTTCTCACGTTTCTACTCTAAAGATTGACTTTAATTTAACCCAAAAGAAAATGTTGTATCTAAAACTCTAAGTTTGTAGCCATAATTCAGTTAAGGATTTTACAGTGATTGTTTGATAAATTGTAAACGAAAGCATATAGGCTGATTTCCATCGATATCGCATAGTTTGAGATGTAAATTTTCAAAACGTGACATAGACATCTACAATTGGCATCAATATTTTAGTGAATACCAATCACAATACATTACATTGAATCAATTCCCGATCTTATTGACTAGCTGGTTCATTGTGGATATTTCGTGGCCACTAATACCGTAGTTGTGTTCCGTTTAAACACAACTACGGTATTATGACCGAGAGCGCATAAATTTACACAGGTTCTTTCTTATACATCAAATTGTTCCAGAAATATATGCTAATTTTTAAACACTATATCTACAATCTGATTTGCATATTTGAAGAAAGCCGTTTTGTTTCAGTAAAGATGAAACACGCAGAAGGGCAAGTTGCAACTTGATCCGTATTGTGTAAGTTGCACAGTACGCATTGAAAATGCGTACTGTGTCTAAACCGAGGACACGTTTGGGAGCACTAGAGATCAAATCAGTGCAAGTCGACCGCAGGTGGAGAGTTTTCACAAACATGTCCGAGGTTTGCGTATGCCAGTGCAAACATAAAATCTTTGATTTCTTTTATAAAGCAATGCTAATGCGAAACAAATGTGTTTGTATTTCAACGAGCATTGATGATTGATTCGTGAATTCTATTTCAGATCAGATCGGCCTGCACAAGCTAATGCAAACACAACGAAAGACCAATCAACGCACGGGTTGTATTGTTTATATTTTAGGAAAATAAATTATGCAATCCAACATATGACTTTATAGTTGAAAAAATTTCAACTACATTGTGCGTGTTATTATATCAGACTTCTTAGAAAATGATATCGTATATTACTTCCGTGTAGGCAAATGTCAATATAAACGCTTCTGTAGACCAATGAAAAACGTTCATGTGGCGCTAAGCAATGATTGTCAGTAGGGAGAAAATACGAAACTATTATTTTTCGTTCGGAGTTAAATGTCTTGAAAAAAAAACTTGTATTAAATAAGATTACATCGGTGCAAGTATTAATAAATTTAAAATGTGTGAGAGGAAAAACATTGTGAAAGACTTTTAAAAGAATTAGTCAGTACATCCTATAGTTCATAAAATTTTCTCTTTTTCTCTCCACCACACTCCTCGAGGATCATATTTTAAGGATGCACGTAACTTGTTTAGGAATTGTATTAACACAAGAGCCTTGAACATTGTGAAATAGTTTAGACATGGCAATGTCGCAGAAAGAATGGATTGACGGTATGTGCAACAGTGGTGGTAAAGAACGCATTTGCCCAAAACGACACGTACAACAAAAAGAGTGGAAGAATCCTGAATGGAATCAAGGATTCGATGGAAAGTGGAAGTACAACTACATATCAGACTACGAATGCCCTTTTCCTTATGACAACCATATGCCAATTCTCGACGAGCTTAGCGAAAATGGATTGAATATTTTGCAGTCTGACAAACAGCAAGGATATCCAATCGCAATCAAAATCTGGTTCATTGCACAGATAATAAAGATGGTATAATTACCTCTCACGGCTTTATAGGCGGCAAAAAAAAGATCAACGAGACTAACGACGAGGACGTCTATGCTCATCTGTCTTGGTGGGCTCCACCATTGAAGACGATGATGTCACAGGTTTGCAAGATCACATGGGAAATTGTTTCTTGAAAGTCTTTGATCACGATAACAACATAACAATAGACATCAAAGACCAGTTTGGAATCTCCTATGCATTTGACGTGTATTCTAAGAACAGACAAGGCAAAAAATGCAGCCGTTACTTTCAATATTCACTGGACGATTTGCTTAATAATTATCAAGATTACATTGGCGATGAAAACATTGAGTTTAGAATATTGGGAACCTTTGCTTACACAACAAAAGTAGAATACAACGTTCTAGTATGCAGTGAAAGAGCAGGTAAGAATGAATTTGCTGAATACCCTCGTACCGCAAGAAAACAACGTCGTAACGAGAGATAACGAAGGCAAATTTTGGTGGTATCCACAGGCTACGGGAAACGAAATCAAGCGTTTTGATTGCAGTAAATATCCCATGTATAGACGTTATGATTGTGTGTCTTTTGCCTTTCATGTGCCAGAAGGAGAGATATTTTATATCGATAACTTGGAAACACATTTACATAAAATATAATAGGAGCTTTTCAGTGATTTAAAGCAAGCTTCCTCTTTTACGCAAATATAACAAAAATTGAGAAATCAGTTGAGCAAAACCTTAATGATATGAGAATATTTTCAAGCGACGCACGAATTACTAAAGTTAATCATCATTTGTAATAAAGGTCGATCTCTTAAAATAAAAATTGTAGACGTCAACTCCTCAAAAGCGTACGTTATATTTTCTTTTGACCGAGAAAACACATCATATGTATAATGTTTGTAAATATTGTTACTACACACTTGGTGTTTTATAATGTGTAGAAGCATCGCACGCAGTGGATGAAATCTCAGTGACAAAGATCAACTCAGACCGCCACACCGGCATTTTATAAACAACACATGATTTCCATATAATGTATGGACTGCTTAACTTACACCAGGAACTTCAAGCGATTATTTCAATAATTTGCTTTGATTTTGCTTTTTGTTTGATAGTTTGTACTATCTTTTTTACAAAATTTCCAAATTAATGAACGCGCACCAGGATCCAAGAAACATTGATCGGTTTGTATACATACAAAACAAACCATATGCGTTCACTTTCACTTTTATGCTGCAACGTCATTTTAACATTCTAGCAGGGGCGTAGGAAGCATGTTGAGTTACGGGAGAAGGCATAAGCTTCTAGGGCATTTCCCTAGTGAAAAGGGCAGTTTTAACAAATTCTTTTGCAAATCCATGAAGCTGTTTTTGATCGACACCGTATGATTTCAAAAGTAAATTATTACAACTCAAAATGACAGGGACTTCTAGGATTTGTCTAGGAAAAGCAATATCTCAGTCATTGAATCAACTGGCTTTCGTTTTCCGCTTACTTCAGACATACAATTTGTAACGCACGAACACATGTAACTTTAATATTAAAGAAGTACATGGGTTAAATATTCTGTTCTAATGGATCTTAAATATCATCATGCTCAAAAAGTATGCTAAGTTAGCCATGCAGCGTCTGTTATTTAACATACGAACAAAACAAACCATTTGCGTTCATTTTCACTTTCGCTTTTATGTTGCCACGATATTGAACATGCTGCAAACACAAAACAGTGCAACTTTTCATATTAGTATTAATTTCCAAGAAAGCTGGTCAAGACGGCAAGATCATCGCATTAAAATTGAAATTGTTAGAATTTCATAGCTGCAAATACTAATGTTATTTATCACATCTCGTCTAAAATCATTAGCATAAATATTTAAACTTATAGGAAATTTGAAAATTTACATTTTATATAGTATAAGAGTCAAGACCTTCTAGCAAAAGTAATTTGGAATTTTATATCAACGGAAAAAGATTACCCTATGTATGAAACACAATATTTCCAAACGCAATTTCTGATTTAAAATTTTACTCAAAGGATGGACAAGCCAAGGAGAAACCGACAAACCACCTGCTTTAAAAGTCGCATAATGAATTGAACCAATCATAAGAATTGGAATCATTAGTTATTTAACGTATATAGACGCTTTATATTTAAGTCGAGTTTCCTTCCATTGAAAATAAAACTTCTAGACAGTTTCGATCCTGAGAAACTACAAGATCGCTGGAAGAAGCTACTGTCCAAATTTTGGGAAAGCTTCAATGGAAAGCTAGGTAGGAAAACCATGCTAAACAAAAAATATTGTTGACCAATTGTTTCGTCGAGGAAAATAGCAACGTTTTAAAAATTTAGGAATAACAGAGAACAAGAGATGACAAAAAGCATTAATTTGGTTGAGGATGCGATTGTATATAGATATAAATATATTGTTAACCAATGAAATACCCAACAACAGTAGAACTTCGAATGCCATTCAAAGTAATAATAAGCACAAAATTTTAAACAGAGTGTTTGTTGTTAAACATGACAGAGAGTACAACAGCTTGAATACGGTGAAATTTGCCAAATCTTCTGAAAGATTCTAAAGGCAAGAAAGAAGTTTTTTCATTTACAGCAACATTTGATGTTTCACGCAGGAAACTTAAAACTATCCTTACAACAATAAAAATTAAAATCCTTTTTTTCCAATCGTACATGCACGCAAAAGCAAATCGATGCGTGATGAAGACCAATTTCAGCGCTATTAAACATTACAAAAACCCCTCTAATATACAAATATTGTGTAACATCGTCATAATAACACACAAATATGAATATGTGTACGTATATATGTATGTATATTCAACAACTAAAAGTCGTTTTATGTCCTACAATATTCGAATAGAAACTGGTGTCTAATGGTGTAATTTTGATATCACTGGGGTTTGGGCATGGAGTTTAGATTAAAATTGCAAAAAGTTATTTAAAAGTACTCAGGATTAAGATAATTTTAAGAGTTTCTTATTGTAGTAAGCGGTTGTTGCGTTATTTGCATGACTATTTAATCCTGTGGAGCTATTCTATAGCAATTCTTTACATGTATTAAAAATTTAAATTGATAGAAATTAAAGTATTTGATTTACTATATAATTGTAGCATTCATACATGACGATTGTGTTATTTTACTGCAACCCTATGAGAAAGCAATAACTGGCCTATATCTATTGCTCGTGAAATAATTTCGAGGATTACTCAATTTCAAAGGTATGTTCCGGTAACAATATAATTTATACTATGAACGATCCAAGAGCATTTTACGCGATTTCCTTTGAAGTTTTTTTAAAAAAATTCAAGTAAATAAAGCTTTCATTGCACTATGAGAAAACAGACTCATTCGCAATAATCGCCGAAAATTAAGATCACCCAAACAGAAAACTAAACAGTAAACAGCAACAAAACAAACCAGCTCAAAGATAAAAGTCTCGGTAAAGAACTAAATGACGTCTGACATAAGAAGTGCATGTCAACGTAACAAAGACAAATAAATTCCATTCATTAACCTAATTAACGACAATATTTCTGCTTCTAGAAACTCGGTAACATTCTGACGACTCTAAAAAGTCCCTCCATGACTCTAACTTAAAAATTGTAAGGAAATTGTTACGATTATAGTCGTTTAATTTGAGGTATGTCTATAGTCCTAATGTGCATAATAGTTGCCGCTTTACAGTTGATTTCACACAAATTTTGCCAAATTTTCTGAGGTTGGTTGCTGAGTTGCAAGGTTTACACCAGTGAATTTCCGATAGTGGCAACAAAATTCATATTAATTTCCAAACTTCAAAACAATCTTGCAAACTTGTACATGTCCATGTACACTCCACAAATACGAGTACCTTTTACATTTACAACCACACTCACCACAGAGTCATACTAAACATGAAAGTCACAGGTTTCATTATCGTTATAAATATATTATATTAAATTATTATAGCCTATATATCGTTTTCCAGAATACAACATTAAAAAATAAGATCTAGAGCTGTTTCGTCTTGTCCCCAAATAAAAAATCGTCATGTAAAGTTAAGGAAAACTGACGTCATAACACAAATTTGAACAACACAAATTACTTTCGTAACTTATATGAGCATCATTCTGAGATTGATACGTTCGCTACGGTTATTTGAATGAACATGGTTGTAAAGTCATAAACTCGAGTTACGTCAAACTAACGATGAATTTGATGTTATTGTCTGCTTTTTAAAGGTTTGCCGTTATTGAAAGCAGAGACGTTTCTGCGCATGACTTCTTTACAATGAAAAGAAAGCACGGCACAATGAAAAAGTGGTTAATTGGGGAAAAAAATGAGAAAGGTGAAGAACTAATTTGCCTAGAGAGACATGTGACCCAAGCAGAATGGTGTCCTACTTTGACCAAAGACTTACGAAGCAAGAAAAAACGTCGTTATGACTATATTTCTGATTATGAATGTCCTTTTCCTCATCCCATCAATATGACAAAATTATGGAAAAAAGGCGTTTGTCAAACGCAGTGGAACGCCTTGCAGAAAGCAAAACAGCAAGGCTATGGTATTCCCATTGAGAAATTGGCGCATTTCACGAGTGAAAACATTTCGAATTCGATCATTGAAGACGGAGGTTTTCAAGCTCAAGAGAAGAAAATAAACATGAAAAGAAAGCGAGATGTGATTGCCAACCTGTCATGGTGGAGTCCAGTTTTCCCTGACGATGTCCCCGAAAAGCTACAAGACCACTTAATTAAACACTTGTCCAAGTTTGCTGAGACAGGGGTGGACCATTTTGATAGCATAAGAAGTCAGTTTGCAACATCCCAAGCGTTTCGAACAAGAAAAAAATGCCATAGGAAATGTTACTTTCAATTTCCCATCCAATCAATTTTACGTCACTATAGAAATTACATAGGACTGGAAAACGATGTCCAGTTCAGCATCCTTGGGACCTTCCTCTACGAAAAAGAAATAATGCACGCCGTCCTAGTATGGAGCAAAGCAATAGAAGGTCATGAGCAATTTTCCAGATATCCAGTAATACCAGAGAAAGAGAGCATCATAACAAGAGATGATAATGGTCGTTGGATGGTATCCACAGGCAACGACCAGAAAGAAAATCAAACGATTCAAAAGATTCTCCAAAATTGATGAGGATGATGTAGAGCATGCTCTCTGGGAAAACGTGGCTTTTGCATTCTATCTGCGTCCAAACGACGTGTTTAAAATCGATTTAAAAGGGCAATTGTGCACTTTATAATAATCTCTTTTTCAAAAAGGATAGTAGATAACAAATACCGAGTTGTTAATTTATTTCTTCCAAATACGATAGAATTGTGTGATTTTTGACGCACAGAAACATATCACAGTATTAATAAATTAGTAATGGACGTAATGCCAGAGTTCCTATACGACTGTGTACGAAGGTGAGAAATTAAAAACGAATGGTAGCCAGTATGGTAATCTCATAAGCGTCACACTCAGAGTTTGAAAGAAATCATTAAAACCATGATCGAAATTAAAACAAAAGAACTTTTTGCAATGAATCAAGAGCAAATGGTGTGTTTTCATGACTTGAAAACTGCTATGTTGGTAGATTACTTCAAACTACTCACTTTAACCCTTTAGCACAATAGTTATTTTTGCAATAAAGGTTTAAAATACAATTTCAACTAAACTTTTGAAAAGAAAGTACCGGTACTGAGAAAAATGTTTGAACTCGAGCACTTTCAAGCACATCTTATTGAATTGAAGTACTTTTAAGGCTTTGAATTTTTCAACTTAAATTCAAGGACATTCACGTTCTGTACTAACCCATCTAAGACAAAGAAATTGAAAAAAAATCATTTTCTTGGGTCCTTCTTCTTACATGTGTATTGATATGCTTGCAGTTAAGTCAATTGCAAAGATCAGGTAAGAACTATAATATCAAGTTATTTGCTAGCACTCAGAATTTTCAAAGTACAAAAGGGCTATGAGTAAGCACAGTAGGGTTCTTGGGAGGAAGAGAATTTCATTATTGAATCGCAACAAACATTGTAATAGTATGTTTTACAATTCCCAGTTATAAATTTCAAATGCTTTGAGTATAATTATTGTTTAAATTTATGAAGTCACATTCAAAACATTGCTTTCACATGTAAAAATTTCACACTTTTGACAAACAAAAGAATTGCAACTTTAATGTACATGTCGAGAAATGTGTCATGACAGTAATGTTGTATAATTAAGTGTATATCTTAGAAGATGATTAGGTAATGTTGTGTATTGAAGTGTATATCTTAAACGATGACTTGGTTAAGTGCTAAACATTACACTTGAATGGGTTTTACTTCAAGACACCTCATTCTAGTTTGGCTTTTGTCATTAAAAACAAATTGACATCCCTTCTATCAATGTGAATCAAAAAAAATTTTCCATCTAGTCCTTTTCATACAGAAACTCAAACATCAAACCTAATGATGTCAACAATATAAAATATGAACATCAACCAGAAAAAACTATATGTGGTTTTCTTACCATATTTCCGCAGAAACAAGAAAAATGACATTGATAATGCCAACAACATGGCAACAGCACCAACAATTTCTTTGGTATAAGACTCTCCTGTGTTGTTCATTGCCTCGATTGTGTAAGGAAACGAGGCTCTGTATACTAAAATCAATAAAACTGAATATTTAAAACTTTAAGCATCCTGTGTATGAACTTTGAACTATTTTGATCTCTCCCACAAAAAGGCAAAATATTTTGGCGTTTTCAAGTGAAAGAGAATTTAAATTGATCAGATAAAATATCAACAACTTACTGGCAATTTTGTCTTCTTTACTAAGTTCAGTCCATGGTTTTTTCTCTTTTCCTGCAAGAAATCCATCAACTTCATATCTGTGCATTTTAATAGGACTGTAGTGCTCCAGTCTAGGTGGAGTCGAAATCGCCACTTCTTTATACCATCACAGAACCACCCAGCAGTCACCAATCTCGTTTACCTGGCATTCTTTATACAAAAATATTCCATTTACAGCAAACAAAATTTTAACTCATCATATCATACAATAAAACTTGATCCCACTGCCTTACATTCCACCCTTAATGGTGTTTGTGCCAACAACAACCGTTCCTTTCTATTTGTGGAAAGAAATATTGTTTTCTTTACAAAAGCGCACCCAGACAGGTTTGCTTATTTTAACTTAATTTTAATAATAGCAGTAAGATTGATTTGATCTTTTGTTACAATGTTTCATCATTTAAGACAGAAGCAGTCGTTTTCAGGTTGTATTCGCATGATAGGGCAGGCGAAATTTTGGTCTTTCGTTTTTGTTCTTACTTTCTCTTGTTCAGGGCATTGCTTGTTCTTATTTGGCACGTTTGTTTCTTTCTTATCATTGAGTACTGAAATCTCCATCTTAAAATGATCAAAGTCCCGGGAAGTGCGAGAGAAAAGGGTTCGTGTGATGGAAAGACGATGTAAGGAAGAAGGGTAAAAAACGTATTTTCCAATGAAGACACGTTCAGCAAAACAAGTGATAGAATCCCGAATGGAATTAGGGATTCAATGGAATGTGGAAACACATCCTACATCTCAGATTACAAATCCTTTTTTCTTATCCAGATGACAGTGACAGCCAAATCTCAGCAAACTTCCTCAAGACAAACAGAAGTTTTGCTGGATGCCAAACAGTGAAGATATCAAATCCATGTCAAAAATCTGGTACATTGCACATTAAGCAAGGACGGCATAATTGGATCTAAATAGTTTAAAGACGGGACAGAGATGATTAACGAGAGGCACGTTGAGTAGGACGAAACGTATAGCTATCTTTGTTGGTGTAGACCAATATTCCTTGCAAAATTGCCCAAAATTTGCAATATCATATGAGATATTGTTTCTTAGAAGCTATTGATCTCAGAATACTTAGTTCAAACGAACGAATAGTTTTGGATTCTGCCAAACAGCAAGGATATGCAATCTTAATAAAAAACCTAGCACATCACACAAGTAAAGAAGCTGATATAATTAGATCGAAAGGATTTCTGGGCGGAAAAAAGAAGATTAACGAGACCAGTGATCAGAGCGTATATGCTTATCTCTCTTGGTGGAGTCCAATATTCGACGAAAATACTGTCCGTAATCTGCAAGATCACATGAAAAATTGTTTCTTGGAAGTGACTAATCTGCATGACATAGATGTGATTAAGAATCAGTTTGGAACATCTGATGCATTCTTGCCATATATTATTCGCATTCAAGGTCAAAAATGTTCCCATAGCTTTATTTACTCAATTGATTAGCTAATTGAGTCATATCAAGAACATGTTGGCAGGGCATAGAAAATCGAGTTTAGAATATTGGGAACTTTTGCATATACGGTAAAAGTAATGCACACCGTTCTAGTATGCAGTGAAAGCGCAGAGAAGGATGAATTTTCAAAATACGCACTTATACCGCAAAGAAACAGCGTCGTGACGAGAGATAACGAAGGAATATGGATGTGGTATCCACCGGCGACAGGAACAAAATAAAGCGTTTTAATAGCAGGAAGATTTTCCTAAGAATTGTCTAAGAATTTTCT